>NC_046169.1:32075306-32375306 GCF_011064425.1 Rattus rattus
CCAGAGACACCAGTGAGACCCCATCTCAAAAAAAAAAAAAAAAAGAGTATCTATTTTGAGGGATAGTACTAGTTTCTCTATCAGAGGACCTGGGTTCAAGTCCTAGCACCCACATTGAGACAGCCATCTGTAACTAGTTCCAGGTATCAATACCCTCTTCTGACCTCAAGAACACAAGGTATATACATGCAGGCAAATTCATACATGTAGAATAAATCCATAAAACATTTAAATTCAACTTACTACACTGGCACAGGAACAAGACACCGCAGCTCTGAATAGAAGCAGGCACACAGTACAACAACGTGTAATCGGAAATTCATTTTTTATTTTATATGTTTCAACGTGTAATCGGAAATTCATTTTCTATTCTATATGTTTGAGTGTTTGCCTTCACATATGCTTGCAGCACCTGCAGCGTCCAAAGGCCGCCTGGTCTATGTTCCATGTTCCAGGCCAGCCAGGGCCAGATGAGACCTTGTCTCAGATAAACAAAAACATAAGCATATAAAAGGCACAAAAGGACAGGAATAAAAACCTCCACAGTCTAAACTTTCATAGGTAAGAAACCAAAGAAAAACAGGTGAAAGGAACTTTGGAGGGGTTGGATGGGGTATATAATTTTTGCTAAAGCAAAAAAAAAAAAAAAATTAAAAAAGCTGAGCCAGTTCCCAGTCTGGTCTACAGAGTGAGTTCCAGGACAGCCACAGAGCAACCCTGTCTAGAGAAATCAAAACTCAAAAAGGAGGGGCTAGAGAGACATCAGTGGTTAAGTGAGTTTGCTCCACCAGAGGTCCTGAGTTCAATTTCCAGCAACCACATGGTGTGGCTCACAACCATCTGTAATGGGATCTGATGCCTTCTTCTAGTGTGTCTGAAGAAAGCTACAGTGTACTCTTATACATAAGTAAATAATTCTTTAAAAGAAAAAAATCCAAAAAGAACAAACGAACGAAGGAAAGAAGGAAACAAAAGGAACTCTTGCAGTGTGGTACCCCAGCACTTAGGAGGCAGACGTAGGCCAGCCTGGTATATATAGCAAGTTCAGATTCACCAGGAACACACACAGACCCTATACCAAAATACACAATTTCAAGAAGAAAAGAGAGGGGAGGGGAGAGAAAAGGAGGGGAGAGGCAAAAGAAAAATTAACTAATGGCAGGGCAGTGAACCAGAATCCCAGCTCCTGACAGACGCAGTGAAGGAAATGGAGCCCTAGGCTATCCTAGGGTACATGGCTTAGACCTGCCCCCCCCCCAAAAAAACTTCAAAAGGACAAGCTTCAAAGTTTCTTAAAATGATAAACATATGAAATCAAATTTTGGAGGAGACACCAAGAAAAGAACGCCGGGGAAATGGCATTGAGTGATGCAGACATAGGACTGCAGATGTACAGATTCAAACGGATAGCATCTGACAGCGCCCTGCTTTGACTCGGTAATGAACTGACTACATTAGGAAATACCATTGTGGTCAGTAAATATCTCTGTACAGGTCTGCAAGTCCATTTCCAGAGATTTCTCTCCTGAGGGCTGGAAGTGAAACCAGTTAACCCCTTGATGTATTTACCGTATGATGGCATTACCTGGAGGCAGTGCTTAATTAGAGGGAGTGGGTCTCTGCGCTGATGTCCTTGCCCTGTATGGTACCCTGATTGGTCTCTTCTGCTTTCTGTCTGTCTCCTAGAGGTAAGGCCCCCAACCATCACACAACCCACTGTTCTTCAAAGCTCATGAACCAAGGAGCCACAGTCTGTGGGCTCTGAAACCATGAGTCAGGCTAATCCCCCTGCAATCTATCAGGTTCATCATAGCAACAAGAAACTAACCAAAATCCATGGGGAGAAGAAACAGTGGGTTTTCTCTTGTCAAGATCCATTCACAACCTAACCATGCAGAAAATGCCTTGACCCTTAGATTACAAAACAATATTAGCCAGAACAATACTTATTCTTTTATTGTGATCACACAATGAAGAGATAAGAGCTCTAGGCAAAGAAGAATCAAAAGGGTTGGTGGAGACCTTGCTCTGGAATCCTAGCTTCCAGGGCAAGGGACACAGTGCAGCGGTGAAGAGCACCTCATATACTTTCAGAGGGCATGAGCTCAGTTCTCATGTCTGTATCTGACAGTTCCACAACCTTCTCGAACGCTAGCTCCAGGAGATTCCACACTGGCCTCATATAGGATCACAAACATATACACAATAAATCTAAAAGTAAAAAATATTTTTTAAAAAAGGCATGACTTGGGTTGGGGATTTAGCTCAGCGGTAGAGCGCTTGCCTAGGAAGCGCAAGGCCCTGGGTTGGTCCCCAGCTCCAAAAAAAAAAAAAAAAAAAAAAAAAAAAAAAGGCATGACTTAGCAGCAGCAGCACTGCACTCCGAGCACAGGGAGGGAAGGCAGCCTAGGGAGGCACCTTGGGCAGTGTGCTCAGGAAACAGGGCCTTCTGCAGATGCCACCCGACAGGGTTAAAGAGCAGAAGACCCTATTAAGCTTTTATGGCCAGGAGCAAAGCAAATCAACTGACACCAACCAAATCATTTTATCCATACACCAAAGAAATAAAATAAAATAAAAAGGTTCAAACTTAAGTATCTGCAGGGCAGGTGGTGGGAGCGGGTGAGCATATGTGCCCTGGAGCACGGCTCTCCCTCTGTCATGTAGCCTCAGAGATGAGCTCAGGTCATCAGCTTGGTACTAGCTGCCTCTGCCGGCTGAGCCATCTTACCATCTCCCATAGCCCTCTTCTTAGGACTTAATGTGGACTAAACCACTTCAAACAGTGTCTGGAAAGAATCAACCTAAGCCAACACCAGCATGCTGTTTTCCTTAAAAATACAGTTTGCTACTTCAAAGTGCCTTGGTTCCTCCCACAGATTACAGACCACCACAAAGGAAGCCCGAGGTAGGACTTCAAGGCATGAGCTTGAAGCATGCACTGTGGTGGAAGGGCGCCTGTGCTTTGCTTCTGGGCTTGCCGTCTGCTAGCCTTGCATAGCCCAGCCACTTGTCCAGAGGTCGCACTTCCCCAGAGAGGGATTGATCTTTCTCCAATCAGCAAACAAAAAAATGCCCATAGAGATGTCCAAGGGCCAAACTGATGGAAGACATTAACTAAGGGTCTCTCTCTTCCAATATGTTGACCTGGCAACCAAACACATGCCAATAAGGCTCTTCTTTCAAATTATTCAGATGCCAGGTGTGCTGTAGCGTGTGTCTGCACCTCACTGCTTGCTGTCTTACACTATACTGTGCTGAAATCATGGGAAACAGAAAGCTAATCTCTCCTAAATGCTATCCAATACTGCTGGCCAATGACTGACATGCTCGTCTAGATGTGAAGTCTTACCTTTACTGTGCACATGCACACTGAGACATAAATCAAGTCTGTCTGGGGTTTTCTTTCTTTTTTTTTTTTCTTTTTTTCGGAGCTGGGGACCGAACCCAGGGCCTTGCACTTGCTAGGCAAGCGCTCTACCACTGAGCTAAATCTCCAACCCCCTGTCTGGGGTTTTCTATTTTCTGTCTCTACTGCACTTTCATGTCTCAGAAGGCATGTCCTCCCTGTTGCTACGGAAGAAAACATTCGCCTCTTCTCTTTGTTAACGCATGAAGTACAGCACCTTTGGCGTCACATCAGTATACAAACATGACGCTCTTCTCTTCAGAAATCACAAGATCACTAAGAACTGATCACACACTACAATACTAAATATTTCAATTCAAACCACTGTAAAAATCTCCAATTTACCAAATCTACTTCAAAATGGTTTTTTTTTAATATTTATTCATTTATTTTATGTCTATGAGTACACTGTTGCTCTCAGACACACCAGAAGAGGGCATCGGATCCCATTACAGATGGTTGTGAGCCACCATGTGGTTGCTGGGATTTGAACTCAGGACCTCTGGAAGAGCAGTCAGTGCTCTTAACCATTGAGCCATCTCTCCAGCCCTTCAATAATGTTTTTATTTATTTAGTATTATTGTTTTTTGCAAGGCTGGGTACTGAACCCGGTCAGGGAAAGGAAAGTGGGTAGTGCTGAGCTATTAAAGTCCTGTCTATCATCTGGAAACCCCTCAGCTGGACGCTCCGCACTGAGTCAGACGGCTATAGTGAACCCTGGGAACATCATGATGATGGAATCAGGATCAGAAACTCAAGATCATCCTGGGTTACACAGCAAGTAGTCTGGAATATAGGAGCACCCATGGGTGTGAGAGACCAGACGCTAATACCCACCCCAGTAAGAGGGCTCGGTGATTGAAGGTACCGACCACCACACAATACCATTTTTATTGCTGCAGGGCACTCAGAATTAGTTCCCACACACAGTCCTCGGACATCTCTACAGCTGCCATAGCACCCAGGCCCACGTACGAACAGAGAAGTGTAGTATTTTACATGAAATATGTAAAAACCAGTTAGGCCATCGTGCCTTTTCTAGTACTATTGGGCACTGCCAGGCCCAGAAAAGCCCCTTTCTTGTTCTTAATGCCCTGAACTGCCAGAGTTCTATGCCTGCCAGAGGAAAGGGGGTCCTCACAAACCAGCAGACAAAAGGCCAGGCTTAGGGTCAGCTCTCCCTGCTGCTTACAGATCCTCATGCAGAGCTCTTTTTTTTTTTTTTTTTTTTTTTTTCTTTTTTTTTTTTTGGAGCTGGGGACCGAACCCAGGGCCTTGCGCTTCCCTGGGCAAGCGCTCTACCACTGAGCTAAATCCCCAACCCCTCATGCAGAGCTCTTAGCTCCTTCTCTGGCACCATGTCTGCCTGAGTGCTGCCATGCTCCCCACCATGATCCATGATCATAAGAGACTCAACTTCTGAAACAGTAAGCAAACTCCAGTTAAATGTTTACTTGCTTTTACAAGAGCTGCCATGGTCATGGTATCTCTTCAGAGATAGAAAGTTTACTATGACGGTTATACACTGGGGGAGAAACATGGATGAGGATGTGCAAGATTCTTGAGGACCCTACTAAAAAGTTGCTAGGCACACAGCTAACAAGCACAACTGTCTGGAGCAACACAAAAAGCCCCAGGGCTGCAGTTCATGTGCTATTGCCCATGCTGGGGTGGGCTTTCTGGGGTGCAGCTGCTTTTTTGAGTTATTTCTAATCCTTTTAGGTAACTTCTCCCACTAGGAACCCCAACGAGACTGGTTGGTTCATGAACCTCAGTGCTGTGATAGTCATGCAGGTGTGCTGTGTCACCCCAGAAGGCTGTGACACAACATGCTGCTGGGCATACAGAAGATAACTTCTGTACTTTCTGAATGTCTGAAAGTCACTTTAGCAAGTGCTTTCTGGTCACATCCAGCTAATAGTTCATTTGTGTGACTATTTCCACAAGCGTCTGTATTCTCTTGAGTGGTATTTAAATGTACAAGTTTGCTTGTAGTTCCACTGAGTGAAAAAGCTTCACAAAGGTTCTCAAAAGACGAAGAGACCCCTACATCTCACTGTGCTGTCCAGAGCCATAAACAGAGTAACAAGAACACAGCGAGACATTTGTAGCCATCTTTGGCTAGTTCCACTTACTTTAGGGGTTTACGTGTGTGAGCACATGGGAGGGGGTACACACTCCTGCAGCAGCCAGCAGGCAGCAGAGTGTTCCTCAGCCTCCTCCTCTGACAAAGAGTCCCTCCCTGCATCTGGAGCTTGGCGTTTCTCCACTAGGCTGGAGGCCAGCAAGCTCCAGCAATCCTGTCTCACTCTACAGTGCTGGACCCTCTGGCTTGTCATACTGGGGTAGGATCCAGACTGAGGTCTCTGTGGTGGTGCAGCATGCACTACAGTCACTGAGTCTCTCCAGCCCTAATCTCCTAGTCTTCATATAGAGTTGTGGTTCTTTAAAAATGTTTTAGGGGTGCACTGGCCACTTGGGTGCCTGAGCCTCCATAGGGCTTTTGGGCTGGTAGATGAGGCAGGGAGCCAGCAGGCAGTGGCGGCTCCTCCTCCACAGATCCGCGAGGCCCCTATGTGCTGGGTAACCTTGCGGAGGTGGTGGAGCACGTGCTTACCTTCCTGCAGCCAAACCACTGCTTCGGGTAGCCAGAGTGTGCTGCCAGTGGAGGGAGTGAGCGTAGTGCTGCAGACCCACCAAGACCGATCTCCATGAACGGTTCTCTACATGGCAGATTCTGACTTTAATCAGCCTGGAGGAGTGGCGTGGCCATAAAAGAGCAAGGAAAAGAACTGCCCTGGAGAAACTGTTCCCCAAGCAGTGTCAGGTCCTTGGGATTGTGACCCTGGGAATCGTAGTGACTCCAATGGGATCAGGCAGCAATCGGCCTCAGGAAAGAGAAACTGGAGAATCTTGTTTTGCTTTATTATTCCCTCAAATTGAAGGAATAGAAATTCAACCCTTTCATTTTATTAAGGATCCCAAGAATTTAACACTTGAAAGACATCAGCTTACTGAAGTGGGTCTTCTGGGTAACCCTGAACTCCCGTGGTCCTTGTCCTTGACTGTAACTGCTGTACTGTGGGAGCAGGCAGTACCTGCGTTGGCAGCCAGCACTTTCAGCTGTGAATGCCATCTTGTCTTCACTGACTTGTGACAAGAACTCCTGGATATTGATGCTACAGGTGTGGCTGGGCTGTCATTTAGTGGGCACCAAATCCAGAGTGCCACAGTTCTCCTCAGAGAGGGTGTAAACAATGCCAAGACCTCTGAGGCTGCTGCCCAGCACCTCAAAGCAGCCAACGTCCTTGAACAGAACACCACTGGCTTCATGTCTGCGTGTGTCGGCCAAGGCTTTCAGTACTACAGAGCCAAGGGAAATGTTGAGGCCGATGCATTAGAAAGATTTTTCCCAGTGTCCCCTTATTTGGCTTCTTTGGAAATGGGGGGATTGGCTGCGACCAATAGTTCCTGGGAACTTTATACTGAGGAGGTGTAATGAGGTGAAGGAGGAAGATCTGTTCCATAGCTACACAACCATCATGGCTCTCGGTCACCTGGGGCCTTGTTGAGAGTGGCTTTCACACTATGTAACTTTGGGCTTTCTCTTTTTTAGAAAAATGGGAACTCGGGATACAAATATTTTAAACAAAACTAGCTATTGTGTGCTTTGTAGCTTTGAGTGATGCTCTGAGGTCACTCTGGGATGACTTTTTATATAGAGATGAAGGACAGTGTTAACCTTGTGAGCACACAAGTCAAGAAGTGAGGCTGCTGTTAGTGCAAGCACAGCCGCTGTGGCTCAACTGCACAGACTCTGCGGCTCCTGCCTAAGTGGCCTGGGAGGCTGAGAGGCCACCAGGAAGGTGGAGGTTTAAGTAGTGGTTGGTGACTTTCAGCAGAATCAGGAGAAGATTAAAGAAATGGTTTGAGAAGTCCTTCTCTGCTTTTCAGTTTTTTACAGAAGCTGTAACAAATATCACTGACTGTTTACTTTTTTGAGAGTTAGCATTTTCCTCTCTATAGTAAAGAGACTGCAAGGGAACAGTCTTTATCACATAATTCTGAAAATCACATCACCATATTTTGGTTTTATACCAATAAAATATACTTGAAACACACCCCCCAAAAGTTTTAGGATACTAAATGTCATGAATTCAAAAACATTATGAGCCTATTTGCTATGTGCCAAGCAAGAGACTGTGGTAGATAATGAGAATTTTTAAAAGATTAAAAGACAACCAAACAAACAAAACCAAACCAAAAAAACCCAAACAAACAAACAAAACAAAACAAAACAAAAAAAAACCCACAAAAAAAGAGACATGGTGGCTCATGCCTGTAATCCTACTACTGAGGAGGCTCAGACAAGAGAATTGCAAAGAGTTCACAGCAAATCCAAGGATAGCCTTGGCTACAGAGTAAGACATTACTCAGATTTAAGACCTCAGACTATAATGAGAAAACCATCACCCTATACAACCTGGCCTCAGAGTAGTAGCGTGGGCACTGGGTAGGGGCATGTGAGAGAGCAGTATAAAGGAGGGAGACAAGCCAGGAAGAGTCACAAACAGAGATGGATCAGGAAAGCAGATGCAGGCGCTGGTAATCCAAACAGTCTCAGGGTGGCCCGAGTCTGCGAGGCCCAGAGGACCTGCTGAATGGAGGGTCCACACACCTCAGGTAGGACTGTTTGTATGGGGCGGGGGGCAGGGAGGGGACTCTTTTCAGGGAAAGGGGACTTGAATAATTTGCAGGCAGAACTGAAGGAGTCAGTAGTACGTAGGTAGAGTGCGGAGTCCAGAAACAAGTGGTATAAAAGCCCGAGAGGATGGCCCATGGCTAACAGGCTGAGTTCAACACCCAGAGCTCACAGGTGTCATCCTCTTCCTTCTACACAGTACCACACACACACACACACACACACACACACACACACACACACACACACACAACATACATTTAAAATAAGTAAAAGCAAAATGAAAGATTGGAGAGGGGTAAGAGCGCTGTGGGCAAACAAATGGAGAAGTGGGTTTGTTGATCCCTCCACAATGCCAGAGAAAAGAGAATCAAATGTGCAAAGGAGGAGTAAGTGGTAGGTGTTTGTAGTTACTCCAGAGGTCATTCCCGACAAACCCCTTGCTCATTACTTCTTATGAATGTGGTGTCTAGTGACCACAGTGATTCTTTGGGCGGCCTCCAGTCGGAGTGGTCATAAGTAAGAGGCTGAATGAGACGATACGTGTCATACTAGAGCCAAGCATTGGTGCTGAATGTGAGATTAGACTCAAAGCATGTTCTGCTATTGCACCAAACCAGAACATCATGTAGCTCTTTTAAAACATCACCTCTAAATAGCTCCAATGCGGAAGGAAGAATGATTTGGGCTAAGGCTTGGCAAGCTTCCCCGTCAAAGGCCAGAAGAGGTATATCTGCAGGGCCTGCTGTCGGTTATTAAGGCTGACTGACCTCCGGCTCCACAGAACAGCAGCGACAGCCAACACATGAGTGAGGAGACACAGTGCTGTTACAATCCAACTCTGTGTACTACTGGGTCCATCTGCTGACCTGCTATCCTGGCTGGCTAAGGCCACACAAAGGCACAAAGCAGTAAAGCACCAGAGACAAGCAAGAGAGAAGCCATATAAATCCAACACACAGGGAGGTCATCAAAACAAAGGACACAATGCAACATTAGCTGCTCTACCAGAGGACCCTATTCAAATCACAGCACACACAGCAGCTAACAACTGTCTCTAACTCGTTTCACACATGATACAGAAATATATATGCAGGCCAAAAATCCGTGCACATTAAAATTATTTTTTTAGAGATTTGTTTATGTATATGAGTGCTTTATCTGCATGTACACCTGTGTGCCAGAAGAAGGCATCACAACACATTATTCCCATGTGGTGCTGGGAATTGAACTCAGGACCTCTGGAAGAGCAGCCAGTGCTTTTAGCCTCTGAGCCATCTCTCCAGCCCCCATAAAAATTATTCTTAAAAATAGGAGCTAAAGAGTTCAATTCCCAGCAACCACATGGTGGCTCACAACCATCTGTAAAGAGATCCGATGCCCTCTTCTGGTGTGTCTGAAGTGTACTTATATATAATACAGTGTACTTATATATAATAAATGAATAAATCTTAAAAAAAAATTAGGAGCTAAAGAAGATAGCTTAGGGGTTGGGGATTTAGCTCAGTGGTAGAGCGCTTGCCTAGCAAGCGTAAGGCCCTGGGTTCGGTCCTCAGCTCCGGGAAAAAAAAAAAAAAAAGAAGATAGCTTAGTGCTTAACAGGGTTTTTCTGTGTGTATCTCTGGCTATTTTGTAACTCACTCTATAGACCAGGCTGGCCTCACACTCAGATTTGCCTGCCTCTGAATCCCTAGTGTGGAAACAATGACTCTAAAATATGTTGAAATCAAGCTTCCAAACAGGGCCACCGAAGCTGGCAACCTGAATTTGAACCTCAGGAACCACACGGTAGAAGGAGAGAACAGGCTTCCACAAGCTGCCCTCTGAGCTCCACTTGCACATCAAGCTGTATGCATGCGCGCGCGCGCGCGCGCGCGCGCGCGCACACACACACACACACACACACACACACACACACACACACACACAATACATTTTAAAACAACACACTGACATAAATAAAGTGTGTATCAGGGTTCAAAAGTCACATTAAGTTTACTTGTGGTTTAGTTAGCAGGAGTGGTGAGTCCTGCCTGTTCTACATAGTAAGACCATGTCTCAAAAAAAAAAAAAAAATGATTTTCTTTTTCCCTACAAAAGCCAGACATGAAAAGAAGAAAAAGAGGGAACCGGAACCACACAATAATCTGTACCTTATGCTACCTGCAATGGCTTTGTTTTGGTTGTTCTTGTTGTGGTTTTGAGACAGGGTCTTGTCAGTTATACCAATCTGACCTAGAACTCAATGTATACATATTGTGATATAACCTTGACCTTATGACCTTCCAGCCACAGCCTCTGCAAAATTAGGATGACAGGTGTCTCCACCGTGCTTTAGCCTTTGCTTTTCTGTGACGTATTCTTGGTGTTAACAAAGAGCTGAACAGTCATTTCGGTGTTCATCACTACAACACAACGGGAGGACGGATGCGAGTTAGGGTTAAAGAACTGGGCTCTGTCACTACTTGTCCACATACTCAGATGCGTCTGTTTTCTTACCCAATAACAAGTAGATAAAAACCATGCCCACTTTAGAAACTCGTGATGACAGTAAAAAGTTTATAGAAACCACAACAGGCCCTGACCTGACGACTAGAGATGACGGCTCAACAGTTAAGAGTAAAAGTTAGAGACCTACACATACCGGATGGCTCACAATCACCTTTAACTCTAGGTCTAGGGATCCAATACCCTCCGTAAGCCCACATACCAATAAACAGAATTTAAAACTAAAAACTTGTTTTAACAGTCTCTACTATGTAATCTTATCTATCCTCAAACTCACTATGTGGACCAAGCTGGCCTTGAACTTGGGAAGATTGCCTACCTCTGTTCCTGTCTCCCAAGGGCTAAAGGTAAACCACCATGCTCAACTGATTTTTCCTTTGAAACAGAATTTGGGTTGTTTTTATTTGAATGCATTGGTTGTGTCAGGAGAGTGTGATGCATGTGGGATCAGAGGGCAGCTTGTAGAGTTGGTTCTCCTCCAGCGTGTGGGTTCCAGGGCCAGCAGCAGACACTTTTCCCTTCGAGCCATCTGACCAGCCCTTAAAGTGCTGCAGCTTCAGCTTGGTTGTTCCATGACTTTCCCTTCCCCACTGGTGACTGACCTAGGACCTCATGCCTTCCACTCAAACACGTTTCCCACTGGTGCTGCTGCTGGGATTTTTTGCTTTTTATTTTCTTAAATAAAAATTCTCGGGGATCAGTCTTAGTTAGGGTTTCATTGCTGTGAACAGACACCATGACCAAGGCAACTCTTAGAGGGACAACATGTAATTGGGGCTGGCTTACAGGTTCAGAGGTTCAGTCCATTATCATCAAAGTGGGAACATGGCAGCATCCAAGCAGAAATGGTACAGGAGAAGCTGAGAGTTCTACATCTCCATCTGAAGGCCACTAGGACTGGCTTCCAGATGGCTAAGATGGGGATCTTAAAACCCATGTCCACAGTGACACACTTCCTCCAGAAAGACCACACCTCCAAAGGGTGCCACTCCCTGGGCCACATATTCAAACCATCACAGGGTGTGTGTGGGGGGGGGGTGTAGGCTGATCCTAGAAGGAGTAAGATCTCCTAGAAGTAATGTTACAGGCAGTTTCAAGCCCTCATGTGGGTATAGAGAATTGAACCTGATTCCTCTTGAAGAGCAGCCAGTGCTCTTAACCACAGAGCTATTGCTCCAGCACTGTCAGTTGGTTTGTTTTTGGTTTTTGGTTTTTTTTTTTTGTTTTTTTTTTTTTGTTTTGTTTTTTTTTTTTTTTTTTTTTTTGCTTTTTGAGATAAGATCTCACTGGTCTTGAACTCATGGAAGTCTCCTGCCTCAGTATCCTGAATAGTGGAATAGCAAATGGAGTCACTATGCCTCGAAACCTCAAGATCCTGACAGTGGTGTTAAGGAGAAATGATGAAAACAGAAGCTCCAGGGGACGTCATCTCCGTCTGCATTCATGAAGCCAAAGTACCACCGACTAGTCAATCTCCGACCAAGGCCTACCACATTCGTGTATCAGCAAAAACTCTGCAAGATACTGGTTAACCCTGAGACCAAAAAAAAAAAAAAAAAAAAAAGGCAAAAAGCATGTGCCTTCAAGGCACACAGCTAAGGCACTCCTCCAGACTAAGGGCTTAGTCCTCATATACTACATATGCCCAGAACCACAGGCAGGGTGGTTTGGCTGGGAGTTTCTTGCTTATGTCTGTGCATGTGAGTGCAGTGCCCAAGGATGCCAGAAGAGGGGGCTGTATCTTTAAAACTGGAGTTGCAGATGCTTATGAGCCACCATTTAGATGTGAGGAACCAAAACCAGATCCTCTGGAATAGCAGTCAGTGCTCTTAAATTCTTGAGTTACTCTCCATTCCATAAGCTGACTTTTTGTAAATTAGAATACAGCAAAAGGAGGGCTGATCGCTTGGAAAATGTCCCTTTGTATCTAACTACAACTAGTAAGCACTGGTTAAATTCAATCTTCCTTTACTCCAGGAAACTAAAAAGCCATAAGGTAAATCTCTAATATAGACCACTTCCTTTAATGCAGCACTGATTATCTTAATTTATTTGGTTAATGAGACATGCCAAATTAGTAACTGAAACTTCTACACTTAAGCAACATCCCCATAGCAACACTTTACTCTCAAAAAATGGTAATCCTAGCACTCAGGAGACAGAGGCAGATGGATCTCTAAGATCAAGGCCAGCCTGGTCTACAGAGGGAGTTCCAGGACAGCCAGAGCTACACAGGAAAGCCTTGCCTTGAAAACAAACAAACAAACAAACAATAGCAACTGCTATGGACATACAATGTGTGCACACACAGACCTGACACAGAGCTAGGAAGAGGGTTCGGTCAAATCAATACAGATCCAAGACCCAACTTCAATCTCTAGCATCTGTATAGAAGCCATGCACAGCGTGTGGCTGTGTGTTTATAACTCCTGAACTGAGGAGGCCAAGATAGGCATTCGCCAAAGTTTGTTGTCGAGCCTAATCAGTGAGCACCTAGTCCTAGCAAGAGACCTTGTCTCAAAACAAGGGATAGCTCTGAAGAACACCACCCAACGGTGACCTGGCCTCCATGTGTACCTGGCAGAGGATTCTGGCTCAAGGATCCCAAATCCTTGAAGACGAGCAGAGCTTGTCTTTAGTATGCAGAGGCCCTGCGCTCATTCCCAGCACAGAAAAATACAACTGGGTAATTAACTAGACCACTGTGGGCATTTTTCTTTTTCGCTTTTCGTTTTTCTATGTAGCCCTGGCTGTCCTGGAACTCACTCTGAGAACCAGGCTGGCCTCAAACTCAGATCTGCCTGCCTCTATGCCCTCCTCCCTTCATACCTGGTTTTCTACAAAATGCTTGAAATTACTTCAGAACTCATGTCTTTTAAGAAATTAAACCATCACTACACAGTAAAGTGCCCTTCCTCCATGAGTACCCTGGACATTTGAAAGCTGCTACTGTCATCTGAATTTTCTTGGCAGGAGATCCTAAGCCACCTGAGAAATGAAGACACACTATCGCAATAAAATAAAACCACTGCTTTCAAAAGGAATTTTAAAACGCAGAGCAAAAATTATCTAAGAATATATATATTTTTTGATCCATATTCAGAAAACGCCAATTCACCATTGAAATTTTAAACAATAGCATGTTCAAGGCTATGGATTCACAACCCCAGAACCATAAAACAAACAGCCAGGCAATGGTCACACTCCACGACTCAAAAAGGTTGAGATAACAGGATCAAATCTGGGGTACAGAACGACTTAAAAGCCAAGTTCCTATGTCAAGATAAATGAACACATATATGAGTAATAAAGGACCAGGCTAGAGATGTAGCTCAGCTGTTAGATGCTCACAGTTTGCATGGGCTGGGTTTAATCCCTGACACTACCCAGGACCAGCGATGCTAGAATACTCCTGCAATCCCAGTTCAAGGGAGTAGGGACAAGAAGCTTTATCACTGGAGGCCAGTCCTGACTACAAGAGAGCACAGGGCAGAGTGCACACCCCAGAGGTGAAGTCCGCTGGACCTCTGTGAGCTCCAGGAGAGCCAGAGCTACACACAGAGAGAGACCTTGCCTGGGGGGTTCTGGGACAGGGTGGGGTGGGGGTGATGGGTGAAGGGAGCAGGGGTAAGAATGACTAAGCCAACAACAGAGCATCAGAGCTGGGGCTGGGCTCAGTAGTAGGGCTTCTCTAGCACATGTTAAGGCCATCGGGTGGAGGTCCAGCACTGAAAACAACTCAAAGGGGCCTGGCGGGGTACACAGTATCATGATCAGCTAGCATGCAGTAGTTTGGTCCACAGCTCTTCCAAAACAAGCACACTGCAAACACAGGAGAGCAGCCAATAACTGCTGTTTCTGCTACGGCCAATCCTCTCCTCAGAGTGCTGTGTGCACACTCACAGTTTGGTCTTCCCCCTTGTGTGATGACCAAAGTCACTCTTAAAGTTTAAAAACATGGGATCTTTCCAAAGCATAAGGAACACTGACTCGAAAGGCGGCAGCTCTAGGGCATTTGTCTCCTTCCTTCAAGAATCACAAACCTAAGTCCACCCCCCACCCCCCCACCCCCGCTAAAAAGTAACGGCAGAACAGTGTTGAGGAAGGCTTTATCAGCTGGCAGTTGTGACACACCTTTAATCCCAACACTCTGGAGGCAGAGATAGACAGATCTCAGAGTTTGAGGACAGTCAAGGCTACGGAGAAATCCTGCCTCAAAAAAAAAAAAAGGTGGGGTAGGGTGAGGGGGTTACACTGTAATTTCTGTGCTCAGAGTTTCAGTATGAAAATTTCAACCCAAAAGCACAAACAGCTGTTAACACGGACTGAAACATAAAAATAACTCTAGTTAATGACAGAGTTGTGAAAGTCCTCTCCCAGGGCTACCAAATGGATGGCGGACCAATTCCCACAGGCCCCTCTTTAGTCAATATTTGCAACAGATTGGAGACACACACGCACACGCACATATAAGTATGTACCTATATTTAAAGTCTCAAAACACACAAGCATGCCCACAATAGCATTCTGTTTGAGATGGTGCCACTGTGCAGCCCAGACAGAACTTCTGAAGCCAAGGCTTACAGATGTGAGCTTCTGCTGGCTAACATTATGTTAACAGAATGCACACTGGGGCTGGAGAGATGGCTCAGTAGGGAGGAGCACCTCATAGCCATCAGCAACTCCAGTTCCTAGGGATCTGACATCTTCTGACCTCAACAGCACCAGGGATGCCCATGGTATACATAAATACATTCAGGCAAAATGCTCAGATACATAAAATAAATAAATCTAAAAACGTTTTTCAAAAACTGCATACTGCAATTATATATTTATGCTTCTAAAAGTACCGTTATTTTCCAATTAAGTTTTAAATATTTTCTAACAAAAATGCATTAAAACGTCCATTTTTACTAATTTTTTTAAAAAGATATTCTAAAAAATACCTCTAATAAAAAAATAAAAAGAAAAGAAAATCTCGTTCCCAGGTCTTGAGGCAAATGCCTACAACCTTAGCACTAGAAAGGCAAAAGCAGGAGAATCAAGAGTTCAAGGTCAGCCGGAGCCACATAGCAAGATCCTGTGTGAAGTGAGGGGAAACCAAGTCTGTGTGATTTCTGGAGAACTGCTGCTGGAGTGAGCCCATTACACCACTGCTGGACTGAGGAAAACCAAGCCTACCTCTTCGTGCATAACTGGAGTCTGTATCTTTAAATTGTACCACAACGAAGTCTGAGCATTTGAACAAAACACTCTCCATTATTTCTTCACGTTTTGGCCCCGAACTGGATTCTGTACTCTTCTCATGTGCAGCATCAAGTACCAAATCACACTAAAATAAAAATATTAATAATGTTAAAAACATTGATTAACAGTATTCTAGGGCTATTTATTTAGCTCATCAAAGCCATTTACTTTTTAAGCCTATGGCTAAAGTAAGCATCTTGAGAAAACCAGGTAACCGTGGCCTCCTGTTTAGACCTGTCTTACACCCACCATAGAAGACTCCTCAAATCTAATGGCTGTTCTTACTACCGTGTAGCTGAGACACACTAATGTTAAAGGGGACGCATAACTCTGCACACCCTCTTCTAGCTCACAAGAGCTATGTCTGAAAATAGCTGCATATCATATGCACATACAATATTTTAAGTTATACAACCCAGTCATTAACTAGTAAGAATTTGTTATTAGAGAAAAACAAGTGGTTATTAGAATTAGGTAGAGAGTGTGTTGAGCAGGAAAACATTTTCACTCGATCTCATGAGCTCAGCTGCCAAGTCCACAGTCAGTTCAACAAGACGCTCGCAAGAAGCGACAGAAGAGTTCATTAATACTTAGTAAGAATTACCTTAGGACTGTATGTTTTAAAAACTCCTTCATATACACCTCCATTTTTCACTTGTACTTCACATTTCGATCCCTAAAAGATACAATTTAAAAAAGTAAAGAGTGTGGTCCCCATCATCGGTGCTTTCCTTTTACTTTCTCTAAGGTCTCATTCTGTATCGGATATTAACCAGCACATTAACATTATACCAAATTCTCTACCGGCACAGGACCCGAAACTCCAAGGTGAATATAAACTGAACCCTGAAGCTACACACTTCTGTGCCAACTACCATTACATAACGAAATATTCCATGAAAGACCAGCAGCTATGAACACTATTTTACACACAAGAGGGTTAGCAAGAGTATTTTACTGCTGAGTTATAACTAACTGAATAGCATCCTAATATACTTTTAAAATCATCTTTATCACATCTAGCCCACTAATATTAGGTTGAGAATTATCTACATTTTAACTCCATGTAATATCCCACCCCAAAAGAATTTATCCCTAATAATCCAGTAACTCACCACAACCGATGTAAGTATATGAACCATCCTCACGTTTGCATAGATTCCGTCAAAAGAAATCTGGAATGTGTAAGAAATAAACATTATTGCAAGTTGGATTACAATGCTCGAAGAAGAGCTGGTTACTGTGGCATTGTTTCCCTACAAGAAAAGAAAGGTAGAGTTTTAAACAATTAAATCAAACAAGATCCAACTAATAACTATTATGACATAAAGCAAACAAAAACAGTAGACTTAGACCTCCATGTGAGAAAGCAAAAACCTCTGGAGAAAACAAATCAAGGTTTGTAGGGTCTGTGCTCTGCACAGCTAGCTGCCAGGTAGAGGAATGTGCTGTCTTAAGTGACTGTAGGATTACCAACTTTTACAACTGCACGCACAGCCAGGCATGCCCGTAAGTACCTTATTCCAGCATTCCGGAAGCAGAAGCAGGTGGATCTACGTGAATTCCAGGCCAGCCTGGTCTACACAGGAAGTTTTCAGGCCAGTCAGGATACATATAAGTTTTTGTCTCAAACCACACACACACACACACACACACACACACACACACACACACACACACACACACACACACACAGAGTGACTGACCAACTGACCGACTACCTCAGACAGGGGCTGGTGTGATGGCTCGGTGGGTAAAGGCACATGTCTTGATGTCCCGAGTGCAGTCCCCACATGGAGGTCTCTATCATACCTGCACTACGGAGCACTCACTGCCCCACACTAAGTAAAACTAAACCACAGCTGGGCTGGAGAGCAGCTGGACGGCAAAGTGCTCCCCGAACACACTAAAGAGCCCGAGCTTCAGCTCCAGCACCAAGGCTAGCTGGGTAGTGAGGAAAGACTCACAACCCATATCCTAATAAAGAAGAGAAGTGGTGAGCAGGGTGTACCTTGCACAACCAGCTTCTCTCAACGTGACTGAATCAGGCAACAAAACTATTCCAGGCCGGACTACAGGAGGGTGTGACCACCTCACTCTCAGCAAGAAAACCTGAGTAAGAAAACCATGTTTCCAAACTCAGTGACAGCCAGATCTTTATGGGTTTGAGGCCAGCCTGGTCTACGTAGAAAGTTCCAGACAGCCAAGACTACATAGTAGACCCAGCGCCCAAAAGACAAACAGGTAGGCAGCAGTGGTTCACACTCCTAGTCTCAGCACTCAGGAGGCAGAGGCAGGCAGATCTCTCCGAGTTTGAGGACATCCTGGTCTACAGAAGTTCCAAAACAATTAGGATTACACAGAGAAAACCCTATCTCAAAAAATCAAAAAACAAAACAAAACAAACAAGCAAAAAAAAAAAAAGAAAAAAAAACCCCAACCAAACAAAAAACCCACCAATCAATGGCGGCTTCTCCTATGGAACTTCATGTTCTTTGTGTCTATTTTAACTTCACTGGTAAAAGTTAGAAAATGTCAGACCAGAAGGTATTTTCCAAGGAGAAAAAAATGACAATAAAATAGACAGCACACTAATCCTAACAAAAACCTAAGACCTTTGCAAACTCTGGTCCTGGAACATCAGCATTACATAGTCCACAACACTGTTAACAGAAAAGCATACATCCCCGAGAAACAACTCAGAATCAACAGCTTTGTAGTAAGCTGACTGACCGATAGATTACTGATAGCACAATTTCAGATTTAATTCTTTGCTTTATTATTGAGTCTGTAGTTAGAAATCACACTTTAAATATCTTCCAATTAAATATAGTTACTCACCGTAGGCTGAGGCAGTCCTTTGCTACTGTTCCGACCTCTGCAAAGATTAATAAATATTGTTTTGTTAAATTCAATCTTCATTTTATTTAAATTAAAGAGAACATAAAATATAATCTTCTAATTCTACTCAAACACAGGCCAGGCTGAGTGTGGAAGGGGCCATCCTGTGTGACAGGAAATCTCAGTGGCTGTGTGCTACCAGGCCAGGGAGAGACTGCCACAGAGAGGGAGACGAAACACAACTCGTTTTATCAAACCCAAACCGGTGAGGCAGGTGGAGTGCCACATGCATGTAATCCCAGCTCTCGGGAGACAGAAGCAGGCAGCCTGCTCTACACAGTGAATTCCAGGACAGCCAGAGCTACTGAGTGAGACCTTTACCCTAAAAACTAAATAAACAAAACCAAATGCATAACAGAAGAGTGAAGCCAGCCGAGCTGGTACAGTGTAGTGAGCAGTGTGTGGCTGCACTCACCCTTCAGAGGCTGAGGCAGTGGGATGCTGTGGTGTGAGCTCAGCCAGGGCTGTAGAGCACACCTCATCTCCCTACCCCAGTAAGCGTCTGAAGGACAATGGCACGCAAAGCAGCCATACTCTTAGAAGCAGGGCGTGGTGGCACACACTTGGGATCAACAGAGCTGACTGACACCCCAATCAGCTCTCATTTTCTCCATCTCTAAAAGCAACTAAGTGTTTATAACTAACTGCAGGAAAAACTACCAAAAGTAAGTGAAAGCAGGGCTTTTCAGAAGGCTCAGAAGGCACGAGCTACAAGTCTGAAGACTTGAATTCAATCCCCAGGACCATACAACAAAAGGAGAATCAACTTCTATAAACTGTCCTCTGACCACTACATGTATGCTGGGACACACACACACACACACACACACACACACACACACACACACATGCACACCCACACACGCACACACACACCACACACACACACACATGCACACACACACATGCACACCCACACACCACACACACACACGCACACATGCACACCCACACACCACACAGATACACGCACGCACACACACGCGCACACACACACAAATAAATCAATGTTTAAACATCAGATAGTTGTAAACACTTTGACTTCTAAACACCACGTCTCTGTCAGATCTGGCATGTGATATGGCAGGCCTCGTGGTCCACAGCTGTAATCCCAGCTTAGGCAGTGAGCTAGCCTGGGCTACACTGTCAAAACTCAGGAATTGTTCACCAAGCCTTTCCTTACCACCCTCTCCCTTAGAAAGACACAGCACACAAGACTCGGCTGCCAGGCTGGGGTGGCTCACTCGGTGGTCGAGTGTGCTTGCTTAGTGGTTTGAGTCCTAAGCTCAGGTTCCAGCACTGCAGAGACAAACAAAGCCCGCATTAAATAACATAAACTCAGCTACCAAATGGTGCCGTGTAATGAGGACTATTTTCAAGTGAACTAGAGGATTCGTCCGAGATCCCATCAGAAGCAAAATTCAAAGATGTTCAAATCACTTGTATGGTATTGCATGACCTACATGTCTTGTTTAGTATTTAATATCCAGTCAAATGTAAACGCTATATACACACGACTGTATTTAGAGAGTGACAAGAAAGACAAATGAAACCACGATGCACAGTCCTTGCTGGTACAGTTTCCACCAATCCTTTCCATCCTCTGTTAGTTCAATAGAGCCTACACAACCTAAGCCTTCTTCTAAGGGAAAAGATTGAGTTTCTCACAAATAACAAGGAATCCTACATTTCTCTTCCACATGTTGTGAACACAACTGAAATCCCATTTTAAAGTTGTTGGGTTTTTTGGATTTTTTTGTTTTAAATGTACGTGTAGCTGAGCGCCCTCCTGCCTGCATGTCTGTGCACCTTCTATGTGCCTGGTGCCCACAGGGCCCGGAGGACACTGATCCCCAGGAACTGGTGTTACAGAATATTATAAGCAGCCATGTGAGTGCTGAAAAACAAACCCGGGTCCTCTACATGCGCGGCCAATGTCCTTAAGCACTGGGACTTCTGTCCAGCCTTTGAAATTCCATCTTAATACAGTAACCACACGCTCCACTTGAGTCAAAATTTGAAAAGTCAATGAAGAGCTTGCCTAGAGCAGGGTTGCCAACTCACGGCAGCAGGCTAGCAGAACTCCAAGGCAGCCCACTACCTAGTCTCTCCACTCTCCAACTGTCTTCCTCACCTCACTCACTCAGGAAACCTGGCTTAGGCTGGATGACCTCTCATTTCTTCCAGAGATTCTAGAATGCTATGCTTCGCACACTGTAAAAATGTTCTTGTCACCTGCAGAGTGCCTCAGCAGGTGAAGGCACTTGCCACCAAGCCTGACAACCCGCGTTCTATCCTCTGGGTCCTCATAGAGAGAACTCTCACAGGTTGTCCTCTGACCTGTACATTCCAGTCAGGAGCCATTTGAAAAGAGAAGGAAAAAAAAGAATCGAAAAGCCTGAAGAACCTGACTTCTAACTTGTCCCAGGTCTTGCTAAGAGCCAAGTCCAATGTTTCGCACTGGACTCTGACCAACCACCTGTTTCACAGTTGATGGACGTGAACCTTGACCCAAACCACCCAACCCACTCCATGTGCAGTAAGGCCTGCTGCAGCTAGGCGCACCTCATCGATGCCCGGGCTTTTGTTCCCGGGGTATGCGTTCTTACTCTTAGGATCCTATCACAACCCAAGAACTTCCTGGCACCCTTCAAACTTTACAGTTAAGGGTTAAAAGACAGGCTGAGTTAGTAAGTGTAGCCGGCCCTGGTTTTCCCCCCAGTACCACACAAAAATCAGGTACAGTGACACACACTTGCAATCCTAGCACTAAGAAGCAGGATCAGGAGTTCAAGGTCTGGACCACAAAGATGGTTCGGTATTAAAGGTTCTTCCACAGGTCTGATTCTATTTACAGCAACATTGTGGGGTAGCTCGAAATTGCCTGTAACTCTAAGATTAGGAGAATCTAACATCCTCTTCTGGCCTTTGCAAGCACTGCACACATATACACACAGACACTTAAAACATAAGTCTTAAAACAGAAGCAGTTTGACAGACCGTGGTAGCCCATGCCATTAATCCTAACACTGGGGAGGCAGAGGCACTCGATCTCTGTGGGTTCAAGGCCGGCCTCGGCTATTCGAGAACTTGCACCCAGCCTAGACTATATGAGAACCTGTCTTTAAAAGAGCCACCTCCTCCTTAGGGTCCAGCTGGGTAAATAGATGGAACTAGAAAAAAACATATTTAGTAAGGAAACCCATACCCATAAAGACAAATGTCACATGTCCTCTCTCATCTGAGGCGCCTAGTTCCAAATCTTCAGGTGTGAGTACATATTCTGGAGTAACTTCAGAAAACAGGAAAGGAACCATTGAAAACAGGTGTCGTGGTACACACCTTTAATCCCAGCACTTAAAATGCACAGGCCAGCCTGGTCAGCATAGTGAATCCGAGGGCAGCCAGTACTACACAGAGACCCTGCCTCAAAAATCAAACAAACAAAAAAAACAAATAAAAAACAAAAAAAGCATTGGGGAGGGAGGGGATAGTAGGGAAATGGTAAGATCTTTAGGGAGGTAAATATTAGAGGAGGAAAGAGGGTATTACATACATAGTTTCGATGTATTTGTCTCATGGGCTGACAACACTTTCTCCAAAAGCCAAAGGCATGCTAACCAAAAAAAAAAAAACAATACTCAGACATGAGAACCCCTCTTCTGAGTTGTTGGTCAGGGCTGTCCAAGACTTTTAAACAAACGATATACTGCTACTGCCCTTGGGTGACCCCGAGGTAAACAGTAAGTCAGTCTCTATTGCTGAAGACACCATGCACTTTAGAGGCAGGACCCACAGGCACCTGAGCTGGAACTGACCCGAATGCTTCCCCCCGACAGACTAGCTGTCACGGTGACACCATGCAAGCTTACAAAGGAGGCAAGCAACCAGCAGTCTGACCCTAACCCTACCCAGCTGTGATGCCTATGAACTACAGCAATGACCAGCATGGTGGGGTCACCCTCGGGGTGCAGTAGTGGCACACCTTGGCAGTAACCAACAACTCTCGAATTGGACCTAAGACCCACTAAGTAAGAGAAAAGCCATACCCTGGTCCTGGAAACCTGGCCAACTCCTCAGTGCCAGTGAAGCCGTGGCTTAGGGACCCTACGGTTCTTTACTAAAACAGCAGAACCCCTAACTCAACTCTAGACATTTTTGTTCTTATACCCACAGATAGGTGTAGTCCTCACACCTCATCCAGGAAGCTTCTCTTTTTGACAGATAGGAACCATTACAGAAACATACAGCCAATCAAAATGCAGCATTATGGAGCCCAGAACCAGTGGATACATCTACAAAATTCCCCCCCTAAGGCTCAGGAACACTGCAGAAGAGAAGGTAGAGAGACTGTAAGAACCAAAGAATCAGGGAGTCTGCTGTGAGGTTGTGTCTCCTAGTAATGACACAGCTGTAACCATAGTCTCACCAACATGACTGCCGTAACATGAGCGGAGACAACACTGACAGACATAAAGTGGATGGGAGAAACCCACAAGGCTTACAGAGAACTGCAAGCAACTTAGGAATGCTGAGAGTGACAGTAACGGACAGACACTCTCCAGGAAAGTGTACACTAATTGGTTATCTATGACAAACGCTCAGCCCTGAAAACATACATATGAGAGACAGACTGATCAGATTATAGTTAGGAATATACTCATAAACATATATGCATGAAATAACAATGAAAAAAGGTCATAAATTTGAAAAAGAGCAAGGAGAATAGGAGAAGGAGGGGAATTTGGAGGGAGGAAAGGGAATTATTTAATCCTATAATATCAGAAAGAAAAAGATATTCACTTGATATGGTGTCATTAACCCCAGGAAGTAGAAGCAGGAGGATCTCTGAGTTCAAGACAAGGATGGCCTTTCTGAGTTGAGTTTCAGGCCAGCCAAGGCTACAAAATGAGACTCAGTCTCAAAAAAAAAAGAAGGAAGAAGGAAGGAAGTAAATAAAGAGGGCTGAGAGTCAAGAGAAGGCTCAGCAGTCAGGAGCGCTGCTGCTCTTCCAGAGAGGATGCTGGTTCACTGTTCGGTGCCCACATTGAGCAGCTCACAACTCCCTGTAACTACAACTCCAGCAGCACCAACACCTTTGGCTTCTGTGAACACCTACACTAACGTGCTCATTATCCAAAGAAAACACACACAAAATTAAAAATACTAAAAAATAAAATTTTTAAAATCCAATTTTACGGGGCTGAAGAGATGGCTCAGCGGTTAAGAGCACTGACTGCTCTTCCAGAGGTCCTGAGTTCAAATCCCAGCAACCACATGGTGGCTCACAACCATCTATAATGAGATCCGATGCCCTCTTCTGGTGTGTCTGAACAGCTATAGTGTACTTATATATAATAAATAAATAAATCTTTGAAAAAAATTCTTTAAAAAAAAAAATCCAATTTTACTGTTGGCAGAGGCAGGCAGATCTTTCCGAGAGGCCAGAGTATGAATCGTAATGTGCATGTGTGTTTTCCATGTCTTTACAGTGAATGGAGGGTCATTCGGCGCTCCAAAGGGGTCTCGACCCACTTATTTTTAGTCTTGGGGGCTCTGGAGGGGGTGTGGGGGTGGAGACATGAGTCTCGTGTATCTCAGGTCGGCCCTGAAGTTTGTATGTAGCGGAGGGCAACCCTGGACTCTTGGTCCTCCAGCTTCTACCACCCGAGTGCTGGGATTACAGGAGAGCACCAGTGCCCAGTTTCAGGCTATGCAAGCACCTGCTCACTGAAGTACATTCCAGCTCTCCATTCCTTCACTAGCACTAGACCCAACCATCTATTTCATACCAACTAAGTTAAGTAGCCTTATTGGGTACTTGGAATAGAAAGGTTTTGGGTTTTGGATTTCCAATTTCTCTGGGCTTTAGAATAAGGAGGTGTCTTGGGATGGGACCCAGGTTTAATATTTCCTGAGTACCTGTGCATATAAGCTGAAGGTGTCGGTATGCAGAACCGTAGGTGGCCACACATTCTGACTACCGCTTCATGCAGAACTCCCCCTGTAGCATCATGCTGGCACTAAACACATTCAGACTGTGGACCTGTGGACTCTCTCATTTTCCAACCAGAGAGGCTCTACATGAGACAAATACTGACTCTCAAACAGTAAAGACAGACCAGCACAATGTCTCAGCCAGTACGGGTACTTACTGGCAACCTCAGTTGAATCCCCAGAACCCACATCATAGAAGGAGAGAACTTACTCCCTCAAATCACCCTCTGACCACCTTTAAGTCTATGTGCCCACCCCCACCACCCGCAGCGTACACGAAAATACAAATAAAGTTCCAGACCAGCCACAGTAAAATTTTTTTTTATACTATCTCATTAAAAAAAAAAAAAAAGAGGTGGGGCTGGAGAAACAGCTTAGCAGTTAAGAGCACTTCCAGTTCTTCCTGAGGGAGAGAGTTCAGTTCCCTGGACCCACATCAGGTGACTTACAACCATCACAACACCAGCTCCAGGGCATCCATACCTCCAGAACCTGGAATCATGTGTACATACTCACATGCAGACACACATACCTATTACAAAATAATAAAAATAAATCTTAAAAATTAAAATAATTTAAAATGCTGGCTGTAGGTTGGGGATTTAGCTCAGTGGTAGAGCGCTTGCCTAGCAAGTGCAAGGCCCTGGGTTCGGTCCCCAGCTCCGAAAAAATAAAAATAAAAAAAAAAGAAAGAAAGAAAAAAATGCTGGCTGTATTACTATAAGAAAACCTGCACATGAAATAACCTCTACACTGCTTCAGAGTAACAGGAAGAAGGAAAGAGACGGTGTATGACGCAAGACCAGCGTGACTTGCTAAGTACTGAAGTGGCAGGTGTTCAAGGGTCATCATACCAGTCTGTCTACTTTCCTGCAAATCCCTTAAAAATCCCAAGTGCTACAAAAGATGCTCATCAAGCACCTGTATCTATCAGGACAGAGAGACACATGCACAAAAGATCCTAACCGCCACTGGTAGGTTACCCTTGTCAGCTAAATCCAAAATGTGATCAATTCAACATAAAAAAGATTTCATTAAAAATTAAACAGGAAGCTGGAGAGATGGCTCAGAGGTTAAGAGCACTGTCTGCGCTTCTAGAGATCCTGAGTTCAATCCCCAGCAACCACATGGTGGCTCACAACCATGAAATGGGATCTGATGCCCTCTTCTGGCCTGCAGACATACATGCAGGCAGAACACTATATACATAATAAATTAATCTTTAAAAAAGAATTAAATAGAGGGGCTGGAGAGATGGTTCAGCAGTTAAAAGCACTGACTGCTCTTCCAGAGTTCAACTCCCATCTGTAATGTGATCCGATGCCTTCTTCTGGTGTGTCTGAAGACAGCTACAGTGTACTCATAAATAAAATAAATAAATCTTTAAAAAGAAAAGGAAAAAGAAAAATGGAGGTTGGGTGGCTCAGATGGGAAAAGCACCTACTGTCACCTCTGACAACCTGAGTTCAATCCCACAGACACACAAGGTGGAAAGAAAGTCACTCCAGAAAGCTGTCCTCTGACCTCCACATGCATTCTATGGCATTCCCATGCACATGTCTGCTTGCCTGCGTGCCCTCACACTAAATAATAAACAAACAAGTGGAAGGGACTAGGGAGGCTATATTCTTGCAGAGGACCCAGGTCCAGTACCCACATGGCAGCTCAACCTACTGTTAAATCTGGTCCCAGGGGATCAAACTCCTACTTCTAGCCTCACCAGGCATCCATACACACAAACGCACATTTAAAAAGAGAAACCTGAGAGGGAGTACATGCTTTTAATCCCAGCACTTGAGAAGCAGAGGTAAGTGGATCTCTGAGTTTAAGAACAACCTGGTTTTTATATGTTAAGTCCTGGGCCAGACAGAGCTACTTAGTGAGACCTCCTCAAAAGAAAACAAGGAAATCTAAAATCACCAAACTCCTAGGAAAATCAGCACTGTGACCTTGGATTCTTCCTTCTGTTTTGTTTTTTGATATAGGATTTCTCAGTGTTGCCCTGGCTTCCTAGAACTCACTCTGTAGACCAGGGTAATCTCAAACTCAGAGATCTGCCTGCCTCTGCCTCCTGAGTGCTGGGATTAGAGGTGTGACCATTACCGATGGCTGTGACTTTGAATTCTTAAATATAACATTAAAAGCATCATAACTGAAGAGTCAGCCTTAGGGTGGTGATTTATGATGTAGTCTCAGCTGTGTGGGAGACTGAAAAAGAAGGTGCTCTTGAACTCAGGAATTTAGCACCAGTTTTGATAACATGCAATATGCCTCTTCAAGCCAACATTCAATATTAAGGAGGAGTGGTGTGTGAACTCTATAATTCACTAACAAAAATATAACCAAAAACCTAGTTCAAAAACAGCAAAAAACAAACAAAACCAAAATACCACCACCACCAAAACCCAGATCAATAGATGTTCAAAGGTCAATTAAGAACACCTGATGAGGGGTTGGGATTTAGCTCAGTGGTAGAGCGCTTGCCTAGCAAGCACAAGGCCCTGGTTCAGTCCCCAGCTCCGAAAAAAAGAAAAAAAAAAAAAAAAAAAAGAAAGAACACCTGATGCTCTTCCAAAGAGCCAGGATGGGGACAGATCCCAGTACTCACATCAGATGGCTCACAATTGCAGTTCTGGGGATCAGACATCCTTTACTGACCTCTGCAGACACCCATACAGGTAAATAAATCATGAAATTAATCTAAAAATAAGAAGATGTTTAAGCAGCAAATAGTGGCCTGTCCCTGTAGACTCAGAATTCAGGAGGTGGAGTAAGAGAATCAGGAATGGAGGGACATCCATCCCTATTACATAGTGAACTTAACAACAGTCTGCATTCCATGAGACCCTGCCTCAAACAGATAAAAATAAAACATTCTCAGTATCACTAGTTTTTAGGAAATTGCACTTCACACCCATTATGGCAGCTTATGTAGCTCAGGAATTGACATATTTACCATTCAGGAAGCCGTGAATTATTTCCAACACTGTCTCCAACAAACACCAGAAATTAGCAAGCAGGTGAAAGCAGTGGGAAAATCAGAGCCCTTGTGTACCACTGGTAGGAAGGGAAGATGGAGTACCACACTGGTTAACATGGTGACTCCTTAAATCATTAAACACACAAGTTGTTGAGACAGATCAGTGAATAAAGGCATCCCTGGAATCCATAAAAGGGAGTGGAAGGTGAGAACTGGCTCCACAAAGGCCCCTGGCCTGTGTGCACACAAACATACACAGTGTGTGTGTGCATGTGAGTGTGTGTGTGTGTGTGTGTGTGTGTGTGTGTGTGTGCGCACATGTACTCGTGTGTCTGACACGCCCACATTAATCAAACAGAGAGTCGTTGGTCAGGGTCTTGCAATCGCTCTGTTGCCATCAGAAGTAGACACTACAGCTCTTAGTAATAGAGACATAGACACCACATACTGTGGATGCAGGACAATGAAAGCCCACTGTAACAGAGTCAGGGGCTTCCCTGCTGGTTAGCTAGCTTTCACAGCTCCTGAAGGTGCTCACAAGCTGCCCGGAAGAAAGACTGATATGAACCTGAACAGAATCTTCACCCTGAAGTGAACCCTACAAGCCATGCACCAACCTATCCACCAAGGTGTGCAACTGTTACAGCAATGGCATCGCTTAGTAAGCGGGGCACTTTCTAACTGGATGTAAGGCCTGTTCCACAGGAGAATATTCATGCCTGTCTGACACCATAAAGCTACTCAAGAGTCCACGGCTAGGAGAGTTACAGGCTATATGGAGACAAGCTAGTGCTGTTTTTCTAAGTGGACATGGTATCAAGTTACTCTGTAAATATTTCTGTCCATCCCTTGGTCAGAGGCAGCAACTAGTCCAAGTACAGAGAATGAGTGACCACTGCACGCTAGGCCTGAAACAAGACTTCCATGTGCATCACCCCTGCCACGGTCAGACAGAACCAGACAGGAAGGGCGCTGGGAGTTTAAGGCCAGAGTGTACAGATAAGGCACAGCAGTTGTGCTAAAGAACTTAAGCAGTTGGGGTTACCTACACAAGACTGGGCGTACCCATAACCCAGCACAGACAGGACATGGGATCTTAGGGTCCCACCCATCTTGGGGGGAGGGGTTCTACTGGAAATGAACAGCTGCCAGAGGGTCTTGTCTTCAGTGCTGTAGTACCCTTCTGCATAAGTAACTCCCAACCTACAATCATGTAAGCAACTCTCATCAAAGTAAGCAGTCACCAAAAGCCAAACAACAAACAGACAGGAAAAATGGAGGGGGGATTGGTTGGGGAAAAGGGGTTTAGCAGGAATAGAATCGGGTTAAGAAAATTTTGGGAGTGGGGAACGACCAATAGACACTGTGTACATCAATGAAATCAGTAAAGGGCATTATTTACATCAAATAAATAAATACAAACTAGAGTAATTGGGAAAATTTTAAATAGAATGACCACGAGATCCAGTAGTTCTGTTTCTGGGCATATATCACAGAACCTGAGTGAATCAGCGAGTCATCGAGGACAGCTACACACCATGTTTACCCAAGCAGTATCACCCGCCGCGGGAAGAGTGTTAGAATGCACACTGGTGGGTAAGTGGCAGACACGGGGTAACATGTGGCCCACTTACAACGGAATGCTGTATTAATCATAAAGAAAGAACTCTCCAGAGCTGGAGAGACAGCTCAGTACTTCCTGGTCTGACAACACAGGATGATCTCAGTTCAGTTCCCAGCTTACAAGCTGCCTGTAACTCCAGCTCCAGGGAAGGTGCCCTCTTCTGGCCTCAATGGGCACCTACACTCACATGCATATACCCCACAGACCCGACACACACAAACACACACACTAACTTTAAAAAGTAACAAAAATAAACCTTTCAACTCCCTCAAGTTCTTGTGTGTTAGAACACAAAGGACTCTCGAAGCATGCTAAACTAAACAAGCTAACAGGAAAGCGAGCCTGCACAACTGCATGGAGAGCGGACAGTCACAGTCACAGAGACAAAACAGGATCCCCAGAACCAAACACAGGGGGAAAGGAACCACTGCATATCGGGCACACCAAACCTCCTTTGTGATCACGGAAACTGTTTAAAATTAATGCCAGTAGCAGCACTTACAAGTGAATAAAACCAGGGCTCAGTGGGTAAGAGATGGCTGACAGGCATGCATACAGGCAAAATAGAGTACACAAAATAAGTTTTTTAAAAAAAAGAAAGAACTGGCTGTTCTTTCAGAGAATCTGAGTTCAGTATCCAGCAGCCACATGGCACCTATCAACTGTAACTCTAGGACCACAGGATCCAATACCTTCCTTAGAGCTCAGCAAGCAACACGTAGCACTTAGTACACAGACATACATGCAGGCCAAACGCCCATAGACAGAAAATTTAAGTTTTGTAAAAAATTTGACGATTAAAATGGTTATGTGACAGGTGTGGCACAAGACTTTAATCCTAGCACTTGGCGGGGAATCTGAGTTTGAAGCCATCGTGGTCTGTAGAGTTCCAGGATAATCAGGACTACATAAAACCCTGTCTCGACCCTGACACTCACTCACTCTCTCTCTCTCTCTCTCTCTCTCTCTCTCACACACACACACACACACACACACACAAGTTATGCTATTTTACACAATTTGTCAGAGAGCTTACAACATCTTCCCAAAGGAACGAACACCATCTGCAAAAAGAATGTGAAGAACTAAAGTGACTAAGGGAGCTTCAGGGCTGGATATGGGGGACTCAAAAACAAGAAAAATTAATCCAAGCTGCTTTAAAAGTATCCAGCTTGTGGTCAAAGGCACTAAGAGAAAATTGGTGAGCTCAAAAGAAATTCAATTCCAGTAGGTTTGATGGACACGTGGGAAGGCGGCAGATAAGCAGTTGAAAAACCAGTGTCTAACTCCGAGTCCGGGAACTGCCCTTCGAAGGTACAGATCTGGCCAATCAGTACGTGGAGTCATGGCCCAGAGCAGCACCAAGCAAGCAGGAGGACCTAAGCTCAGTTCCCAGCACTGGGTACAGAAAGCTAGGTGTCAGGCTGGGCGTGTTGATCCACACCTTTGATCCCTCATCTCAGGAGGCAGAGGCAGTTGGATCTGTGTGAGTTCCAGGCCAGCCTGCTCTACAAGGTGAGTTTCAGGACAGCCAGGGGTCTGTAGAGAGTCCCTATCTTCACAAACAAAAACAAAAAACCATGAGTGGTGTAGATACCCTAGCTCAATTGCAGGGCCATTGAGACAGTTGAAAAAACAGGGTGGCAGACCCAAGGATGAGCTCTCCTCTACACACTTCTATGTACACATATCCACATATACATGCCAAATTTTGTGTGTGTGTGTGTGTGTGTGTGTGTGTGTGTGTGTGTGTGTGTGTGTGTATAAACAAAACCCAGTATCATCCCATTGACAGTTAATGTGATGTCCTACACAACCACTGTGGTCCAGACTGCAGACCTAAGGGCTACAAGTCAGGTGTGAAGTGGCCGACTGCACGGTAGCCATTCAGCAGTCAGCACACAGCGATGCACCATACATAAGCCACGTACAGTGGTCCCATAAGATTACACAGCCTAAGAGCTACAGGGGCCCCAAGCTATGTAATTACACTGTAGGTTAGTCCTCTAAGACTCTAATAACACAACTCCTTTATACTCTTGTAATATTGCCCAACTGTAAATAGTAATAGTGGCCCCAGCTCCAACCCAAAACCAGACTTGCTATAAGATATTGTCTAAAATACCCACTTTTCAATAAAAAATTACAGAGCCTAGGAAATCATGATCTCACCAACTAAGTAGAGAAACAGGAAACACAAACTGTTTCTGTGACCCAAAGTACAGTTTAAAAACTAAAACTAAAAGCAGTTGGGCGCATAGCTACAATGCCCGACTTGGGAGGCCGAGGCAGGAAAGGCCGTCGGGCACGGTGGATACACACACTAGAAAGACCCTGACTATCGCTAAAGATAGTCGCTCCAACAGGACCAGCCACAGGACAGTGTGATCACTTACTACGCAGGATCAAAAAAGCCACAGAAAGACAAGTCACTGGAGACAGCAGGGCTTCCACTCAGTGTTACTCCCTTACTTACCTGGGGAATGCACGGCCTTGGGCAAAAGAAATGAAACCCCAGGCAGCAGTGAGATGTCTGTTCCAATCAACTGTCGTGCAGCCTACCAACCTGAGCCTGAACCCAGGTGCTGAGCATTTCAAACACTTCTGCCTACCCTCGCTCACACACCTACACACAATAATAATAGAGCAGCATGGGAAACAGGTATCCAGCCCTTGAACCCCAGTGCTTGGAAGGCAGAGGCTGGAGAACTGCTGTTGTGTTCAAGGCCAGCCAGTGCTCCATAGTGAGAACCCGGCCATAAAATAAATAAATAATCATTAATTAATTGGTTGGTTAATTGGTTAATACATGGGCTGAAAAGACGGCTAAGCAGTAGCACAAGCTGCCCTCCAAAAGGCTCTGGGTTCAATTCCCAGAATCCACTTGGTAACTCACAGCCATCTGTAACTCCACCTCCAAGGGATCCAATACCCTTTCAGCCATCTAGGGGCCCAGCCAAACACACAGGCACGCACACATACACACATGCGCACACACAGAAACATGCATAATTTCTTAAAAAGGAGAAAACTTTTCAAGTTGAAAAGCATAACGGACAGAAATTCACTAAAGGGACTCAACAAACATTTGTAGCAAGGCAAGAAATCCCTAATAAGCCTGTGGAACAACACAGATTAGGAAACCTAAAGAAAGCCAGGTGAGGTGGCATAGACTGTGGATCCCAACACTCAGGAGGCAGAGGTAGGGGAACTCTGTAGGCAGGGGAAACTAGCCAGGGCTAGTTTAGACCCTGTCTAAAAAAAACGTTTTTAAGCCCAAAGAGGCATTCTCACAAAACTTTTGAGAGGTTGGGAGATGATTTACTAGTCAGTCTACAACACTGATTTCTACAGAGCTAGACACCTGCAACCCCATCACTATTCAAAGGAGGTCACTGGAGATCGTTCACTGACAGCCTAGCTCCAGGTTTCCTGAGGGCCTAGCCTCAAAGGAGTACAAGAGATAAAGAGCTGGACACTGAACGTGCCCTGTTGGCACACACGTGTGCACATACACTGTACACTAAAGACATTCTTAATGTAATATACTGCTAGCAACATAGAATCTCTTTTGTTTTGTTTTGTTTTGTTTTGTCCAAACAGGATTTCTCCATGTATCCTTGTCTATCCTGAAACTCTGTAGACCAGGTTGGCCAGATCTGCCTGCCTCTGCCTCCTGAATGCTGAGATTAAAGATGTATACCAACACCTGGCCCGAAAGAAACTCTTTAGAGCTGGACAAACTCTAAATGCTATTCATTCTCCCTCCTTGACCCCAACACAAACCAAAGACGAGCTAGGGAGCGAGTTTGTTTTCACTAGATAAAGTGCTTGCCACAAAATATATGGGCCTGGTTCCTGATACCTAGCACCACATAAAAGCCAAAAGCCAGGCACAGTGGCATCAATCTGTATATCCAGTACCGAGGGAACAGAACGGCAGATCCCCAGAACTCACCAGCCAACCAGTCCAACCAACTGGTTAGCTCTAGGCTCAATGAGAGGCAATGTCAGCCAACATCAGTCTCTGGCCTACAAATACCCAACCCTCATCCCCAACACACACACACACAAACCCATAGAATGTCAATAAAGGTAACTGCACAATAAAAGCTAGTGTAAACACCCTTTAAACCTGTTCTTTTAACTTACATTCAACTTTGTAAAACCCCATGTACTATCAGATACAGCACCTCATGACCACTGTTCAAGCAAGACCTGCTTGAGCTACAGAATAAGGCTTTTTTTCCAAGACAGGATTTCTCTGTGTACCAATCCTGGCATCCCAGAAACCTGCTTTGTAGATTAAGCTGGCCTCGAACTCACAGAGATCCACCTGCCTCTACCTCCCAAAACTTTTTATAAGCCAAATTTGAAGCAAGCTTTATTGAATACTAACAGACTTTGGTCAGGACTACTCCCTGGAACAGAGTCCAGCTGAGTGGAAAACAAAACAAAGCAAACCTAGGGCCACCAAGATTCACAACTTAAGTTCTAGCCCTGAGATGCACATGCACACATGCACATGCGCACACACATACATACACACACACACAAAGTGGAAGTAAATTTGTACATGGCCTACAAACATCACCCATACACTCTAAGCGACCCGAGTAGGCCAGAAGAGGGTACTGGTATTGGATCCTCTGTGACTGGAATTACAGACAGTTGTGAGCCACCATGTATACGCTAGGCATTAAATCCAGGTCCTCTGGAAGAGGAACCAGTACTCTGAAACACAGAGTCATCTCTCCAGAGAAATGCACTAGAATACCACTGCACAGCTACCTTTACTAAATTAAGCTAAGGGTTAGCACACAAAGGGCTGGCAGAGAAACCAGAAGTAGCAGCTCATACACTAGGTGGGTAACACGTCAGCAGTCACAGCAGCTACATTCAGTCAACACTGCAAGGTGGAGGCACATCCTCTGGTCCCTGTCCCCAGCACTGGAGGCAAGGGGAGTATTATTTAAAAGCTCCATCGGCCTGGTGGCTCACACCTGTAATCGCAGCAATGGGGAGGGTGAGCGGGAACAATTACCAGGAGTCTAAAGAAACCAGAGTTAAGAGTCCCTGCCTCGGGTTGGGGATTTAGCTCAGTGGTGAGAGCGCTTGCCTAGAAGGCCCAAGGCCCTGGGATTCGGGTCCCCAGCTCCGAAAAAAAGAACAAAAAAAAAAAAAAGTCCCTGCCTCAAAACAGAGAATCTGATTGGCTCTCCAACATTCTTCCCTTTCACCATCAATTATGTCATTGCCCACTATTTAAATATGACTTTTGGGGTGACAAAGATGACCCCGCAGTTTAAGAGCACTAGCTGCTCCTGCAAAGGACCGGAGTTCAATTCCCAGAACTCACACACATCAAGTGGCTCACAACTGCCAGGGGATGCGATATCCTCTTCTGGACTCCAGTGGTACATACACGTACGTACACACGTACACACACACACACACGCACGCGCGGGCACGCACAAATAAAAAAATGTTTTAATCTTTTTACACTAGGGAGGGAGAAGTAGAAGGATTTCTGTAAATTTGGGGCCAGCCTGGTCTACACAACAGGTTCCAAGACAGCCAGGGCTTCATAGGCCTGTCTCAAAAAAATTAAAAACTTATTATTTTTTTTAATCTGACATTCGCAGCATTAACTGCTCCCTTCTTTTTTTTTTTTTTAAAGATTTATTTATTTATTATATATAAGTACACTACGGCTGTCCTCAGACACACCAGAAGAGGGCATCAGATCCCATCACAGATGGTTGTGAGCCACCATGTGGTTGCTGGGATTTGAACTCAGGACCTCTGGAAGAGCAGTCAGTGCTCTTAACCGCTGAGCCATCTCTCCAGCCCTAACTGCTCCCTTCTATAACACCATCAGTGTGTGCCACTGCAGTGTGCACTCTGCTGCTGCTGCTACACTTGAATGACACTGACAATAAGCTGAGCTCAAGCACACAGACATTTTTGAAATAACAGTGGTGGGTGTGGTGACTGAATTTGATCATTAGCAGCACAGCCACCTATCTGTTGGTGGCTGGTGGCATTAACCCGCTTATTCTGCAGTTATAAGTTTGCTCCTATCTCACCATTCACGGTTAAACTGAAGCCCCCAGACATTAATGCAAGGCACTGGGTCCTGATGCCACTTGAACTGTACCTCCCTGAAGCTGCGAGAACACAGGCAAGGCCCTTTTCCTTCAATAAGACTGTGTAACTCAACTCGGTTGAGCCTATGAAGACTATATTTAAGAAGGTAAATGAAGAGCAGCAGGCTTTACCTCACGCCAAATGAATACTGTGTGCTCCACCTATGGAGGGACTTACTACCACAGACAATAGTGTGGACTTGACTCTGGCAAGACTGAGCCCCACTAATAGTCTCTCCACAGAAGGTGGCTGTGATGATTTCTGATTTCTAAGGCTCTGGAGAACGCAGGACAACTCAGAAAAGCAGGGGGCATGCTAAGAAACATGTGCTGGAGGAGGGGTTGGAGCCCAGGTGTGGCGCTACAGCAGAGCACAGGCTCACCATGTGAGGCCTGGAGTAGCCTGACTCATTAAGTAGGGGTTTTTGAGGGTTGGAGTAGGGGTGAACCTAATTCTAGTGGCAGTTACACAGCCAAAGATGAAACTTGGTAAATATCATTGGCTTTAGTTTCTTCACCTGTAAGTAGACTGAGTACTGAAAACCACCAGAACCTTCCAGCTTCAAATCTGAATGGTGTTAAGTGGAGAGCCAGGAAAGAACTGACAAGATAAAAGGTAAAGAGTTCAATGCCTCACTGTGTGTGGGGTGCCAGGCATGAAGGCAGAGCATGCACTCCACCACAGACCTATACCCCACCCTACTTGTGCTTCTTCCTAAAAGTATAAGACACACCTTTAGAGACACAGAAACTGAGTCCTCATGCAAACGGCCAGTCACCTTCTCTGGGCCAGGAGATACAATCAAACAACAAAGCTGCAGCCTGAGACAGCTTAACTGCGTTAGGAGGAAGTGAATCCAGTCTCCAGTTCAACTACTGCACCTGAAGCCTCCACACACTGTGATGATGTCATCAAAGCCATCGGCTCAGGAGGGCAGAGCCACACAATGCAATGCAGCTGTGTGGTCCTGCCAGGGACTGTGGGCCAACCGCCTTTTAAACACTGCAGCTTATACCCAGGGGTCAGAGCTACGCTCAACCTTGGCAGCAAAGTGTTCTTTCTGCAGTGCCCAGTAGTTACCCCAGACCCATACCTGGTCAGAAGCTGAGAATAAGTGCGTGTTGAGTGCTTGGCCCTAAGTAGGACACCTAGATCAACACACCTGGCCTCGGGCTTCAAGCAACATCATGAGATAAGAGGCAGAAAGAAGTTACAAAGCACGGGCTGGGGAGGAGTGTTTCAAATGCTGTCTTCTGAACACTCACGAGATGACTGCAGCTACAATCACTTGCACAAGACCTATACACGAGCAAACCAGTATACGCTCACACCTCAACAGACAGCACTAACTGGTCTCAGGGAGTTACAAAAATGTAGGGCCGGATGTTCTGGCACATACCTTTAATTCCAGCACTAGGGTGGCAGAGGCAGGCACATCTGTCAGAGGCCAGCCTTGTCTACATAGCAAACTGCACCCTAACCAGAGCTAGTAGCGAGGAATACCCCCACCTCGACCAAAAACACTTTACTCCTTTTTTTTTTTTTTTCCTTTTCTTTTTTTCCCGGAGCTGGGGACCGAACCTAGGGCCTTGCGCTCGCTAAGCAAGCGCTCTACCACTGAGCTAAATCCCCAACCCAAAAACACTTTAAAGTGACTTCATAATCTAATCAGTAATGACCTGCAGTTTGAAAAATTCTTTGAAAGCTATTAAAAATAATTTAACCTTATGAGTCACCACTGTGAGCATGTTAACTACACTGTGCAATAAGGCAGTACTGCCCTAGGGCCTATGGACCAGGTCATCCACTCAGTCAAAACACCCCGCAGGGTGTGCTTTCTAGGGCCTCCTGACTGACTACAACCCCACAGTTTCTCACCCACATCTCACAGTTTCCCACTGCTCTCAATGACACCGGCCTCTCAAAGGTCTACCTTTTGATTCACTGGCAACCTGAAAGCTAAGTATTTTGTGTCTTTTGTTTTGTTTGTTTTGTTTTAAATTAAACTATGCAGGAAGTTAAGGAGTGTGATGCATGTCTGATACATACAAGGCCTTGGGTTCAATGTTCAGCACTGGAAAAAAACCTTTCCCTGAGCTACAGCCAAGTTTAAGGCCAGCCTAGAATGTGTGAGACGCTGCCCTTTAAAAAGCAAACATTCAAGCAGATTTCACATTACATTTATGCAGAATTATACAAACTAAAAACAATTAAGGAACTTACTATGTGAGCCAAACTCAAATCTCGGCTTTGCCTTTTGTCTTGTTCTCTGTGGTGCTGGGTAGGGGTCTAACCCAGAGCCCAACAGGAAAGAGCTGGGTGAGGACTGCTCTAGGGAGCTGCACGCACAGCCCTCCCGCCATCTTGTTGTCTGCACTTACGGAAGGGAGGGGCAGAATAAAAATCAACGAAGGTTGCTTTTGGCAGGCCACCTAATCTCCCAAGGCTGCAAAGTTAGTTCTATTTTGAAAGATTTTTCTTCTGCTTCTTTTTTCACACTCTAAAATTCTATCATCTCAAGAAAAAAAATTCTTTAAGATACAAACTACTGAACTCAAAATCTAATCTATGAAGCCGGAGAGACGGCTCAACAGTTAGGAGGACCTAGTGCTCTTGCAGAGGACCTAAGTTTAACTCCCAGCACCCAGGTTGATCAACTCACAGCCTAAGACTTCAGCTCCAGGGGACCTGACACCATCTTCTGGCCTCCAGGAAAACTGCATTCATGCACATTTCTCCCAGAAACGCAAAGGTATCACATCACTAAAAAATTAAAACAAGAGGCTGGAAAACTGACTCAGTGGTAAAAAGCACTGACTGTTCTTTCAGAAAGCACACAATTCAGTGCCCAGCATCCACACAGTGGCTATGTATCTCCACTCCTCTGACCTCCAAAGGACACAGGCATGCATGACCATGGTGCATATACACACATGCACGTAAACACTCAGCAGCATAAAATAATCTGAAGATATGTTTAAGTATAAAATAAAAACCCTGGGGTTGGGGATTTAGCTCAGTGGCAGAGCGCTTACCTAGCAACCGCAAGGCCCTGGGTTCGGTCCCCAGCTCCAAAATAAATAAAAAAAAAAAAAAAAAAAAAAAACCCTGACAGCTAGGAGGCAGAGGCAGACAGATCTGTGAGTCCAGTACAGCCAAGGCTACCCAGGGAACCTTACCTTGGGGACAAAAAATCTACGTACCACATCTCTATCAGTATCATATATGAGGCTGTGATGGTGGCTATCTTAATAAAGGAAAAGAAAAACTTTCAGTATTCTACTTTGCATCCCAGTGAGACTTTATTTATCGAGATTCTCTTTATGTAGCTGGCCTAGAACTCGGATTAGCCTTTAAATAAAAAGACTGCTTGCCTGTCTCTGGAATCCAAGAATTAAAAGCATGCATCAACACACCTGTCAGTATTTTGCTTTTCTGGAAGTACCCTAAAACTTCCAATGAGAAAACAAAAATCAAACCCATTTATAAGTGAATACTCAGCTTCCTTATCTCACAAATAAGTCTGTTCTGCACTCTAGGACAGTGTTCACCTCTGTCACAGACTATGTCCCATACATATCCCTATTATACACCATATCTCACAAGTCTGTTTTTCCAAACACTGGACAGACATGGCTTATAAACAAATTATAGGATCTCGATTGTTTTAAACAGGAAGACAGCTGCGGCACAACCACCTATAGAACTAAATGTGTGCTTCAAGACACAGGTCCTCATGAAGAGGTGCAGCACACTCTGCTCAAAGGTATGAGGCTCTTCCACTTTAAGAGCATTTAGTCTGATGGCTCCTGCCTATGATCCGCACAGTCAGGAAACCAAACAGAACCACAGATTCAAGACAAGCCTAGGAAAAGTAAGGCCCTGTCTGTCCCTAAATAAATCACATTGCCATCATATGTGACACTAGTTTTAAGATATGGATCCAAAAGTGTCCTTATAGTTCTAGTCTTCACCAGCACCAACTCCGGGCAGCTTCCTGAAAGCACTCTCTGTGTGACAGCTAAGCAAGCAGCGGCCAGTGAGCAGCACTGGGCTTGTTCAGCTCACACTCCTCAACAGGCAACTGCACCCTGACAGCGATGACCTCCGACGCCCCCAACACACCAGGCACTTCATCCCTACTCCCACACTCACTCGCCCCACCCCACCTTTCTGAGACAGGGTCTAGCTATGCAGCCCCAGCAGGCTGGGAATTCGCTATGTACACCAGGCTGTCCTCAAACTCACTCACCCATGTCATTTTCAATTTTTTTTTTCAAGGCAACTTCAAATCAATGTTGCTGTTTGTTGTTCTTGTTGACAGAACCTGGGATTCAATCGAGGGCCTCTTGAGTACTAGGCAAACCCTCCACCGCTGAGCTCCGCCCTCCCCATGCATCTCCAATTCAGAAGCTCCAGCAGGTTAGCCTGCTAATACATTCCATTTACATCTCCACTGAAGCTGTCACCATCACTTCAAATAACTATAAAAATAGACTTCCCTACCCGCTCAACACTACATAATACTAAAAGCAATTTCTACCTAGCCAAAATAGAACATTACGATTCAAGGAAAAAGTCTCTAAAGGCAGTGTGTGTGCATGCACACGGTGCTATACTAGAATGACGTTCCAATACAGCTGAAGCTGTTTAGAATAAAAAGAATGAGATGTTCTTTAAATCTGCATCACATGGCTCTTAATCAGGATGGTGAGTTTCCATCCCCTGGGTAAAACGGCAACTGTTTAATTAGAGAAACAAAAACCACAAGTTCACATCTAGACAAAGCAAGAACACCATGCCTGACCCCATAAATGTTTCTATGCCAGACTTCAGCATGCAGAACTCAAAGCAGCCCCAGCATTTTTTTTTTCAAACACAGATAACTAATATCCATTTGGATAAATCCAGTAAAATAGCTAAGTACAAAAAGAGGGCTAGAGAGATGGCTCAGCAGTTAAGAACACTAACTGTTCTTCCAGAGGTCCTGAGTTCAGTTCCCAGCAACCACATGGTGGCTCACAACCATCTGTAATGGGATCCAATGCTCCCTCTGGTGTCTGAAGACAGCTGCAGTGTACTCGTATACATTAAATAAATAAATCTTTTTTTAAAAAAAAGTCCAAAAGCAAAAATGTCTTTCTTTTGTATTAGCAGACTTTAGCAGTTTATTGCTAATGACCTAAATATTAATTTTTGCTAACTTCAGATTGGCATAATCAAACGACTATCAATACCCCTTCAGAAGATGACAAAATGAGCCAGTTTTAACCTTATGAATTGCAACTAAGATTTAAGGGTGAAGGATCTGACCTGTTACCTCTACAAGGAGGCTCCTCTAATCCACTTAAACTTGCATCCATCCCCTTCCTCAAACTCTCTATGCCCTTAATCTGCTTCCTCTAATCCCAGTCCACAGTTGTGTTGTTTAATGCTGCCTGCCTCTCAGTTAAGGCAAAATAGGTGTGGCGGTCCACACATGCAATCCCAGAAAGGCAGGGCTGACATGGGACAGTCCAGGCCACACAGGGACACACGTCAAGGCTCAAAAGAGGAATGTGAACTCCAGGAGAGCAATTAGCTTTGTTTTAGACATGAGTACACCCAAGAACTTAACACTACCTTACAGATAGATACTCAACAGTGCTATAAGCACCTGAGGGGATGTGAACTTACAGAGATGTCTCTGACATTTACATGGAAGCGCGATGAACAATTTCTAAGATGCATGCCTTAAGAGAATGAAGCCAAAAAAAAAAAAAAAAACCTGAAAAACAAAGCCGAAAGATCAGAGAACGTTCTCTCTCTTTCAAAATGTAATTTATTTTTAATTTTATGTATACTGGTGCCGTGCCTGCATGTGTGAGGGAGAGTGTCAGAGCACCTGGAACAGGAGTTACAGACAGTTGCAAGCTGTTATGTAGGTGCTGGGACCTGAACCCCAGCCAGTACTCTTAACCACTAAACCATCTCTCTGGGCCCTGTAAATATAATTTTAAAGTAAAGTGTTTAAAATGAGAAGTGTAGGGATGGTGGTACACACACCTGAAATCCCAAAAGTGCTTGTGAGGCTGAAGCAAGGCCAGCCTAGGCTACATTTAAAAAAAAGATGTGGGGCCTGCCATGGTGCCTGAGGCAGAGGCAAGAAGATGTACACTGCCTGTTCAAGGAGTCCCAGGCAAGCTGGGCAGTAGAGGCCTCTAATCCCAGCACTCAGGAGGCAGAAGCAGGCGTATCTCTTGGAGGCCAGCCTGGTCTACAAAGCAAGTTGCAGGACAGCCAGGGCTATTACAAGGAGAAACCCTGTCTCAAACAGCAACAACAAAGAAACCCAAAACTAAACCAGGCTTGATAGTGCCTGTCTTTAATCCCAGCACTCAGCAGGCAGAGACAGGTAGATCTCTGTGAGTTAAGAGACCAGCCTGGACTACACAGTGACAACCAGGACTGTGAGAAATGTGTAAGATATCCTGTCTGAAAGAGAATACAAAAACAACAACAAAGGCTACAAGTCAGACTTGAGAGCTGACTCCTTCATTAAGAGTGCTTACCCAGCTCCCAGAAAACCCAGGTTCAGTTCACAGTATCCACACAGCAGCTCACAACTGCCTCTCTCTCCAATTCTAGGGGATTCAGTGCCCTTGTCTGGTTTCCTCAGGACTCCTGCACACATGTGATACACAAGCACACAAGGTCACACATACACACATAAATCTTAAAAAGTAATTTTAAAAAGATGTCTAACCTATAAGCCAGGAGTGGCACATGCCTTGAAGCCCAAGGCTACAAATAGTGAGAGTTTTGTCTCAAAACAACGAAAGCAAACAAGGGCTGGAGAGATGGCTCAGTGGTTAAGAGCATCGACTGTTCTTCCTGAGGTCCTGAGTTCAATTCCCAGCAACCACATGGTGGCTCAAAACCATCTGTAAGAGATCTGATGCCCTCTTCTGGTGTGTCTGAAGACAGTGACAGTGTACCCATATACATAAAATAAATTTTAAAAGAAAGCAAAGTGGATGCTGTCCATCACACCACTAAACCCTCTCTATGAAGTAACCCATGATTCACCAAATAGGATGCAACTACGTTGGTACAATGTGTGCCCAGCATGCAGATAAGCCTGAATGACCACCCCAGCACTGCATAAACGAGGTGCACACCTACAATTCCAACAGCCGGGTGGGGGGCTAGGGAGTCAGACCAAAAGTTCAAGGTCATTCTCCCCTGCTATTCAAGAACAAAGCTGAACTCAAAAAAATAAATACATGCTTGGTTGTGGCCAGGTGGCTCAGCGGTTAAGAGCACTGTCTGCCCTTGCAGAGGACCTGTGTTCAGTTCCCAGCATCCCTTGACCACCCTAACTACAGTTCTAGGGCATCTGACCTCCTCTCTGACTTCCATAGGCACCAGACAGACAAGAGATATGCACAACAAATTGGTTTTTTTCCAAGACAGGGTTTCTCTGTGTAGCCCTGGCTGTTCTGTACAACAGGCTACCTGTCTTTGCTTCCCCAACGTTAGAATCAAAGGAGTACATCACCTCCAAACTGTAAATGTGTATAGCCCAAGCTGGCCTGTAACTCATGATCCTCCTCCTGCCTCAACCTCCTTCAGCTAATCCTACCACACACTTCACCACCAGCTAACTTGTTTTCCCCAAAAGTGATCATAAACTAACAGCTAATAACACAAAATGTCTAACAGTTTTTTTGAACAGCCTGAAAGTTTTAGAACAGTTCCTTCAGAAATCCTGGATCTGCACTGGCAGTGTACACTACAGGCTCCAAAGTGTCTTCACATACAGTCTGAGTAAAAGCTCAAGTAAAACTCAAATACAAGGGCTGAAGTGGTTAAGAGCACTTATAAGTCTACTCCTTACAGAGACCAGGCTGACCTCGAGCCCCAAAGATCCACTTGCCCATCTCTAGTGCTGGGATGAAAGGCGTGTGGCACCAGGCCTGGCATTTGTTGCTCTTGCAGAGGAACCTGGCCCTGCATGGTGGCCTCACAACTCTCCCTGACTCCATCCCAGGGATCCAGAGACCACTTCTGGCCTCTGTGGGCACCAGGCACTTTTAATATGCACACATAACACTCATATACAGAAAAACAATCTGAAAATCCAAAAAGAAATAAGAGGGACAGGATGAATGCCTCAGGGGTGAAGAACACTGGCTACTCTTGCAGAGGACCCAGAGATTCCAGCAGCCACACGGTGTTCACAGATGTCTGTAACTCCAGTTCTAGGGAATGCAGGGCCCTCTTCTGGCCTCTGTGGACACTGGACGTGCATACAGTGTACTTACCATGCAAACGGGCAAAGCACTTACATATATAAAAATAAATCTAAAGACAGCCATGACCAGGAAACACAGGAAAGCCATGTCTGTGAGGGACCCTGATGTTGCACGCAACATTCCCCCACAGCATCCAACAAGTACATAGAGCCCACCCCTGAAGAGCTGCCTTCTTGGCTCCAGAACCCACTGAGCCTTCTGAGAAATAACATGGCATAGCTTGTGAGAGAGAGACTCAAAACCTTAGAGTCCTTGACCTACTGAAACCACTCCTGGGCACTTTCTCTAGGGAAAAATCAGGATGAAGCAAAAAGCTTCTAGTGAAGAAGTTCACCTCACCACCGCTACAAAACACAAACACAAAGAGCAAAGCCCCAGCCGTTGAGTAGAAACTTAGCTCAGTGCATAAGTTATTAAAAAAAGAAAGTCACCAGATTAAAGGGGAAGAAGGCTGCATCACACATGAGCACAACGTCACGAAAGGTCAAAGTCAAGAGTAAGTAGATTCGGGTGCAACTGTGGTAAGATTTTTAAAAAGTGATCACATACGGTTCTTTTCTAAGAAAGTGGCCTCTAAGTGATGATGAGAAAAAACTGTTCTCAAAAATCACACAAAATTCTGTTCACACAAAAATCAAGTCAGATCCAGGCTGGCTGAGTAGCAAAATCCTTTTCGAGCAAAAACAAGGCCTGGGTTGGGGTTCCAGGTTGGGGAGGGTCCAGAAAGGAAACAGTGCTTAAGGCGGCAGTAAAGTGCATTTTGCTAATTCAAACATGACAACATCAACGCCACTTTTCAAGTGTATTTATTGTGGAGGAGGGGACAGGCCCTGGCAGGTGTGGAGGTCAGAGGACAACCTGCAGCAGGAGTCAGTTGCTTCCTGCTGTGGCAGCAGAGGTGTGGGAATCCTGGTTGACAAGCCTGGCCGCAAGGGCCACTGAGCCACCCCACCACCCCGATGCTACATAGCCCTTCCACAGCCATGCTGCCAGCCCTACCTTAAAATGACACACACAAACCCAAGCAAAACTCTACAAGTTACAATGGATTTACAACCCCGAGGAGAGTAAGAACAGGAGGATGGCGTTAACCAAGGTTCTGGACAGAACAAAAGTACCCATTCTGAGCACAGTCATTGGACGAAGGAAATTTAAAAAGAAACCTATGCGCCAAGTAAGAGAACTTAAAGCAGGGAAGGCTCTAAATGCCCTTCCCTTTTGCAGAGCCTCAAAAGCAGAGACTGACAGGGGTCCTAATACCCTGCCCCTCCCTGTGGAGTCCAGCCAGCCACAGTCTAATGTTTAAGCCTACAGAGTGAGCGAGGCTCAGGAACTTTAATCTGTATTTGAACAAAACGTAAATGCGTACCACTTCCTGAGAACCAAAGATTAAAACATGAAAAAAGCAAAGAAAAACATGCATCCTTAAAGTTAAATTTAAATATTTTTTCGTTTTTCACTAAAAGTCAAGGACGGAAAAGAAACTCAAGTTACAAACCCTAACTTCACAGAACTGTGGAAATAGAATGATGGTTTAATTTGAACGAGGCGGGTTAAGCAGGGTTTGAAAGGCCTCATGCTTGGGAAAATTGGGAGTGTGGGGGAATAAAGTAAAACACATACTGTTCCCAGAAGAACTCCTTAAAACCCGGCTCTGATTCACCCTGCGGGTTAACTTCTGCTGTACAGGAACTCTCTGGAAATGGACAGCTGGACAATGGGGCTAAGAAAACTCCAAACAAGAAAACTCCCCTTGCCCACCTCCTAAGTCCTGGATGTCTATTTAAGGAGGCCCTGCCAGCCAGGCCTAGGCCAGAGGGAGGCACAGTAGTGCCTGTTACACAGGGGCACAGGGGAAATGGACTTGCATGCCCTTGGTAAGCTCTGGCGGCGGCGTTTCCCAAGTTAAGGACACCGGCCACAATGGAATGGAGTCTATTGGCATTTGCCTCTCCGTTTTAACACTAAGCATTTTCTTAGTTCGTGAAATACGAACTGACAAGCACCCCCACCCCTCCCCACCCCCGCGCGCACACACCCTCCAGAGTCAAGCCCAGTCACACAGGACAGCACCCAGCCTCCTCCAGCTCCTACCAACGAAATCGGGCCCAGGGAAGGGGAAAGGGGGCCGAGGGCGCAAGCCAACACTCGCGTCGTTGCCTTCGGGACCCGCACCAACTCCTCTGTGGAGGCTCCTCACCCCTAAAAATTTCAGGAACTGGGACGGGGGTTGGGAGGGAAAATGCGCTGCGTGTCCGGTGCCCGCCGCCAACCCACCTCGCGAGTCCGGCCCTCGCCCACCTCTATTCAAAGGCGCCTTCTGCTCCGCGGACGAGAAACAGCAATGCGGATCGGCCACCACCCGCGCGCAGGGGACCTTGCGGGGAAGGAGGGAGGCGGGCCTGGAGGGAGCCGGGCACTCCCACCCCTTCCCCAGCTGGGGGAGGACAGCCCGCTGCGGGAACCCCGCCGCCCCAGATCTAAAGGGGGATGGTGCGCAAGGCCGCTGGCCACCCACCTCGCCTCGGTCGCCCACCTTCCCACGGTCTGCGGGGCGGGAATATGCAGGACACCCGGCTGACCCTACCTGGGGCGGCTGGGCCTCAATCTCCCCTCCTCCCTCCCGACTCCCCACCCAGCAAAGAGGCTCATTTCAGGAGAGGGTCCCCCTGCGACCTGCACCCTGGCTCAGCCGCTCTTCCATCACGGGCAGGGGACGCAGCAAGGGGGTGGGGCGGGGAGACCAATCGCCCCTTGCACACACGCGAGGGGCAGGGGGCCGCCCGGGCCGTCCATCTTGGCCGTCTGGGGGGAGGGGACGCGATGGTGCGGGAGGCTGGACACGGCCTGAGAAGCCCGAAGAATCTGCCGGCGCCTCCCGCCCCTCCGCGGGCCCCCGGCCCATCGCTACGCCGGCCGGTCACGGGGCGAGGCGGGGGAGGGGACGAGCGGCGCGGGATCGGCCAGGCGGGCGCGGAGGGGGCTGGGGAGCCGACACCCACCTGCCCAGGCCGGGACGCCCGCCGCCCGCGACCGCCGAGGAAGACGCCACCGGCGCGGCAGGGGCCGGCACCACGGAAGAAGAGGTCGACGCGGCCGAGGCCGGCGCGGCGCCGGGCGACGAGAGCAGGCCGCCGCCGGGCTTGCGGCCACTGGCGGGCGCGGGCGGCTGCGGCTGCGGCTTCAGCGACATGGTGAGCGGCCCCCCATACACCGGCTCGCACGCCGGGCGGGGACAGCCGGGGAGCCGGGCGCGCTGAGGAGACGCCGGGCGCGGCGGGGACGCGCGGACGCCGAGCGGGCAGGCGCGGGCTGGCGCGGTCGCGGGTGCCAGAGGCAGCAGGACGACGACGAAGGGGCGGGGAGGCCCGCAGACACCGAACAGCCGCCGGGAGCCGGGCCGGGACGCGCCGTTGCCGTTGCTACCAAAACAGTCTGAGGCGCAGGGCGGCGAGCGCGGCCCGCGGGGAGGGGCGCCGGGGCCGCGCGGGGGAGGGCCGGCGGAGGGATATGCTACCGCGCCGCCCGCCCGCCGCGCTGCGCCGTCCACGGGAGCGAAGCGCCGCGCAGCCCAGCCCGACAGGCGGCGCGGCTCGGGGCCTGCCGCGGGCCGCTGAGCGGCGTCGGTCGACGGACGCATGGGAGCCGGGCTCGCGGACGCGTACGGGGCGACGCGGCATGGAGGGCGCGGAGATGCGAAACAGAGCGGGGGGGACTCTTTACCGGAAGTCGGAAGGGTCAGGCGGAAGTCGAACGCGAGACGGCTCGGGGGCCGATCGGGGACACGTGAGGAGCGGGCGCAGCACTGGGCCGCGTTCGCTCTCCGGGGTCGGGGTAGGGCCGTGGGGGATCCGCCCTCGCTGAGGCGGGTCTGCCCTTCGAGGAGGGAATGCTCGTCTTCGGCCGCTGGCCCTGCTTCGCGGACGGGCCCCGCGGGCTGCCCGGGTGTCCTCAGCCCCCTTCGGGGACCTTGGTTTCCCCCCCACCAGATGCAACATAGAGGATGGCCCGCGGGCGCCTTCGGGGCGGAGACCTGCATTCGGGCCTGGCACACAGTAGGCCCCCAGGTGCCACTGCGTGCTTGGTTTCCCTGCCAGCGTGGGAAGCTTGCCACCACTGAAGCCACCGCCAGCTGCTTCACTTTGCCCCACTTTATTCACCCCAGCGAACTGTTGGGTATCTGACCTTCATTTGAACCCTTTTTTCCCCTCACTGGAACGTCTTATTCCTCCTTCAGGCGACTCCAAAGGGAAATGGACGTGATTGGTAGAGCTGGGTAATGGGGGTCTTACCGTGGATAATGGGGTCTCCCTCATTGGAGACCTCGCAAGAATGTCAACTTTAGACCTTGACCCCTTTTAAAAGTTTTACTTTAACTCGGGAAGGCCACCAAACACTAGCCCCATTTTTTTTTAAGGTGTTGTAATTAAATTGGAAGCAAATGGGTAACTTTTTGCAATGACTTTAGTTGGTTTTTTGGGTTTTTTTGTTTTTGGTTTTTTTAAGTGAAATTGCTTAAGGGGATGATGGGCCAGAGGACAGCAAAATCCGAGTCAGTCTATTAAAATCATTCCCGGGAATTAAAAGCAGGCCTGGTGTTCATGCCTTTAATGTATGAATTTAGGAAATGGAGGCAGGATTAGCCGGTCAAGGTCATCCTCACCTACACGAGGGAATTCTCTGGGCCAGGCTAACCTACAAGAGACCCAGGATAGGGGTTGGGGATTTAGCTCAGTGGTAGAGCACTGGCCTAGCAAGCGCAAGGCCCTGGGTTCGGTCCCCAGCTCCGAAAAAAAAGAAAAGAAAAAAATAGAGACCCAGGACAATTAAATGAGCAGTGAACCCTGGTTACGGCACATGGCTTTAATCCCAACACTGGACAGATACTGGATCTCTGAGTTACAGACTTGCTGGGTCTACACAGATTAAAAAGTAGCTAGCAGACAGCTCAGAAGGTAAAGGCCCAAGCTTCAGAAGAAGCTCACCTTCTAACTCTTATCCCTGGAGATCACATGTGGAAGAAGAAAATTTGACTCCTTGGAATTGTCCCCAGACCTCCAAACTTGGACTGTGCCAGTTGTGTGCCCACACATATATAAGCAATAAGTATGACCTTGGTGGTGGTGGTTTTCATTCTTGTTCTTGTTTGGTTTTTCGAGACAGGGTTTCTCTGTGTAGCCCTGGCTGTTCTGGAACTCACATAAGAGCCACCGGCCTGCTGGGATCAAAGACCTGCTCCACTGTGACCAGCCAGAAATATGACTTTTAAAAAAAGAAAGAAAAATGTATCTGGGGTGTCAGTTTTAGAAAGGGAGCCTAAGGCGTAGTGGTGGCTCTCCAGCTCTACACCCCTGGTCCATCCATGAATAATTAAAAAGAAAAACTCAGCGTATTAGAGTCACTAGTATAGTCCAGTTGAAATTAAATTAACCTCATAGCCCAAATAAAAATTGTCACATTTGGCGAACACTTTAAAAAAGGTTGGGCTGGAGAGATGGCTCAGCGGTTAAGAACACTGACTGCTCTTCCAGAGGTCCTGAGTTCAATTCCCAGCAACCACATGGTGGCTCACAACCATCTGCAACACAATCTGATTCCCTCTTCTGGTGTGTCTGAACAGAGTGACAGGGTACTCACTTATATAAAAAAAATAAATAAAATCTTTAAAAAATAAATGTTATTGTTATTTCCCAAGAACATCGAGAGAGGGAAAGTTAGTCTTCCTAAATGTAGTGGGCCTTTATAAAGTTAGCCTGAAGAAGCCTGACATGAATGCAAACCTTTAGGGGTTGGGGATTTAGCTTAGTGGGAGAGCACTTGCCTAGCAAGCCAAGGCCCTGGATCCAGGCCTCAGCTCTAGAAGAAAAAAAAAAAAAAAAATACATCTTTAAATGAATGCAAGCCTTGAATCCCAACCCTTCGGAGGTAGAGGTGGGAGGGAAAACAGTTCAAGGCCAACCTTGGCTACTAACTAACCCATTTTTACCAGCCATGTGAAACACTGTTTCCAAAAGAAACCAAAATAAGTAACAAGTCTAGTATTTGAAACAGTGCTTGATTCCTAAATTGAAAATGAATTAGTAAAATGTATACTAATCACTAATACCAGGAGTTGCATGTTAAAGTTGTTTTTGGTTTTTGGGTCCCCCCCTTCCCCCGGAGCTGAGGACCGAACCCAGGGCCTTGCCCTTGCTAGGCAAGGGCTCTCTATCACTGAGCTAAATCTCCAACCCCTAAAGTTGTTTTATAATTTATTTTTACTTTATGTGCATGGGTGTTTGGCCCTACGTCTGTGGGGGGAGGGAGTCAGATCCACTGGAAATTTGAGTTAGAGACATATGTGAACTGCCATGTGGGTGCTGGGAATTCAACCTGGGTCCTCTAGAAGAGCAAGCAATACTCAAACCATTGACGGTTGAATGATCTTTCCAATACCAAGATAGGCTTTTAAATAACGGAAAGGAAATCGGGCAGGGAGTGGGGTGATGACAAAAGACTAAGAAAAGACTTATACAAACAGAACAGCCAAGGCCAAGTGCCAAGCACACTGTGAAGGAGAGGATTTGAAGAAAGCCTGACTTTGTTAGATATATATGAAAAGGCCTGAGGACTGAGTCCAAGCCCCAACATCTGTATATGTTAGGAGAGAATAGATTACCATTACAGTTGTCTGCTGGCTGGCCACAGGTGCACATCCACACACATGAAACACGCAAAATCAATACATCTATGTGAAATAAAAAGGGTAGAATTTTGAAAAATAAGCTAACTTTAAAGTTATAAAGTAAAATCTGCAGGTACTTGGCAAGGTTCTGAGACTACAACCACAGTCAGCAGGAACCTGATGGCTGCCACAGGCATGTGAATAAACTTGGTAACAGGTCACACCTCAGTCAAACCTCCATGTCTGAAGCCTTTGCCTACTAGAGACCTGGAACTTGGATCACCAAGTTGAACTGCACTGTGCATGCATATGCCTGTGTATGTGTGAGTGTTTATAGAGGCCAGAGATAAACATCAGGTGACTTCCCAAATCCTTCTCTACCTTGTAGTCCTAGCTGGCCTGGAATTCACAGAGATCTGATTGCCTCTGCCTCACACCTGGCACATCCAACATTTTTTTTCTTTTTTTTTCTTTTTAAGATTTATTTATTGGGGGGGCTGGGGGTTTGGCTCGGGGGTAGAGGCGCTTACCTAGGAAGGCCAAGGCCCCGGGTTCGGTCCCCAGCTCTAAAAAAAAAAACCAAAAAAAAAAAAAAAAAAAGATTTATTTATTGGGGTTCGGGATTTAGCTCAGTGGTAGAGCGCTTACCTAGCAAGCACAAGGCCCTGGGTTCGGTCCCCAGCTCCAAAAAAAAGAAAAGGAAAAAAAAATGTATTTATTTATTATATATAAGTACACTGTAGCTGTCTTCAGACACACCAGAAGAGGGCATCAGATCTCATTACAGATGGTTGTGAGCTACCCATGTGGTTGCTGGGATTTGAACTCAGGACCTCTGGAAGAGCGGTCAGTGTTCTTAACCACTGAGCCATCTCTCCAGCCCCACATCCAACATTTTCAGCTGGCCTGGAGATCAGACTCAAAATCGAGTCGTGTTTGCTCACTTTCCCAGCTGAGCCATCTCTCTAGGACCGGACTGCAGCCGAACCCTTAACCTTCTGTTGCTTGAGTTGCTAGTCCAGGGTCATTTTCACACAGGAAATCCACTGGTGGTGCAAGAGACCCAGTCAGTGACTCTGAGTTCTCATCCTCAAGCATCCTCGGTGACATCACATCGACCTTACACTGTAATCTGTTGTTCAGCGACGGGGCACTCTCGTGTACATGACCCAAATGTGTTTCCTGCAAGGCTCAGGTGCCTTCGGGATTCTCTGCAGACAAATCCAGGCCTGAGCTAACACCATTCTATATTATTAGCAGCTTCTCACTTTGCCCTGTGTTTGGGAAAGTGGATGCATACCAGGATTCCCAGGGAAGTGAAGGAAAAACTTCCAGGAGTCAGTTTTTTCCTCCTGCTGCGTGGGACCTGGAAAGAGAGCCTGGGTCCTGGGGCTTAGGCTGAACCATCTTGCAGGACTCCTAGTTAATGAAATCCCAGCCTGTGGGAGGTGGAGGCAGAAGGAACAGGGAGGGGTTTGTGATCTTCCGTTAGTTGGTTGAGTCAGCATGAGCCATGTGAGACCGGGCCCCACACACACACACACACACACACACAGAGGACATCATAAAATGAAGAGGGGAGGAGAGATGGCTCAGTGGTTAAAAGCATGTACTGCTGTTACAGAAGACTGAGCAAACCAGAGCAGAGCAGCTCACAATCTAATTCCACCTGCAAGAGAGATCCAGTGCCCTCTTCCTCTTTTTTTTTTTTTTTTTTTTTTCTTTTTTTTTTTTTTTTTTTTTTTTGTCCAGAGCTGAGGACCAACCCAGGGCCTTGCGCTTGCTAGTCAAGCGCTCTATCACTGAGCTAGATCCCCAGCCCCAACTCTTTTTTTCTTTTTCTTTTTCTTTTTCTTAAGGCAGGGTTTCTCTGCATAGCCAGAATGGCTGCCCTGCAACTGGCTCTGTAGACCAGGCTTACCTCAAACTCAGAGATCCACCTGCCTCTGCCTCCCAATTGCTGGGGTTGAAGACCTGTGCCACCACCACCCGGTTCTTCTGACTTCCAGAGGCACTATACTCACGTGCCGGTGCACATCCCCCATACACACACACACACACACACTCTCTCTCTCTCTCTCTCTCACACACACACGCACACACACACAATTTTTTTTTTTGTAATAAGCAGAGGCTAGGTTTATTTTCAGAATCACACAATTTTTTTTTAAAAGTTCTTGTTTTAATTTTTTTAGATAGAGTCTTTTTTTTTTTTCGGATCTGGGGACCGAACCCAGGGCCTTGCGCTTGCTAGGCAAGTGCTCTACCACTGAGCTAAATCCCCAACCCTAGATAGAGTCTTAATGTATAGAGCAGTTGGCTTTGAACTCAGAGGGATCCTACTTCTGCCTCCTGAGTATTGGGACTAAGGGCATGTGCCACCACACCTGGAATAAGAATTCTTTTTAAAAAAAACAACAATGAAAGGCCAGCTGTGGAGTGCTGGAATGCAAGCCTTTAATCCCAGCACAGGAAAGGAAGAGCAGGTTGATCTCTGAGTTCAAGAACAGTCAGACCCTGTCTCTCTCTAAAAAAAAGAAAGAAAGAAAGAAAGAAAGAAAGAAAGAAAGAAAAGAAAAGAAGAAGAAGAAGACATTGAAAAATATCATTCTAAAAGACTTCTGCAGTGTTGCTGGGGCTGCTGAAATGGCTTGGCAGTGGACAGAGTTCAAGTCCCAGCACCCATGTGAGGGACCTCACAACTACCTGTAACACCAGTTCCAAGGGATCCAATGCCCTCTGACCTCAGTGGACACCTGTATCCCAGGCTTCACATAAATTCCTACAGGCATGTGTGCCTAAACAGACACCTTAAAGCAAAAAGACCTAAGTTGTTTTGTTTTGTATTTTGCTGGGATTTGAACTCAGGACCTCTGGAAGAGCAGTCAGTGCTCTTAATCACTGAGCCATCTCTCCAGCCCTGAAAAAAAAGTATTTTTTTTTTTTTTTTTGGAGCTGGGACCGAACCCAGGGCCTTGTGCTTCCTAGGCAAGCGCTCTAACCACTGAGCTAAATCCCCAACCCCCAGTATTCTTAATTATTTAACCCATCAAAATCGATATGCTCAAGCCAGCAAGAGAGCTCAGCCAGGCATGGTGGCTCACACCTATGTGTGAGTTCCTGAATAGCCAGGGAGTGTATAGTGAGACCTCGCAAAACAGAGGGTGGGGGGAGAATATTTCAGCAATAAGAGAGTTGGTAAAGAATCTCTCGAGAGAGAGCTGGAGAGATGGCTCAGAGGTTAAGAGCACCGACTGCTCTTCCAGAGGTCCTGAGTTCAAATCCCAGCAACCACATGGTGGCTCACAACCATCTGTAATGGGATCCGATGCCCTCTTCTGGTGTGTCTGAGGACAGCTAAAGTGTACTCATATACAAAATAAATAAATAAATCTAAAAAAAAAAAAAAAAATCTCGAGAGAGAGAGGGCTGGAGAGATGGCGCAGCGATTTAAGAGCACTGACCGCTCTTCCAGAGGTCCTGAGTTCAATTCCCAGCAACCACATGGTGGCTCACAACCATCTGTAATGAGATCTGGTGCCCTCTTCTGGTGTGTCTGAAGACAGCCACAGTGTACTCATATAAATAAAAATTAATAAAGAACATTAAAAAAAAAATCCCTCAAGATTTGGTGACTGAGTCCTGTGGCCACTCCACTTGATGTGCGATTTCAGTGACCCCCTCAGCATGCCACGTGAGTCTGTAATTTTTTTTTTTTTTTTTTTTTGGTTCTTTTTTTCGGAGCTGGGGACCGAACCCAGGGCCTTGCGCTTCCTAGGCAAGCGCTCTACCGCTGAGCTAAATCCCCAACCCCTCAGTCTGTAATTCTGATCACTTCAATGATAATCGGGTCTCAGGATCTGGAGGCAGGTTATGAGTGATTTGCTATTGCCGGCTACGACAGTGGGGGTCACGTGACCCACGTGCCCAGTGAGTCGTTTTTTCCTGCAATCATTTCTCTTCAGCTCACTTCGCCTGTGCGTGTTTCCAGTGTGATGACACATTCTTCCCTCAATGCTCTTGATTTCACTGTCAAAGGCCTGAAGATTCCAATCAGCGCAGATCTGCCCGCCCGCACTACCCCCACCCCACCCCCCGCATTATCCCCCTCAAGTTTTCGCAGATGTAATTTCAAAAATAGGACCATGGCTAATTACAGCAAGGATTTTTTTCCCCCTAACTACAGTTAACTCTGAATTCTTAGAGGCTAATCTATTTGTGGACACTCCAGGAATCCCAAAAGACTAAAAGTTCGGGGGGTGGGGATGATTGCGCATCGAGCAGGGCAGGGGCTTGCAAGAAAGCGGTAGTCAGAGTAAAACCTTCCTGTAGCTCTGAGGACCTGAGGGCCCTGCACTAACACAGCCCAGAACACAGTGGCCACCTGGCAAAGCATTTGAGGGCCGGGCCCTAAACAAGCTCACTTCCGGTTTGAGGATGCTCGCTTTGTTTCATTCAGTTTAAGGGATAGAATACTGATGATACTGATGGCTGTGACATTGTTCCCAGAGCAGAAGCTGGGTACCAGCTGACGCAGACAGAGGAAAGAACTCTTTTTCAGTAGAAACGCTTAATGAAAATTTTGGTGGCCGGCCCCAGCTCCAGCTTGTTACTCTGGACCTAGACCAAGCTGGCATTGAATTTACAGAGACCCACCTTCGCCTGCCTCTTCCGTGCCGGCATAAAAGGTGTGTACCACCGCGATGGAGTCTTCTATGTTTTTATTTACCCCGCCTCTAAACGGAAATTTTGTGCGCAGCCTATGGTTTCAGAGCTGGCCTCAAACTAACAGAGATCTGCCTGCCTCTGCCTCCTGAGTGCTTGGATTAAAGGTGTGCCCACCACCACCAGGCATTAGAATTTTTTTTTTCTTTTTTTCGGAGCTGGGGAGAATTTTTTTTTTTTTTTTTTCCGGAGCTGGGGATTGAACCCAGAGCCTTGCACTTGCTAGGCAAGCGCTCTACCACTGAGCTAAATCCCCAACCCCTTATATTTTTTAAACTTAAGACTAAAACAACCCGACGGTGGAGAGATGGCTCAGTGGTTACAAGCACTTGATGCTCAAAACACGAAGGCCAGCGTTCAGTGCCCAGCCACCGTGTTGGGCAGCTCACAGCTGCCTGAAGCTCTGGCTCCAGAGAATCCGATGCCATCTTCTGGCCTCTGACGGCTCACCTGCACTCACTTGCACATTCCCACCCCCCCACACACACACACTCCTAAAAATGTCAGACTGTTACCCTTAGGACTTGGTAAGTGGGAACAGGAAGGAGGTAAGTTCGGGGTTATTCCCAACAGTACAATAAGCTCAAGGCCAGCCTAGGCTTTAAGGAGGGGGAGGGGCGACATCTCCATGGAAAATAATGGACGTCATCAAGATGGCTCAGCATAGGGGTTGGGGATTTAGCTCAGTGGTAGAGCGCTTGCCTAGGAAGCGCAAGGCCCTGGGTTCGTCCCCCGCTCCAAAAAAAAAAAAAGAAAAAAAAAAAAAAAGATGGCTCAGCATATTAGAACACTTGCTACCAAGCCCGATGTTGAGCCCTAGGATCCACGAGGCAGAGAGAATGAATTCCCAAAAGTTGCCCTTTGACCCCCCACCTCTCAAACACTCTCTCTCTCTCTCTCTCTCTCTCTCTCTCTCTCTCTCTCTCTCTCTCTCTCTCTCTCAAAAGGAAGAAGCCGGGAGTAGTGCCCTTTTTCTCAGCACTTGGGAGGCAGAACCACCTGGCAGGCTCTCTCGCTTTGTTTCTTTCAAAGCAGGGTCTTGCTGAGTAGTCCTGGCTAGCCCGGTGGACCTCTAGGTAGTCCAGGACGGCCTCAGGCCAGTGGGATTATAGCACAAGTCCCCAGTCTCCAGGAACTACCTTATTTCTGTCTCTGACCTTGACTCAACTGAGAGTTTCGTCAAAAGGCTGGCCGTGGGCTAGAGCAATGGCTCAGCATCAACGGCGCTCGCCGTTCTGAAAGGACCCGAGGAGAGTAAGGTTCACAGCACCCACATGGATGGCTCACAACCACCTGTGACTCTAGCTCCAGGGGTCCAGTGCCTCTGACCTTCACAGGTACCGGAACACAGGCGTACAGGCATACATTCATACACACAATTAAAAATATTTAAAAAAAAAAAAACAACTGGGACTGTGTTCATAACTCCAGCATTTGGGAAGCAGACGCACAGAGACCAAAGAGATCAAGATCTTCTTCAGCTACAGAGCACGTTGCGGGCTAGCCTGAGACACTATACGAAATAATAAACAAAAATAAAAGAATGGGCTGGAGAGATGGCTCAGTGGTTAAGAGCACCGACTGGTCTTCCAGAGGTCCTGAGTTCAATTCCCAGCAACCACATGGTGGCTCACAACCACCTGTAAAGAGATCCGATGCCCTCTTCTGGTGTATCTGAAGACAGCTACAGTGTACTTATATAGAATAAATAAATAAATCTTTAAAAAAATAAAAGAAACCCATGAATGTGAAGCTCATAGCCCTGAAACATATTCCACTCTATTCAGATCATAACTGGTTTTTTTCCCCTGTATTTAGAAGAGAAGTTGGGGTTTCAGAAAGGGAGAGTGGTTTTCTCACCTGGGGCCAGCTGGAACTTTCTCAAACCCATAGATGCACAGACATTTGCCCCTAGTCCTTCCGGGCAATGTCAGAAAAGGGAGAGCCACATCGCCAGTGTGCAGGAGGTGCCCAGAAGCAGATGTGTGGGATCAAAGGAGATGACGTCACCAGGTAGTAATGAAAGTGACAAGGGGCTCAGTTTTACTCTTCCTTACTTTTTGTTTTGGTTGGTTTTTTTTGCTGGTTGTCCTATGGTAACTCTAAATTTAATCCTTAGATGCTGTCACCCCTGCCCCAACTTTTGTGTCTACAGAGCCTTGCTTACAGGGCTCATAAAAAACCAAAAGACAGAAACAGCCCAATTGCCCATTAGCACGTGAGGCAGAAACCAGATGTGATGTGGCCATGCAGTGGAGTATCATACAAAATGCCAACATCTACTGCCATGGGTGAATCTCAGGCCTGGGCATATAACTCAAGTCGCATGTCCCAGAAGTCCATGTAAATGCAGTGTCCCCGAGGAGGCAAACTCTCGGGGACAGAGAGACTGGCTGATGGGGAGCTTGGGAGAGGGGAAAGGAAGACCTGGCTTCTCTTAGGGGGAGAACGTTCTGAAAGCAGATGAAGGGATGAGCACTACACTGAGAATTAAACGCCACCAAAATTGTCACTCTAATGTGGCTGAGATGTGGCTGAGGATGTGGGCTGCCTTGGTAAAGTGTTTGGCTCACATGAACAAACCCCTGTGGTCTTATCTGAATTTACCACATCAGTCAGGCGTGGGGAGTGAATGTTCAAGGTCATCCCAGGCTACCTATCGAACTTGAGGCCAGCCTGAGCTACAAGAGATCCCTGCTTCAAGGGGTTAAAATGCAACCAGCATAGTGGTGAAATGCCTGTGACCCCAACACTCAGAGGCTGAGGCAGGAAGTTTGCATCAAGTTCAAAGCCATTTGGCTACACAGCAAGTCTCTGTCTATTAGATAAAATAAAATAAAGTAAAATAAAATAAAATAAAATAAAATGGTTTTATGTTATACTCATTTGACTTTAAGTTTGAAAACGAGATCTTTCTCTTAATACCTTGACTTTCATTATGAAATAGTTAACTCGCTTTTTTTTTTCCTTTTGCTAAAACTGGGCGATTAAAAAGAGATACAATATTACAAAATTTCCAGGGCAGAGGGGACACAACAGGGCTCTGAGTCAGAAATGAATCCCCATTCATCTTCTCCCTCGACTTCTGGTAAACATACACTCGGAATGAAGCCGGGGGTTTAACTGGGAGTTAAATTTAGCTGGCCTCCCTCCGAAGCTGCTTGCCTGCCTGTCGCACGCAGTTCCTCGCCCCCAGCTCCTGGAGCCTCCATGCCTTGCCAACCTCCGCTTTTCCTGCCCCCTTCATTCAGGCATTCCCCTGCTCCCACGCGGAAGTTGCGCTCAGCCCCAGCCCCAGCAGTGACTAACCCTGGGATGAGCCACTCTCACTGCCAGAGCTCCGTGTGAGGCCCAAACTTGAGAGAGGGTGGCTGAGAGGCTCACAGAAAAATGGCCCTGGTATCCCCAGGTGCCCACACAGACCAGCAACCCGTGAGCTCTAGGGCAAACTGAGCTTACTGGCACGTGCCTGTGGTCCCTGATTCTAGACAGGACAATCACTTAGACCCAGGATTCGGAGACCAGTTTACATAACAGAACAAGATCTGGTCTAAAATACACAAACAGAGCCAGGCAGTGCTGACATACACCTTTAAACCCAGGACCCCGGGAAGGAGAGGTACGTAGAGCTCTGTTAAATTGGAGGCCGGTCTGACCTATAGAGTGAGTTTAAGACATAGTGAGGCTCTGTCGCCAAATCAACAAAAAAACTACCACAAAATTCAGGTGCGGGCAGAGAGCTAGGCCGGTAACCGGTTTTGTCAGCCAGCCCAATGCCTGACTTTGACCCCCAGGACCCATACAGTGGAAGAAACTATGCCTAAAAGTTGGCCTCTGACGTTAGCAGCACACAGTGGAACTTGTACGCACACTGAATAAACGTCATTAAAAACAAACACCGGGGTTAGGGTGGCAAAGGTCTATAATCCTATCATTTTGGGAGTGGAGACAGAAGGTTGAGGAGTTCAAGGTCATCCTGGGCCACATTACCTATTTTGAGGCCAGCCTGGGCTACGTAAAACACCAACAGAGTCTGGAGCGATGAGGTGACTGAGGGGTTAAGGGCACACTTATCTCTATCTCTCTGATATATATAATATATAATACATAACACATAATAGAATATATAACACATATTAAAATATGTAATATATAGTAGAACATATTATATAATGAATATAAACATGTATTATAAAGTATAAAATGATATATTTTGACATATATATTATCTCTCTAAATACGTGTAAAATTTGTCCATACTTAGCCTGCATTGGTGTGCTTTGCCTGCGTGCGTGTATGTCAGTGTAAGAAGCCGGGGAGTTGGAGTTACAGACACGTGGGAGCTGCCACATGGGTGCTAAGACTTGAACCGTGGTTCTCTGGAAGAGCAACTAGTCCTCTTAACCACTGAGCCATCTCTCCAGTCAACACTCACTGCTCTTAACAGCAGTAAATCCAAGTTCAGTTATGAACAGACCCACACACAGGCATAAACCTAAAAGACGTCTTTTAGAGAGCCTACACCAAGCACTCAGGAGGCAGAGACATGAAGACCTCTGTGAGTTCAAGGCCAGCCTGGTGTACAGAGTGAGTTCCAGGACATCCAGGGCTACATAAACAAACCCCGTCTGGAGGAGGAAAAAAAAAAAAAAAAAGCCTACACTGTGGTGGTTTGAATACGCTTGGCCCAGGAATCTGCACTATTTGGAGGTGTGGCCTTGTTGGAGGAAGTGTGTCACTGTGGCCGTGGGCATTTAGCTCTTCCTCCTAACCACGTGGGAGCCAGTCTTCTCCTAGCTGCCTTTGGTACAAGAGGTGGAACTCTCAGCTCCTCCAGCCCAGTGCTTGCCTGGATGCCTGCCTTGATGATGATGGACTGAACCTCTGAACCTGTAAGCTAGCCCCAATTAAATGCCCTCCTTACAAGAGTTGCCATGGTCACGGTATCTGTTCACAGCAGAAAAACTCTGAGACACCCACCAAAGTAAAGAAATCGACCAACGGACTCTGCTCTAGCTACTCCCAGTCAACATGTCCCAGATCCCTGCTCAGCAGAGTTCACTGTCCCTCTAACATAACATGGTGTGGAACCACCTTGGGCATCTCTCAACCAAGGAATGGGTTTAAACAAAACGCTTCATGCCTACAAAATGAAATAAGCCATAAAGAACGAAATTATGAGGGCTGGAGAGTTGGCTCAGCGGTTAAGAGCACTGACTGCTCTTCCGCTCTTCCAGAGGTCCTGAGTTCAACTCCCAGCAACCACATGGTGGTTCACAAACATCTGTAATGAGATCTGATGCCCTCTTCTGGTGTGTCTGAAGACAGCTACAGTGTATATAATAAATAAATAAATAAATAAATAAATAAATAAATAAATAAATAAAGTGTGTAGTAATTAGTACAGAATCCAGTTCCAGATATACTAATAGAAATAAACAGGTGTGTGTGTGTGTGTGTGTGTATGTGTGTGTGTGTGTATCTGGGCTGTTCCCCCTCAAGCAATGACAAAATAGCTCTAGGTTTCCAATCTGATCAGCGTGGCAGTCACTGGGCAGGATTTTTTGGTTGTGTGGTCTTTCATGAACCTCTTAGTACATTGTACTGTAGCTGTCTTCAGAACACCAGAAGAGGGCGTCAGATCCCCATTACAGATGGTTGTGAGCCACCATGTGGTTGCTGGGAATTGAACTCAGGACCTCTGGAAGAGGAGTCAGTGCTCTTAACCACTGAGCCATCTCTCCAGTTCCCCCTTCTTGATTTTTTTTTTTTTTATTTTTTTGACACAGGGTCTCTCTGTGTACTCTCTGTGTAGCCCTGACCAGGCTGGCTTTGAATTCAGAGATCCGCTTACCTCTGCTTCCTGAGTGCTGGGATTAAAGACGCAGTACCAACCAGCAATACCCTGTCGTCTTAGAGCTCCTGTCTTCCTACCAGTCCTCATTCATGCTTCCAGAAATGGCAACACACCATGGAAAACCCGAGTCCTGTTCTGAGCTCTGCATCCCCCAGTGACAGCCATCTCCTCTTTACCCCCAGCAGGTCCAAATTCTCACCCTTGCCCTTCCTACTTCTCAACAACATGCCATGGGGACACTGCCCATGGTAGAATACTTATTTCCTGACAGCCAGGTGACCATAGGACAAGTGGCCTTGCCTGTGCCTCAGTTTTCTTGTCAAACTGACAGTGGTACCTGCCTGGGAGAGTTGGCTGGGATGCTCTCTGACACTGGGTATGATGTTAGCATAGAGCTTAGGGTCAGGCAGAAAGCTGGGACCAAATGACAATTGACAAGCAGCTCCCAAGCTGGGTGACCAGGTCATTACCATGAGTGGTTTACATGTCATAGTTCGAATAAACAAAAAAGGGATATTATTATGTCAATTAAAAATGTCCAGACACGGGGTTGGGGATTTGGCTCAGTGGTAGAGTGCTTGCCTAGGAAGCGCAAGGCCCTGGGTTCGGTCCCCAGCTCCGAAAAAAAGAATTAAAAAAAAAAAAAATGTCCAGACACAGAAACAAACAAACAAACAAACAAACAAAACCAACTGTAATCTCAACACTCAGAAGGTTGGATTTTGAGTTCCAGACCAGCCTGGGCTACATAGGGAGTTTAGTGCCAGCTTGGGCCATGTATCAAGATCCTGTCTTGTCAACAATGGGGTGGGGGTGGGCTGCACACACTGGCAGCTTTCAAGCGTCTCCTCCTCCCTCACAGCCCAGTGCCTGCCCCTTACTGTGCTCACTAATCTTGGCCTCAGGAACTTGGGAACAATGTCCCCATTTGTTTCTACCTCCTTGTCTTGACAAGGAGCCACCATCTTTCCCTGAGTTTGTGGGGGACAATAAAAGGTGGGGAGCATGTACCCGTGCCAGCTGAGATCTGCAGTAAGACAGGCCTGTGCGTTGGGGCTCAGTGGAAGGCCTAGATAAAGCTAGGAGCCAGGAGCTGGGAGCTGACAGCATAGAATTGGTTTCCAGTCATAGTTGGGGCAGGCATGGTGGTGTAATCCTAGGACTTGGGAAACAAGACAAGAAGACCAGGAGTTTAAAAGCAGCCTGGGCTATGAAACAAGACTCAGTCTTAAAGCTGAGAAAGAAAAAAGTCACAGCGGGGAGCGGAGGACACAGGTCCTTATAACCACAGTGATGGCAGCAGGTCTGACCTTCCAGCATCTGCAAGAGCCTAGCTGACAGCCCAGGAGACAACAGATTGCAAGACTCACAAGGAGGTTGTCTTCTTTGTCTATACATGACAGTGAAGGGCCAGCAAGGTGGCTCAGTGGGTTCAAGGTGCTTGGTGCCAAGCCCAGTGATCTGAGTTTGATCTCCAGAACGCATATGGTTGGAAAAAGAGAACCAATTCCATAAGTGGTCCTCTGATTTTTTTTTCTTTTTTTTTTCTTTTTCTTTTTTCTTTTTTCGGAGCTGGGGACCGAACCCAGGGCCTTGCGCTTGCTCTACCACTGAGCTAAATCCCCAACCCCGGTCCTCTGATTTCTACATGCCATCACCACCCACCGTGCCATGCACACACGCCCCTACACACACGCACATAGACATGCACACACACGCGCACACACAAATAAACAAAATGCAACAGATAAAACGACCCGCAGTGTGACTTCTGGTTGCTCCCACGAGCATTTGCGTTCCCACAGCCTTCCTAATACAGGGATCATAGGCGAGTGCCATCTCTCCTGGCCTTAGCACCAGGCCTTCCTCAGCTTGGCTTCCCCTCTGTTTTCCAGAGCACGGCACAGAACACAGCGGAGTCCATTACAGAATGCCAGGCTCTCAAGAGTGGAAGTGAGAGCTGGGCAGTGGTGGTGCACATCTTTAATCCCAGCACTCAGGAGGCTGAGTTCAAAGCCAGTCTGGTCTATAGAGTGAGTTCCAGGACAGCCAGAGCTCCATGGAGAAACCCCGTCTCACAAACAAACAAAGGGGAAAAAAATGGCGGTCAGAGAAACCACACGGGGCAACTGCTTCAGGGTGAGGGTGCATCACCCTCACACATGACAGTGAAGGGCCAGCAAGATGGCTCAGTGGGTTAAAGGTGCTTGCTGCCAAGCCCAATGATCTGAGTTTGATCCCCAGAACGCATATGGTTGGAAAAAGAGAACCAATTCCATAAGTGGATCACAGCCAGAAAGAATACAGGCAGGCTTTATGCTGCTTTGTTTCTAACATTTCGCTTCACTTATTTTATGCGTATGGGTGTTTCGCCTGTATGTAGGTCTGTATACCACACGCATGCTCCATACCCTGAGACCAGAAGAAGGCAGTTGGATCCCCTGGGTCAGTTGCAGGTGGTTGTGAGCCACCCACCCTGTGTGTGCTGGGAATGGAACCCAGGTTTGCAAAGAGCAACAAGCGCTCTCATCTGCTGGGCCATTTCTCTCATTGATGAAGATTACAATGGTGGTATATGCATGCGTGTGGAGGTCCAAATTTTATGGAGTCAAGTCTCTCTCTTTTTTTTTTTTTCTTTTTTTCGGAGCTGAGAACCGAACCCAGGGCCTTGCGCTTACTAGGCAAGCGCTCTACCACTGAGCTAAATCCTCAACCCCGGAGTCAAGTCTCTTGTCTGGCCTTTACGTGAGTCATTTTTTTAAATAGATTTATTTATAATCTATAAGTTCATTATAGCTGTCTTCAGACACGGCAGAAGAGGGCATCAGATCTCATTATAGATGGTTGTAACCATGTGGTTGCTGGGATTCGAACTCAGGACCTCCGGAAGAGCAGTCAGTGCTCTTAACCGCTGAGCCATCTCTCCAGCCCTATGTGGGTCATTTTAAGGATCAAACTCAGATTGTCCAGTGCCCTTACCAGCTAAGCCATCTTGTTGACCCCAAAATGTGCTTTGTACTCACTCTGTACCTTCTACTGGCCTCAAACTCCCAAAAGGCACCTGCCTCTGCTTCTGCAGTGCTGAGATTAAAGATGTGCGCTGCCATGCCAGGCCTCTAAACTATTAAAAGTCCCTAGAAAGGAAGGCATTCTGAAGGGGTGCTCTCAAGCCACAAGTGATTGACAGGCACATTTGGATTAACTCTTCAGAGGGACACGATGTTGGTCTTTGTTCTTTACCGGATGGTAATCTTTCAGAGAGCTGGGGATGGCCAGCCCCTACCCAGGCCAGAGCTGTCCCTCAGCTGCTCCTATGACCAGGACTCAGAAGGCTAGTTTCAGAATGCTGGTTTTACTGAGTGCTGAGGAGAAGGGAGGAGTCCATCCCTAATCACCTAGAAGCCTTCTAATATCTGAGCAGCTTCTCAACACCCAGAGTCTGGGCTCAGGATTCTGGTGAGGCTGATGGCTGCTCTGTCATTTTCCAGCCTAGAAACTGGAGTCCTGGCTGTTCTTTCCTGTTTGTGCCGAGCCTTGGTTTTCCCAGTGTTAGTAAGGGGATGGCTGTGCTGACCTGACAGACAGGGCTTTAACGAAGGCAGGCAGGGCCAGCTTCCCAGATGTGATGTGGCCTTGGGGTTGGTTCAGTAGGCAAATAGCTCAGGAGTGGCTCCCAACTGAGACTCCCCCCCCCTTTTTTTTTAAAGATATATTTATATATGTACACTGTCACTGTCTTCAGACACACCAGAAGAGGGCATCGGATCCCATCACAGATGGTTGTGAGCCACCATGTGGTTGCTGGGAATTGAACTCAGGACCTCTGGAAGAGCAGTCAGTGCTCTTAACCGCTGAGCCATCTCTCTGCCCCCATTCTAGACTTTTCTGTGTTACATATGCTAATAGTAACCCGTTGTGGGTCCCTTAGCATCAACCATGTCCCAAACATTATATTGGCGAGGACATGGTTTTCTAGAAATCAACAAAGCTGATGGAGAAGGAGGGTCTTGGTGCCTGCTCAATCTTAATATTATAAATAATATATTATTATAATATAATATTATGATATATAAAAACAATATATGATGTAATATATAATGCAATATAATTATAAATAATAGTACCATCATTAATATTACTATAAATAATAGTACTATTATTTTTATAGTACTATTATTAATATTACTATAAATAATAGTAATATTATTATTTGTTAATAAAAATAATAAACACAATTTAGGGGCCAGTGTGAGGGTTCAGTGGGTAGAGCTATTTGCTACCAACCCCTGACCACCCGAGTTTGATGCCTGGGAACCAACTCCTGAAGGTTGTTCTCTAACCTTCACATGGTTCCACATGTCCATGCATGTACACAGTAAACACACACACACACAACACACACACACACACACCACACACACACACACCAAACGCACACACACACACACACCACACACACACACACACCAACACACACACACTATGGCACACATATAACGGTTAGACAAGAGCTGGCAGGAATCAGTTCTCTCTCTCCCCCATGTGGGTGGGGCCCGAGTTTCTAGGTTTCCAGGCTTGGCACCGTGAGCACTCGAGCGCTCTTTTCCTGCTGAGCCATCTTGCTCGCCCTAGGTTTCTTTTATTACTTTACTTATTGAGATTATTTTTTTGAGGGCCACAGCACTGAGATCTTCACAAAAAGCCAGATACAGTGTCCGTGTATCTGGAACCCCGGCCTCCTGGGGGAAGGAGGGAGACGCAAACAGCAAAGTCACCTAGCTGTGTTCGGCAGGCCAGCCGGCCTTGAGTGCGTGACTCAGTGGCAGGAAGAAACCCTGTCTCAGAACCAACTCCTGACCTTCGCATGGCGACTGTGGCCTGTGAGCCCTGGGCAGACGCAGTCTCACATTCCCATATTGGTGTCTGAAAACATTCCCCCCGGAGCTGGGGACCGAACCCAGGGCCTTGCGCTTGCTAGGCAAGCGCTCTACCTGAGCTAAATCCCAACCCCTGAAAAACATTTCTTAAAGTCACAGAATCTTCCGATTTACAACCCGGAGAGGCAGAGAGGCAGCGTGGGGGAGAGAAGCAGCTAATTTCCAGAGGAATAAACAGAGGAGCAAACTTCAGCATTTCTGCAGCCAAATAGGACCAGGAATCCTGCCAGAGAGAAAGCGCAGGGTTGGAAGCAAGTGTGGTCCAGCATGGACATTCAGGGCAGGTTGTAGGCCTCAGTGTGGAGCCTGTCCCTCTGGGTAAGGAGAATTCTGGCAGCCCCCAGCCCAGCGAGCTCCTACTTAATTGAAGGTGACTGTGCTGGGGGAGGGGGTTGGATAGAGGGCTTTGGGCCTTCCTGTAGAGTCCTGTGTCCTGCACTTGGCCCTGCCTGGGACCGGAGCCAGTTAGTGTTGATTTTTTTAGCAGCTTGGGAATAAATGCAGGAAGCTACTTTCCTGAGGTCTGCCTACGCTGAGGAGTTTAGGTCCTCTCACCACTGTCGTCGCCGCTGTCGCCATCACCACCACCACCACCACCACCACCACCACCACCACCACCACCACCACCACCACCACGAACAGTTTGGGGAGTGCGGCTCTGGTGTTGCAGGAAGCGGGAAAGACTGGGGCTGTGTGCTTCCTGACTGGAAAGGAACCAGAAGATGAAGGGGCCAGGTTTGTGTGTCTGACCACAGAGGACTCTAGGGCACTTTCGGTGGCTCTAGAGGAGCAGGCGGAACCTCTCTGCCCAAAGGAGATAAGTCAGTTTGTTCTCTGTAGGAGCGTTTCCAAGAACTCTCCCCTGTCTCCTAACAGCATCTGCTGACTCTTCTAGGCCTTTCCCTGGGATCCCCTCTGGCTCAGGAGGGAGCCTGTGACTTCTGACTCCATGCAGGAGCCTCATGGTTCCTAGCTAATATAGGTTGACACAGGCCAGTTTCTCTGGTGCTGAGGGTGTCTCATTCTACAGAGCTAACCAGAATAGTCTGACAGACTGAAGAGCTGATGCTTTGGGGACAGGTCTACACAATGAGTTCCAGGACAGCCAATGTTACACAGAAAACCATCTTGGGGCTAGAGAGTTGGCTCAGTGGTTAAGAGCACTGACTCCTCTTCCAGAGGTCCTGAGTTCAATTCCCAGCAACCACATGGTGGCTCACAACCATCTGTAATGGGGATCTGATGCTCTCTTCTGGTGTGTCTGAAGACAGCTTATATATATATATATATATATATATATATATATATATATACACACACACACACACATATACATGTATATACACACATATATATAATTAAAAAAGAAAACCCTGTCTTGAAAGACTTTAAAAAAATTTTTTTACTTGCTCATTACATAATTAAACTCCATTACCTACAGGAACTAACTAAAAAATAAATAAATAAAATAAAAATAAATAAATAATGTTTGTTTATAAAGATTTTTTTTTCTTTTCTTTTTTTCGGAGCTGGGGACCGAACCCAGGGCCTTGCGCTTGCTAGGCAAGCGCTCTACCACTGAGCTAAATCCCCAACCCCTAAAGATTTATTTTTTATGTGTACCTGCTGCCTGCAGAGGCCTGAAAAGAGCTTTGAGGATCCTAGGACTGGAGTTGGGTTGGCCGCGAGCCACCATATGGGTGCTAGAAACCCAGGTCCTTTGCAAGATCACCGAGGAGCCTCTCCAGCTCCCACACTGTGTGTGTGTGTGTGTGTGTTTGTGTGTGTGTTTTCATGTAGGCACATGTGTACATGTGTGTACCTGCTTGTGGAGGTCACTCTCAGGTGCCGTTCCTAGGTACAGGGCAGCTCCTCCCACCTTGAGATATGGTCTCTTGTTGGGACCTGGGGTTCATTAATTAGGTTGGGCAATGACGACTGATTGCTAGAGATCCTGTGTTTACCCTCTAGTGCTGGGGTCACAAACACATGCTGTTATGCCTGCCTTTTTACATGGGTGCTAGGAATCAGATCTAGGTCATCACATGCACTCACAAGGCTACCTCCCCTGGAACCCTACCAGCGTCTGGGCTCTTCTCTGTAAATCAGGACACTAACATACAAGAGGCTTAGTGTGCAATCTGCTACTTCTGGGCAAAACGTGGCGGAAGGCACCTCTCTGGAGGGAGATCAGAATGGCTCTCCTACATGACATCTTAGTGGCGAGTGACAGACCAGTTTTGACCGAGGGACAAGAATTGTACTGCAGTCACATCATGTCAGGTTGGGATTATTCCACGGCCTCTGTGTGGAGGACACAGAAGGGGGAACTTGCTCTTTTCCAGGCAGAATCGGGTTGGATCTGAAAGAGTCTGGGAGTCGGGGCTCTAGAGCAACTCTTGGGACGGAAAACAAAGCCTGCTTTAGTTCATGCTATGAGCTTGGTAGTTGGCCTGGAGTAACAAAAGCTATGTGCAGCAGAGCAACTCTGTGCCAAGTACCGAAAGCCACATTTTTTCAGATTAATTCCAATTCCAGTGAGAAATGTTTGATCCAAAGCCATTCAGCATTAGGCCCGGAAGACTGTAGTCATCTTGTGTGAGGCGACAGATCGTCTCTCTCTTCAATGCGGCAGGAACGTATGATCCTAAGCTGCTGCTGCAGAAGTCATGTTCCCTTGGCTTCCGGGTTCGTAGCACTGATGTGCTGAAGCCCAGGCTAGAATTTCTGCAAGTATTGACCTAGCAATGTAGCTCTGAGAAATAAAAAGTCTGAGGTCTGGAGCAGGAGAGAGAGAGAGAGAGAGAGAGAGAGAGAGAGAGAGAGAGAGAGAGAGATGAGAGAGATGGAGAGTTCCAGGGCAGCCAGGGCTATGGAGAGAGATCCTGCCTTAAAAAACTAAATAAGGTGACAATAAAACTCACATTTGCAATTGCAGCTCTTGGGAAGCTGAGGCAGGAGGACTGCCATGAGCTGAAGATCAGTCTTTGCTACAGTGAAACTCTGTTAAAAGAGGGTGGTGGTGTTTGGGGTGATGGCTCAGTGGGTATTTGCTGTACAGGCATGATAAGCCAAGTTTGAATCCCCAAGACTCTTGGAACAAGCTGAACATAGCCATGGGACCTGTGACCCGGTGTGACAAGAGGACCACTGGGGCTTGCTGCCTGCCAGCCTAGCTCCAGGCTTAGTGAGACCTGGTCTCAAAACATGGCAGAATGAGGGTTGGGGATTTAGCTCAGTGGTAGAGCGCTTGCCTAGGAAGCGCAAGGCCCTGGGTTCGGTCCCCAGCTCCGGAAAAAAAAAAAAAAAGAAAGAAAACATGGCAGAATGACAGAGCAGGACACATAACAGCCCTTTCTCTGGCCTGTGAGGACATACACCCACGTGTGTGTGCGCATGCACACACACACACACACACACACACACACACACACACACACACACACACACACAGAGGGTCTAACGTGACTATGGCAGTGGCCAGTCAGTGTAGAGAAACCTTAAGTATCTCTCCCCAGGAATAAGCTTCTCCTAACACACAGGTGAGAACTGTTCTTGTAAATGGCTCCAGGGGCAACATCAAGTCCACAGCCAAGAAGGGGAAAGGAAATGAATGGGGTTCTGACACTGGGGAAAACTGAGGACTCTCAAGGGAAAGGTGGTCCTCCTTATCATTTAAACATGTTTTCATCCCACTGAGCGTGGTGGTGCAGGCCTTTAATCCCAACACTGGGGCAGAGGCAGGTGGATCTCTCCCCTGGTCTAGAAGAGCTGGACAGCCAGGGCTGTCACACAAAAAAACCCCATCGTGAAAACCAACCAACCAACCAACCAACCAACCAACCAACCAGACAACCAACCAGCCAACCAATCAAACAAACAACTAAACAAACAACAACCAAACAAACAAACGCACGTACCCAGGCCACTGACACTCTTAGACACACGCTCCCCAAGCAACACCACAGAAGCAGACTTCATCTGGTTATTTCAGTAAGAGTTCATCGGCTAAGGGAGTGTGGGAAGGCCAAGCTTTGTTCCGAAGAACACACTAACAGCTTCCGTCCTGTGGAATGTCAGATTCAAACATAACTCTTTGACCTTTTAAAATAACATTTTATTTACACATCTTGATTTTTGTTGTCCTGGGACATTTTTTTTAAAGACCTTCAAGTAGTTTGGAAACCTCTGCCCATTGGCTGCTTCCTCCAGCCACGGCCTTCACAGGCGTTTCCCCAACCTGTGCTGTGGAGCGCTGCTCTTGGTGGGCAGGAGGGCTGCTCTGGATTGTACTGGAGTGAGGAGCCAGCTTTGGGAACTTCCGATTCTCTTAATTAGCAGGCTACCACCCACCCCAGCTTCTGCTAGGTCAGATGTGCAAGACAAGCGGGCTGAGCCAGCAAGACCGTGACTGTAAACGGTTCTAGAAGCTCCCGTGTGGCTCGGGCCTGAGGGTGGAGTGCTGGCCTGCTGAGCCGCGGGGTCTGAGCAGGCCAGCACTCAGTCTGCAGCCACAGGTGGGGATTTTGGGAAATGCCACAGCCCGTTCCACAGAACTGGATGGTGATCAGCAACACAGGCAACGTGGTGACATGTCAGACACTCCGGTCAAAGGACGAGGTCCAGTCAGTTGGGAAAAAAAAAGTCCCTAAAGTGTGACATTTTAAACCTTTGGCTGATGATAAAGCAAAAAATTAAACTGCAGCACACACCGCTGCCAAGTGCCCAGGCTCTACTAGAAGCTAAATCCCAACATGGTGTCCCCGCAATTCTGTTCAATTAATTTGTTACAAGTTACCTGACGTTCCTGGCTCTAGAGAGAGGCACACAGCCCCTCTGTTGGTCACAGTAAGTATTGTATGGCTGTTTGAAAGAGGGCCTGCTGAAGCCATTTTCTGGAGTGTGAAGCAGCCTTTGAAACTATCAGAAAAGAGCAACTGAAATCTGCCCAAGCTCCCTCTAGCTGCGGCCTGAACATGCGGCCCTGCCTGTAAACAGTCAGTACACACTGACCCAGCCACGTCAGCTCGCCACCGAGGCCTCTCACCAGGCTTGCCCGACTCCTGCTAGGTGGAGGACACTCAGTTACCCCAGCGAGCAGAGGAGGAGCCAGTAAGGCTTTTCTTACTTGACAGGCACATTTCGTATGGAGTCATCAAAAATGAAGAGAGCTGTCACCATCTTCCCTAAACTGGGTCTACTCCATCTGCCCCAGCTGCTCGTTCTTCCTGTCCCCAAGTCAGGCTGCTGAGGACAACTGAGCCCCTTCGCTCTGACATGCAAGCAGCTCTTCAAGGGGGAGGGAGGGAGGGATGGGGGGAGACCCTCTGCAGTGGGCCGCAGGCTCCTCTCCTGAAGGCAGCTGGGGTCTCAGGAGGCACTGTGCTTTAGTGCTAAGTAATGCTGGAATTCCTTTAGTGCTAGGAAGGTCACATCATGTCATAGATTTACCCTGGAACCCAACTGCAAGTGCTCCAACTGAATAAATACACGGAAAATTGCACAGGCCGGGGGCTACCCAGCTGGAAGGCAGAATGGCCATGAGGTGTCTGAGCTGTGGCTTGCCCTTGTGAAATGCTGCCAGCGTTTCCCCCACTTTTAGTCTCCTCACACCACACGCAACAAATGAAGGAGCCACACGACCGACCGCAGTTCGTCCTCAGACGTACTTATTAGGGGCCCACCCTCCCACTCAGCAAAGGTCCCAGCACACCCTGTGGTGCCCAGGAAGTCTCTGGGACAAGTCTCTCAAGGTCACTTGCCCCTTTTGCTGCGGCCCTTCCTAGACTGCAGCTTCCCACCGGCACCTGAAGAGGGTGGGTTGGGGGCTGAGGCCATGGCAATGTTGATCTGCCCTTCCTGGATCTCCTGCCTCGTCTCCGCAGGCAGGTGGCTGATTTGCTGCTGCGTCTCCAGGTAGAACATGACGTCGCGCAGCTGCTCCTGGATCTCTGTGATCTGCAGGTCCTTCTGGGCACAGGTCTCCTTCAGCAGTCTCTCCTCCTCCTTCAGCTTGTTCTGCAGCAGCAGCTGGTTGTCGCGCAGACACTTGTTCAGCTCCTGCTCCTCCTGGAGCTCCGTGCTCAGCTTGGCCACTCTGGTGCTCAGCTGAGTGCACCTTAAGGTAAACAGAGGGAGGCAGAGTGGCTTCACCTGCTCTTTGTTCCTTTCTGCTCTGCTGGGCTTAGCAGTGGCGGCTCTGTCAGAGACACAGCCTCGATGAGGAAGTCACAGGAAAGTGTCATTCTCTGAGACAAGTGCTCTGACCTCACTAATTTGCTAAAGGAGGGAAAGTGGTCAAGGGTGGGGGTGCCCTGCCCTCAATGCTCACTCCTCCATGGAGAATTACGAATTGAGACACACATAGGAGGTAGGCACCATTTTTATGTGTCAGAATGCCAAAGAAGCCAGTTACGGTGGCTCCAGCTCCAGCACTCAGGAAGCCAAATGAGCAGCAGGATTTGAATTCAGGGCTAGTATAGGCCACAGAACAAGACTTTCCACCCACGTGCTCACGGCCTTTCCTCTCTTCTACTCTTCTCATATTACCTCTCCATGTGGAAAAATAAATAAATAAATAAACATTACGCCAAGCATGGTGTTACATACATGCCTTTACATCCCAGACTCAGGAGGCAGAGGCAGGCAGATCTCTCAGTTCGAGACCAGCCTAGTCTACAAAGAGAGAGACTGTTTAAACAAACAGAAGTATCTCTATCTATTATACAGTATGTTCACAAAAACAATCTCGTCACCTCTATAGTATAACTGAGACCAGGGAGGGAATCTTACCCTCTTCAATGCTTGGGATCAACCCTAGGCCCCTGTGCATGCTGGGAAAATGCTCTTCCACAGAATATCAGGATAGCAACAGCCAGCAGTGACAACTGTCCTCCCCACTGCAGCAGCAGCAGCAGCAGCAGCAGCAGCCCGTGTTCGCGTCACGCTGCTCATGGGCATCTGCTCCACACTCAGCATCAGGAGCTGTTAGATCCTGTCCAAGGGGGAGCCTGTGATACTGGCTTGGACAAAATGTTTTTCCTAACTTGCTCTCAACCAAGATAGCTCAGAAACTGCAGGCAGAAATAGAAGGCATCTGCACATGGACTGCAGGAGTTTGGTGTCCACTTGGCACCCACCTCAAGTGGAACAGCAATCAGACCTTTTTTGTTTTTTACATTTATTTGTGTGTATGTGTACACGTGTGCCAAGGTCACATGTGGAAGTCAGCTCTTTCCTTTCATCACATCGGTTTTGGGATCCCACACAATTTGTCAGGCTTGGCGGCTGAGCCATTTTGCTCTCCTCTAACAACATTAATGAGAAATCACTGTTACTTTGTTCCAACTACAAGCAGACTCCCCAAAAACGCTGAAGCTGTACATGCTGAAAGTGGGGGTGTTCCCAAGGAAGCCAACCTGTTGGCATTCATGGCTGTTAAGAACTGAGGGATACTTACTTCCTTTCCACAGACTGCTTCTCCTTCAGGAGGTCGCTGAGCCTGAGCTCCAGGCTGTCACACTTTTCAATGGTCTCTTTAAATTTGGTCTTCATGTTATTAATCTGAAAGTGCAAACGGAGGTCAGGCAGATTCAGACAATTCTTAGGGCTGCCCCTACCACTGTCTCTCTAACCAGGACAAACCAAACTTATGAAGTTGAGTTGAGCCATTTAACTGGAATTGTGACAGCAACACAAATCGTGAGAAACTGAGAGAACAGTTTTCTTTAGGAGAAACAAGGACCAGGAGCTTGTGTGCACCCGGGGAAATGGCTGATAGACAGCCAAGAACTGGTGTGGCGCTAGAGTGGAACCTCCCACCCGCAGTCCAGCAAGAGGAGGGGACTAGGTTATTAGCTGGATCATTTAAAATAAAGACTTCATTTTTTTTTTTTTTTTTTTTTTTTTTTTTGGAGCTGGGGACCCAACTCAGGGCCTTGCGCTTCCTAGGCAAGCGCCTACCACTGAGCTAAATCCCCAACCCCTAAAGACTTCATTTACTACGAGAAATGGCTGCTAGAAATACACACAAGCCCTGTGTGCACATGTTCAAATCTCTGTAACTCTCAAGGTTCCTTGAACATGCTACAAAATAGAAAATGAAGCATGTAGAGCTCAGGCCTTTTGCACAGGTTTCTGCAAAATCGCATCACAGTTTATGTGCTGAAATCTAAAACCAACCAAACAAAAACACTTATTTTGTGGGCAGGGGAGATGGTTCATTGGTTAAGATCATTGTCTCCCCTTGTAGGGGGGACCTTGCTTTAGTTCTTAGCACCCATTGTAGCTCACAGCCATTTGTAATTCTAAATTCCAGGGAACTAATGCCCTCTTCTGGCTTCAAAAGGCACCACACATGTGAATACATAGTCAAACACTCATATACATAAAATAAAATCTTTTTTTAAAATGCCTCTGCCTCCAGAGTATACAAAGCCACAGGCATAGGTCACCACATGTGTCATATTTAAGGGAACCACAGAAGCCACCATTTGTGCCTAATTTATTTCCCTCAGTTTACAAAGCTGCGAAGGTCACCTAGCTCCCGAAGCCACTGCTCCCAAGCTGACGTGCCAGTGGCTGACCCATGTTGCAAAACCTTCACACGGACTTCCGTGGGGTCTGGGTTGTCTGGGCAGTCACTGAGTACTGCCTGCCCATTCTTTTTTTTTTTTTTTTTTCCGGAGCTGGGGACCGAACCCAGGGCCTTGCGCTCGCTAGGCAAGCGCTCTACCGCTGAGCCAAATCCCCAACCCCCTGCCTGCCCATTCTTACCTCCTCACTGGGACTGTCCAAAGGCCCAGCTCTGACAGGTGAGGAACCCTGTAGGCCTACAGTTCCCTTTTGGAGATGGAACAGTCTGCATCATCACCCACCAAGGGGAAGATCCTCGTTGTCCCTTCCCCTGCACCATGCCCTTTCCACTTGGCAGCCACCTTGCTAGGCATTTCAGTCACCAAGTCATTTACCTCCTCTGCCGTGTCCTTCTCTATGCGCACAATTTTGTTTTCCCAGTATACCCGCTGCGATTCCAGCTGGCTCGTCAGCAGGTATGAATACTAGAAACAGAACAGCGAGAGATGAGAACCGTCACCAACTAGGACACCCAGCAACACTGACCTCCCGACAGCTTCTAGAACTCCTACCAAGGTCTCCACAGCCAGTGATGCTCTCATACCCAGGATAAAGCACATGAAATTAGAGAACAAACAAACAAACACCTGCAGGGTTAGGACGGTGCATGAGGCAGGCCTTGAATCGCAACACTCCAGGCCAGCCTGGCTGATCTGACTAGTTCCAGGCCAGCCAGGGCTACACACACATATGCACACAGGCCTTATCACAACGAGGGGGTGGGGTGGGAAGAGAGAGAATAGAGACATGGTCTTGCCCTGCCATCTCACACTTGAGGCAACCTTCCAACCTTATCAACTGGGGACTTTAGGCTTGCACTCCCATGTCAGGCTCACCAGAAAGAATGTTACACTTGGGTTCAACTAAAGTCAACAGGCACTAGGTCAGAGGTACAGAGTGGAACTAGCAATCTAGCTGGGAAAAATAAAAGAATGCAAACTTATTTTTATGTTTAAAATGTTCTGCATATCATCATCATCACCACCACCATCACCACCACCACCACCACCACCACCTTCACCACCACCACCACCACCATCATCGATTCTCTGTATAGGGGACATATGCACATGCACATGAATACAGGCGACCACAGCAGTCAGAGTGTCAGACTCCTATGGAGCTGGGTTAAAGTTCTAAGCCACCTGACATGGGTGTTGGAAATCAAACTCAGGTCCTCAGAGAAGAGCCATATGTACTTACACTGAGCCATTGCCAGCCCCTGTACTCTATCCACGTACGTATGTGGGGGAAGGCAGTCAGCCTCAGATGTCGTTCCTCAGGTACTGTGCACTTTAGTTTTGAGACAGGGTCTCACCAAGTAGGCTAGGGTGGCTGGCCAGTGGGTCCCAGGGAATCGATCCATGTCCACGTCTTCAGTGCTGGGGTTACAGACCTGTAACAGCACTTCTATTTTCTTAAAATTTGGGTTCTGGGAACTGAACTCAGGTCCTCCTGCTGGCATGGCAAACAACTGACTGACTGAACTGTCTTTCTAACGTGTTTATGATTCTGATACAGGGTCTCTTACGGCCCAGACTGGACTTGAGCTCCTGATCTTCCTACCTGTGCCTCTTTAGTGTAAAAGCACATTTATACAAATTTATTCTAGTCCAAACAATTTTAAGAATAGAGGCTTTGAATTTATGTAAATTTGGGGCTATAGGTATAGCTTAGTGGCTAAGTGTGGGCGTAGCATGCTTGAGACTCAGTTCCACACTCAGCACCCCTCCCCACACAGGAAATTCTAACCGACTCTCCCATGTCAGCACTGGGAGCTGTCCCCTCTGCACTCCCGCTGGAACTACAGTAGCACTCATTGCAGGCTTACCCACCACCCACCCTGCCTGGACTGTGAAATCTGGATCCCCACTGCTAAGTGACGCCCGAACCCACAGTACTGTGTGGTCAAAGATAGAGAAAGAAGTATGGCGGGTTGCAGTACAGTGGCTAGGACTTCTGGGAGTAGAAGAGATTCGGAGGCTATTGACAGACATGAGACATGAACAGATACCTGCACTTGGGAGAAATCAGGACCAGCCACAGGGCCTCTTCATCTCAAAGGACAACAGAGATACTAGGTGTGGACATAGCAGATGGGGCTATAGGTGTGAAGGCTTGTGGGCAAGGTCAGGTGTGGTGGGGGATCCATATGTCTTTAATCCTAGCTCGTGGGAAACATACATATCTCTTGAGTTGAAGGCCAGGGAGTTCCAGAACAACTAGTGCCTGGTAAAAGCTGGGTAGGTTTTCTTACCACTGAGGTCTATACAACTCTATTCTGATAAACTATTTTTTGAGTATCTAAAATGTGTATGGTACCTTAGCGTTCATATGAAATAGATACCTAATCTAAAGAATGCCAAGGGTTTGTTTTATCTGTCGATACAGTAATTTATTAAGAACATAACTCTACTGAAGGCCACTTTCTGAATCTGTCAGAGCTAAAGTCTACAAATGAGGAGCTGAGCGATGGCTCGATGGGAAAACACATAGGCTGCTCTCCAAGAGAACCAGGTTCGATCCCCAGCACGCACATGTGGTTCCCAACTGTCTATAACTGCGGTCCCAGGGGATCTGAGGCCCACTGCTGGCCTCCACAGGCACCAAGCATGTACACGGTGCAGACACACATGCAAGCAAAGTCATACATACTAAATGAAAACAATAAATCTCAATAGTCTACACATGCACTGATTTCCAAAGTCCATTCCCTCTGAAAGTCAGGGGTTTGGGCTAGTTTTCCTGCTTAAACTTTTTTAAAAATTTTTTTACACAAAACAGGACTCATGGGGTTGGGGATTTAGCTCAGTGGTAGAGCGCTTGCCCTAGCAAGCACAAGGCCCTGGGTTGGTCCCCAGCTCCGAAAAAAAAAAAAAAAAAAAAAAAAAAAAAAAACAGGACTCATTCTGAAACTTCCCCCTCATTAACAGAATTTTGAGTGGGTCATTCCATCACCAGGAAGTGGAGACAGGAGGATCCTGAGTTTGAGGTCAATCTGGAACTACTTGATAAGACCCTGCTTTAGGGCTGGAGAGATGGCTCAGTGGTTAAGAGCACTGACTGCTCTTCCAGAGGTCCTGAGTTCAAATCCCAGCAACCACATGGTGGCTCACAACCATCTATAATAAGATCTGATGCCCTCTGGTGTGTCTGAAGACAGCTACAGTGTACTTATATGTAATAAATAAATTAATCTAAAAAAAAAAAAAGACCCTGTCTTAAAACCAAACCAAACCAAATCTACAAAAGACAGCCAAACATCACCAAGCAAACAAGTGGCAGCACGGGACTGCCCTGCATGCATGGCCATCTGTGACAGGCAGGCTTTGCTTCTTACAAGAAAATCCCAGCGTGCTCAACGTGTTGGTTCTTCAAATATCTATACCCAAAATGCCTTTAGGTAAATGAGCCCCGACTCACAGCAGTACATACATTAAACACACAGCTATGCGTGAATGACTAGGGAAGCAGGGCGCTGCTGGGGTCCACTCTGACCCCATCTAGTCCAGTGGAGCTGTGGAAGGTGCTGCCTTGCCTTAACTAATGAACCTGAACTCAAGAGAACCAGGAACACCACAGGAAAACAGGAGTCAGGCCTGGGGACGCTTAGACTTTCAAAAAAGAAGCATTTTAGAAATTCTTCCTCCAATGAGACAGGGCAGATGACAACAGGAAAAGGTCAAAGCACCGTTCTCCAGAAAGCGGAAACATGCAGCAAGAGCAGTGGCTAGGTGGCAACTCGGAGTGTCTCACCTCTAATTGTAAGGCATCGATCTTCTCTTCTTGGCAGGTATCGCCCTCACACTCGTACTGAACGATCTTCCCATCCGTCTTGCTGGCCACCAGTCGATGGACATAATTATCTAAAGAAAGGAGAAGTCGGCCAGAGGCAGCCTCTTAGGAATGAAAATTTCACTGTGCCTTTTCAAAACAGGGCTTCTCTGTGTAATCCTGGCTGTCTTGGAACTTGTTCTGTAGACGAGGATGGCCTCAAACTCACAGAGATCCATCCACCTGCCTCTGCCTCCTGAGTGTTGGGAATAAGGCTTGAGCCACCACCACCCAGTCAGTTCTCTATGCTTTTAACTAGGAAACGATTTTTGGTTTTGTTTTTAGAAATCTAAATGAACTGATGTATAATTTTTCTCTAAAAATGGGTCAATCATTTGACCATTTGAGAGTGAGATAGGGCAAGAATAAACATCTAATAAATTGTCTCTATAATTCTTGATTTGGGTCATCCCAAAGCATGGCGCCCTCTGAGTTTGCCACTGCAAGCTGTGAGAAGCTTCCACAGGAAAGAATCCAAGTCAGGAGATGGCCATGCACTCACCTCCAGCATAGTCCCAGACCCGATGGTTGGTGAGCTGCATGGCGTATGTGTGCTGGGTCTCCTCAAAGTGCTTGTACGCATGTCGGCTTACGTACCGCCCACAGCCTATGTGGCCACATATTAGACAAATCCAGAGGTTCTGCCAAGGGGGAGATCTGAATTGGTGATTGGGGAGGGGAGGGGAGGGAGGCACAGGCCAAGACCCATATGGCTTGGAAGTAAGACTTAGGAGCTTCTTCCACAGACTTCTCAATTATACAGTGCTAAGACCCAGCTTTCCAGGGTCCTTACTGGTCAACCATTTCCCTTCTCTGACTTTTGCAGAGTCCTAAGTACAGATTCACAGGTGACTGATCGGTGAACAATCTGTGTACTCACACACTTGACTACAGACGAAAAAGAATTCGTCTCACAAAGAATCTAAGCTGCACTGGGCAGAAAAAGAGTCCCAGACCAACAGAGCTGCTCATCAGCCCTCGTCCCGTTACTTACCTCCTGAACACCACACTCGAAACACTTGTTTTCTTCCACTGGCTCTGGAGTTTGACAGTACCGGCACACAGGACACCTATCCAGCACGAGAAGATGAGGGGAGTTAGACGAAGGTGTTGAGACTTCCCTTCTTTATGCTTTCTCTTTTTTTTCCTTTCAAATGTATTCACATAACAGAGGTGGGATCTCATAATCCTAGCTGCCCTGAACTCACAATGTAGACTGGGTTTATGTCAAGCTCACTGAGAACAGCTGATCCCAAGTGCTGAGACTCAAGATGTGAGCTACCATACCAGTCAATCATTTTTTTTTCTTTCTTTTTTTTTTACGGAGCTGGGGACCGAACCCAGGGCCTTGCGCTTCCTAGGCAAGCGCTCTACCACTGAGCTAAATCCCCAACCCCTCAGTCAATCATTTTTATTGCATTTTTGAGACAAGGTCTCACTATGTACCCTTGACTGACCTGGAACTCGCTCTGTAGACCAGGCTGGCCTACAACTCAGAGATCTGCCTGCCTCTGCTTCCTGAGTGCTGGGATTAAACGCATTTGCGAATATACCTTGTTCCGAGCTAATTTTAAAAAACGGCGGATTGTCATTTGTATGTGTGTGCCTACCCAGGCCAGAGGAGGGCGCTAGATCCCTGGAGCTGGAGTTCTAAGTGCCTGTGAACAGCCCAATGTGGGCCCTAAGGACCTAACCTGAGCCTTCTGCAAGAGCAGCCAGTGCATTTCACTGCTGAGCGGCTCTCCAGACACATACGTGACACTTGTGCCCCTCAGATCAGATGACCTGTATCTCCTGATCTTCCGGTCTCCACCTCCCAAGTGTTAGCATTGCAGGTGTATGCCAGCATGCCCATCTAGGGCAACCCTTTTCTCCAACAATCAAGGGAACTAGTATTCAATGGTCATTAACATATTTTGTTCGATGGGTCAATGTGTCAGAAGGTGGGATACAGCTGTAACTGAGTGAACTGCCACCAAGAGAGCAAGGTCAAGGTGTAGTGAGTATCCGTCCGTCCTTGGTCATGAAGGGCAAGGAAAAGGCGCGAGCGGGCAGAGGGCAAGAGGAAGCTCCAGTCCTCCTGCCTGTCCTTAGTCCTGAAGAAGATGGCAGGTGCAGAGGGGCGTGTGTGGGTGGGGCGCTCAGGAAGACGTGAAGGACGCCACAAGTGCAAGGCTAGCTTGGTACATGAATGCCAGACCAGCTGGGATACGTGGTGAGGGCTTGCTCTCGATTTTAAAGATTTAACTTATAATTTATGTGCACGTGTGTGCTTGAGGAAATTCCATACACCATGTGAAGCGGTGCCTGTAGAAGCCGGACCAGATCACTAGATTTCCAGGTTGTCAAGTGACAACCCGCTGTGAGCTGGTCAACCTGAGTGCTGGGAACCAAAGCTGTGACTCTCAGGAGCAGAAATGCTCTACTGCCGAGACCTCTCCAGTGCCCTGTTTGCTTCTGAAATGAGGCTTAGGTCGACTAGCCTAGCCTCAAGCTCTCTATGTAGCCAGGGATGACCTTGAATTTCAGGTCCTCCAGCCTCCAATTCCCTAGAACTGGGATGCTCTATGTCTGGTGTAGGCAGTGCTAGGAATGGAACACAGGGTGTCCTGGTTGGGGGTAGCCTTGCTTCTACACTAGGCAAGCGTTCACCAGCAGAATGACATCTCTGGACCTAAGACCTTGTTTCCATAAAAACAACAGACAGACAGGGATTGAGAGAGTTCAGTGAGAGAGGGAGAGAGAGGGGAAAGAAGACAGGAAGATGGGGAGAGAGGAAGAAGAAGGAAGAGAGGAAGGACAGAAAGACACTGGGAAGTAGAGGTGGGAATGGCTACTGTGGTAGGCAGAGCAACTGTACAGTGGCTCCCTGTTACCGTCTGCCTGTGTGGTTGCTAGGCAGACACTGGACAGGAAAACAAACTAATACTGAGATCTAATTCTGACTAGGCCATGTACCAGAGTCTGGGGAAAACATTGAAACCTGACTTTTGTAGCACAGTGAGTACATATCGACGACACTCCATACCGTCTCTGAAAACACCAAGTGGAGTCAACGACTGAAGCGCCTTCCGAAACCCATTGCCTCTGGGATTAAAGGCACGACACCCACCACACTTGGATATGACCTCCTATTTTGTGGAGTGGGATCACTCTGTAGCCCCGGCTGCCTTTAAACTCCTAACCTTCCCATCTTCAGCCCAAAATACAGATTTACAGGTGTGGCCACTTACCCGGCTTTTGAATCAAGCGATTTAATTCGTGTGTGAAGGTCAAGTTCTGTAGAACCGGTGCTGTCTCCCTTCACTGTGTGATTCCGGAGAAATCTAACTCAAGCACTGGGCTTGACATCAACTGAGTCATCTTGCCAACTCTAAGCTTCAACAATTTCTTCTATTTTTAGTTTTTGGTTTTTCAAGACAAGATTTCTCTTTGTAACCCTGGCTGTCTTGGGCTCTACTCACTCTGTACATAAGGCTGGCCCCAAACTTGCAGATCCACTTGCCTCTGCCTTCCAAATGCTGGGACTCAGGCGTGCACCATCTTTGCTCAGCTCGTGTGTGTGTGTGTGTGTGTGTGTGTGTGTGTGTGTGTGTGTGTGTGTGTGTGTGTGTGTGTGTGTACATGTATGCAGGTGCCTACAGAGGCCAGAAAAGGGTTTTAAAAAGGTCTTGGTATTTGGAGATAGCCCAGTGGTTAAGAGCCCTTACTACCTCTGCAGAAAGAGGGCCCAGGTTCCCAGCACCCACACAGCAGCTCACAGCCACCCACTAGCTGCAGCTCAGGGGATGTGATGCCCTCTAGCATTCTGGGGCACCTGCAATGCATGTGCTGACATAAACTCATCGTGCACACACACAAACACACACACAAATAAAAACAAATGACAATTTCCACCAGACCTGAACGAAGGAGAGGTAAAGCATTGAGTCTTCACTACTGAGATCCCCGCTTTGCAGAGTCAAGGAAAGCAGTGTTTGCTAATGGGTGTTTTGGCTTCCAAGAAGAGGTCATAAAGGGCCCCGCAAGGTGGGGCAGCCCCTGCACTCACGTGGTGTCATCCCACCGCTGCAGACACTGACTATGGAAGCTGTGGTTGCATAGGGTGGTGAGGATGCCATTCACAGACTCGTCCATTCGCTCCAGACACACAGTGCACTTGGGGAGCTCCGTCAGGTCCATCACAGGAAGGCTGGCGCCCTACAGGAAACATCTGGTTAAGGCCCACCCTTCATCCTCCGCCATCCTCAAATAAGAGACAAGTCTTACTGCTTTTACTGCTCACTTTTGGAGACAGAGCCCCACTCTAGCTCGGGCTCACTTGGAGCTCTTAGCAACCTGAATAACTCTGCAAGGACTTGGAGAGCGAGTTGCACTGGCTGCTTTTCTTTACTTTTTAAATACATTTAACAAACTTTTCATTTTTTTAAATATATTTTTAAAAGATTTTTTTAAAAAAAATTTGTTTATTTATTATAAGTACATTGTAGCTGTCTTCAGACACACCAGAAGAGAGCATCAGATCCCATTACAGATGGTTGTGAGTCACCATGTGGTTGCTGGGAATTGAACTCAGGACCTCTGGAAGAGCAGTCAGTGAGCCACCTCTCCAGCCTCAATTTTTTTATTTTTATAACTACTGGTGTTTTGCCAGCATGAATGTCTGGGTACTAAACATATGTGCAGTGCCCGTGAGGGCCAGAAGAGGTCAACAGATCCTCTGGAACTGAAGTTAACAAGGTGGTGTGTAGGTAGTCTTGTAGGTGCTGGGAACTGAACTCAAGTCTTCCATAAGAGCAACCAGAGCTCTTAACTGTTATCCATCTCTCCAGCACCCCTCCCCCGCCCCCCAAACTCCCCCTTTTCAATCTTGCTTTGTGTTTGTTTTGGAGGTACAGCTTAACTCAGGTAGGCCTTGAAGTTGCAAAGTAGTTGAAGAAGTCCTTCATGTTTTAATACTCTTTCCACTACCTTTTTAATTCTAAAAAATTTATTTCTCTGTGTGTGTGTGTGTGTGTGTGTGTGTGTGTGTGTGTGCGCACGCGCGCGCGCACGCGATATGCATGAGTATCTACACACGTGTGGAAACCAAAGGACAACTTTCACAAGTTAGTTCTCTCCTTGGATTGAACTCAGTTCAGCAGGCTTTGTGGTAGAAAACACCTTTATCTGCTGAGTCTGTGAAACCCTGACTCCTAACCTTCCCATCTGGAACTCTGTTTGTAGAGCAGATATTGGACTCACACTCACAGAGATCTGCCTTCCCCTGGCTCAAGTACTAGGACGAACAGTATGAGAAAGCCTGGCCATTAAGATCTCCTTGAGAAAGGGGGAAATTTAACAGCATCATGGAGTCTCTCTGGCTCCAGAGCCAAGACTGCTATTCACTATAAGACTGACTGAGCCAGTATTCCAAGCCCTGCTACAGATGAGAGCCAGAGCATGCAGACAACAAGACTGGACTTCAGCACTCAGGAGGCAGAGGCAGGAGGATCTCTATGAGTTCAGGCCATCCTAGTCTACATAGTGAGTTCTGGGATAGCCTACCTTAAAAAAACAAAACAAAAATCTAAGGGCGGCAGCACGCGCCTTTAATACTAATATTTGGGAGGCAGAGGCAGATGAATGTCTGTGAGTTCAAGGTTAGCATGGTCTACACAGAGAGATTCAGGATAGCCAGGGCCACACAGAGAAACCCTAAAACAAAAAGCTAGGAAGGAGATTGGGGTGAGGTATTTTGAACAAATATGTTTCTTTCTGCTCCAAACTGTACTCCATCGTTCCGGGAGAGTTTCTTTTCCTTACTTTGATTTGAGGACAGGGTCTTGTCATATAGCCTGGGCTGGCCTCCAACTCAGTAGTCTCCTGCCTCTGCTTCCTGAGTGCTGGGGTCACAAGCATGTGCTACCATCTACATCTTATATGAGATATAATTTTCCACTTTTTTTCTTTTTTTTAAAAGCAGGGCCTTGCAATGTTAGCTTTGACCTTGCCAAGCCATCGTGACTTCATGCCCCCACCTCCCCAGTGCGAAGACTCCCCACTTTAAACTCGGTGGTTTTCAGTACGCCCACACTAACTACTCCATCTTGCATCCAGCACCACCATCCAATCTGCCAATAATCTATTAGCCCAGAAGAACCTCCACAGCTCTTAGCTGGCCCCTCCCACTCAGCCTTTCTCCCAGACCCCACCCAGAATCTGTCTTCTGTTTCTACTCTCGGTCTCTCCAGTAAGGCCTATTCCTGATGTCTGTGCAAGCGTCTCAGCATTCAGATCTGTACAGACCCACATTTCCTCGGACAGAAGAAGTCCTCACACTTACATCTTCGGACTTGAGCACTTCGGCCCTCTCCACATAGACCAGCTGGCACACGTCGTCTTCGATTGAGTTGAACTGGCGGCCGTTGCACGCCATGTAGAAACTATCGGCATCAGCCTGTACACGCCGACGGGGAGAGGCAAAGATAAAGGCTGGTCATGGAAGATGCACTCTCCACTCACATTCCCACACACACTCACCACCAGACGGCAGGCAAGCACTAGAAGTAGCGAGCCCTGAGCCATCAAGTCAACAGAGCGCGGCAGCTCTGTCCAGGCTGTTGAGAGGTTTGCCTTACAAGGCAGAGGGCACTGCCAGTGCTGAGCAGAGAACTTGCATGGCTAATATTCAACCTGCCATCTGTCAACAAGTTCCTGGATAGTTTTTTCCCCAGTAGTCATTATTTCTGTGGTACTTGGAAGAAGACACAAAGATATTTTTTAAAATTCTGGAACATAATTGTAACTGTGACAGAAAAATTCTAAAATAAAGGGGGTGGGGGCTGGAGAGACAGCTCAGTGGTTAAGAGCACTGCTCTTCCACGGGTCCTGAGTTCAGTTCCCAGCAGCCATATGATGGCTCCCAACCACCTGTAATGGAATCTGATGCCCTCTCACGGTGTGTCTGAAGACAGTGACAGTGTACTCACATGTATTAAGCAAACAAATAAATAAACAAATAAGTAAAGCAAGCCAGCAAGCCAGCCCTTAAGGAACCATCATTTCATCTGAGGGAAAACCAAGCTCCTGCACTTGGGAGGCAGAGGCAGGTGAGCCTCTGAGTTAAAGACCAGCCTGATCTACAGAGTGAGTGCCAAGACATCCAACAAAACGAAACCAAACACCCTAGCATCTGTGTTGAGGACTAAGGAGCAGTACGGATGAAAGCCTGCTCCTCTTCAGTAAACTGAGTCAGCACAGCACAAGGTGAAGCTCTCCACTACGAATCCATCTGTGTCAGGATGCCTAGTGCAGGTCAAGGTGTCCGAGACAGGCTAGGGAGACAGCTCAGCGGTTTACAACCCAGACTAACCAGACTTTAACACTGGGCTGTGCTCTCTCATGGTGGATGCACGAGGGAATGGACATGGCGAAGGTAAAGGCAAACCAACCCCCGACACACGCTAAGTGGAAAGCAACACGGCAACTCCAGTGTTTAAACTCCATTTGTCATGCAGGGGCATCAGACCAAACACAGGATTGCCTGCTTCAGCTCTACTAATGCAGACAGCTGTAGAGCATGGGACAGCCTCCTCCAAAACAGAACTGGTTTGCACATCCACCACCAGACGCAGGGCTGTTCTACCAGTGTATCCTACCTGCCTCTTCTTTTCACGGGTGTCAATCTCACAGCCACCGTACGTTTCTTCAACAGTTTTTAAAAAAAGATCTATTTATTATATATGAGTACACTGTAGCTGTCAGACACACCAGAAGAGGGCATCAGATCCCAGATGGTTGTGAGCCACCATGTGGTTGCTGGGAATTGAACTCAGGACCTCTGGAAGAGCAGTCAGTGCTCTTAACCACTGAGCCATCTCTCCAGCCCTCTTCAAAAGTTTTTAATTTCACTCCAGTAATGTAATCCTTATAGATCTTAAATTTATTTTGATTTTAAGTATAAGGGTATTTTGCCTACATGTATGTGTACCACCTGCATGCAGTGCCTGAGGAGGCCAGAAGAGGGCATCTGATCCCCATCAAGTGTAGTAATAGGAGCTGCCCTGTGGTCGTCAGAGCCTGAACTAAGACCCCTCCCTCCAAGAGCAGACAGCACTCTGGACTGCTGAGCCATCTCTCCAGCCCCACAGTTTGGATTTTTGGTTATTTATGCTTTCTTCATATAAGCCAGTGAACTGAGCCTGAGAAGAACGGTCAGTTCTGGTGCAGTTTTACTGAAGGGGCAGAGCATTTTAAGTTCTGATATGACAGGCTGACTGTGAGATAACTCTCTTTCAACGCAGAGGCCTCCCCAGCCTCCAGCGTCCCTGGAGACACTACTGGATGAGGAAGTAAATCTCACAGGCTGAGATGCTTTCTGAGGGAGCCAGTCTAGGAGGAGGCTTGGCTCAACGTCTACAGCACAAGACACTGACTCCAGCTGCTGAAAACAGAAGCCTCCTTGGGTCATGAACTGTGTCAAGTGCTCACCAAATAACAGGACTCCCCACAGAAAGGGTAGGTGGGGACTAAACCCAACCCACACTAGGCACATTATATTCCTGAGGGAACTGTTCGTCTGTAACAAAGACATGTACTTTTGGCTTTAGGTCAGCCTGGTCTACAGAGAGTTCCAAAACAGCCAGGGATACAGAGAAACCCTGTCTGGGAAAAAAGAAGGAAGGAAGGAAGGAAGGAAGGAAGGAAGGAAGGAAGGAAGGAAGGAAGGAAGGAAGGAAGGAAGGGTGGGTCTGAGGGGCAGGGGCTGGAGACAGGGCTCAGTATAAAGAGCACTTGCTCTTTCAGAGGACCCAGGTTTGAACCCAGCAGCTGCATGGTGCTCACAACCACCCCCGACTTCAGTTCTAGGGGGTCGGATGCACTCTTCTGAGCTCCAAGGACACACACACATTGCAGTATGACATACACAGGCAAAACACTCAGACACAGAAAATTAAAACATGCTTGAGGTCAGTTTTCATGACCTCAGGAGACCTTGTCCCTAAAGAGACTAAATGCTAGAATTATAAACAACCAGAAATTTAAAGAATGCTAACTTCAGGTTTTGTTTAATTTTGTTGTTCTTCTCTGAAAAGAACGATCCATTGTGATTGGGGCTTCTTCTGCCTTCCCATCACGGACAAGCTGCAGAGCTGAATGTGTTTTTACTGTTCACTCATTTGTTTTCAAGACAGGGTTTCTCTGTGTAGCCCTGGCTGTCCTGGAACTCACTCTGTAGACCAGGCTGGCCTCAAACTCAGAGATTGGCCTGCCTCTGCCTCCTGAGTGCTGGGATGAAAGGTGTGCGCCAGCACTGGCCAGATGGACAGTGTTTTTACTTTTAATTAGACCATAATCCAGGCAGTCCCGAATAAGCACGTGAGGGAGAAGCCCACTACCCTGTTCCACCCATTTTGGTTTTCAAATCCTGATGATTTACAATTTCCTTCTTCAAAGACTGAATTTCCTCAAGGTCGTACTATTGATCTTTGAGTTTCACGGACCTCCAAAGAAAGCTAAGAGAAGGGGGCCAGCAAGATGATGCAAAAAATAAAGGCACTTGCCACCAAGTCTGACAGCCCTGGTTTTGTAGTGAGAATTTTAGTTCCTTTAAAAACCCAATTATGTTATGTGAATGGTTTTGTTCTAATCCTAGGTATGGGATAAGTGGCTGCTTCAGACTGTCCACAGCCGTTAACTATGATTGTTTCCTGATCTAGGAGGAGCGGGATTTTTGCCAGCTGTAGATAGTTTACACTTGGGACTCTGGAGAAGGTGTAAATGGGAGAGCCCCAAGAGGGCCTGTGGTGGCTGCTGCTGTTAGTCCCTGCTGCTGGGTTTGTCATTGCTGGATTGCTAGTTGGAGATATTCTGACCATGAAGACTGGGCTTGCCCCAAGGAACTAGTCAGCAGGAAGTAGTCTAAAGAGGTCTACACCCTCTTTCCCCTCTATCCTGTCTATACAACCTAGTGTTGGGGTGGTGGTGGTGGTGGTGGAAGGGATTAGGGTGAAGTAAGGGTTGGAAGGATGGTAGATATGAGAGCCAAATAAAGTAGCCCAAGAAAGCATGGTTACAGGGTGTGACTCCTTAAACCCACACAGGCGAGAAGGGACTGCTGCTGCCAACATACACATATGTACACAGTTAGGGCCAACACAAGTTACAAGACATTCAGAAGCCTTCTGAGTTCTCATGAAAAACACCCCTGTGAGGAAAAGAGAGGAGCGAGAACACAGACAGCTGCCCTTATTTTTTTTTTTTTTTTTAATAGTAACTGCCTTTTATTTATTTTATGTATATGAGTACACTGTCACTGTCTTCAGACACACCAGAAGAGGGCATCAGATCTCATTACAGATGGTTGTGAGCCACCATGTGGTTGCTGGGATTTGAACTCAGGACCTCTGGAAGAGCAGTCCGTGCTCTTAACCACTGAGCCATCTCTCCAGCCCAAAGATTTATTTATTTTTATTTATATGAGTACACTGTCGTTGTCTTCAGACACACTAGAAGAATGCATTGTTTCCCATTACAGATGGTTGTGAGCCACCATGTGGTTGCTGGGATTTGAACTCAGGACCTCTGGAAGAGCAGTCAGTGCTCTTAACCACTAAGCCATCTCTCCAGCCCTGACAGCTGCCCTTATATATGGACTCAAGCTACAATCTCCATGTGACACTTCAGACCTAACACTTTGGAGGCAGAGGTAAGCAGATCTCTGTGACTTTGAGGCCTTCCTGGTAGACATGGTTAATTCCAATCCAGCCAGAACTACCTAGTGAACCACTGCTGTAAAAAAGATTGTGTGGGAAGGCTTAGCAAGTGAAGGCACTGCTACTGAGCCTCACAGTCGGAGACTCACATGGGAGAGGAAGAAAACCAAATCCTGAAAGCTGTCTTCCGAGCTCCACGTGACCAAACATACAGACGCATACAAAATAAATGAGTGATAAGTAATTCGCAAAAGTTGTATACAGGGGCCAGTGAGATGGCTCAGTGGGTAGACACTTGCCCCAAGTCTAACACACACACACACACACACACACACACACACACACACACACACACACACACACACACACAAGCTCTCACAGACACTCACACAACACAACACACTCACACACAAACACCTATTACTGATCACCTACCACTGCTGTCCACCCTGTATTCATGAACCAGGAAGCCTGTGTCATGAGTTCCCTTTTGCCCACAAACCTTAGTAACCCATTAGAGTGGCAAGAACAAATGATCTGTCAAAACACCCATCTGTAAACTAGCGGGATGGGACAGTTTATCTGGAGGAAACCGTTGACCAAAGAGCTGAGAGAAGTTAATTTTCCACAAATTAAAGCTCTGTGTGGCCATTGTTGTCCTAGAAGTCATTCTGCTGACCACTGTAGCCTCAAAGTCAGAGATCGTCTGCCTCTGCCTCTGTAGCTGTCGGTTTAAAGGCTTGTGCCACCACCGCCTGGCTAACATAGTCAGATTTCAATGGACAAATAGCACAGGATATAGAAACATATAAAAAAAAGCTTGAGCAAACCCAAAGGTGGGACAGCCCAGTGACATGAGCAGCAGGTAAAACTCACCTCCACTTATGTTCACATACAAACACATAGGCTCTTAAGAACCAACACGCTTACAGCAGCACAAGGAAGGGAGGTAAGACAAAGCCTTCCTAATTCAAAACTGCACAAGCACTTTCAGGTCTAAGAACATCTCTGTTCTTTCAGGGAGTCTGTCAGCCTCTGTACTGTTGTCCATTCTTTTTTTTCTTTTTTCTTTTTTTCAGAGCTGGGGACCGAACCCAGGGCCTTGCGCTTGCTAGGCAAGCGCTCTACCACTGACCTAAATCCCCAACCCCACTGTCGTCCATTCTTAACACTTCAATATTAGACCAATTGGTACCAGTGTTTAAAAAAAGACAAAGCAGGGCTGGAGAGATGGCTCAGTGGTTAAGAGCACCCGACTACTCTTCCAGAGGTCCTGAGTTCAATTCCCAGCAACCACATGGTGGCTCACAACCATCTGTAAAGAGATCCGATGCCCTCTTCTGGTGTATCTGAAGACAGCTACAGTGTACTTATACATAATAAATGAATACATCTTTAAAAAAAAAAAAAAAAAAAAGACAAAGCAAAAAACTGGAGCCAGTTGTGGTAGTGTCTGCCTTTAATCCCAGTGTTTAGGAAGGCAGTCTCGGAGTTGAAGGCTAGCCTGATCTACAAAGCTGGTTTGGGAACATCCAAGGCTAAACAAAGAAACCCTGTCTCAGAAAAACAAACAATCAAACTGAAGAAAAAGCCTGGGAAACTGTCGAGTGAGTGAGTGAGCGAGAGAGAGAGCTGGGTAGGACAGTACTGCGCAGAGGGCCTTGCTGAGTTTCCAGCGTCCATGTGGGGCAGTCTGGAACGCCAGCTCCAGGGGATGTGATTCGCTCTTCTGGCCTCCATGGGCACTCCAAAGAGCATCTCGTAAACAGAATCAAAGGACTGGGGATAATGACAAAAGTGCTCGGGCTCCTGTGCCCTGGGCTAATCCCCACTGGATAAGAAAACACGAGCTGGATTTCACACCCACTCTGATGCACAGAGACGGTGAGTCAGGTGTGTGGTGCCAGTCTGTCATCGAGCAACGTGGGAGACAGAGGCATGAGACGACAAGTTCAGTGCACACCTGAGCTAGAGATCGACCAAGGGCAGCCTGGGTAACTCAGTGAGACCCCGTCTCCAAATACAAAAACGTTAAGAAAAAGCACTGGGGGTGTCATAAGTGGCAGAGCATGTGAGAGGTGTTGGGACCAATCTTCGGGACCAAAAGAAGTAATAATTAAAAAAATGATTTTTAGGGCTGGAGAGATGGCTCAGCGGTTAAGAGCACCCGACTGCTCTTCCAGAGGTCATGAGTTCAATTCCCAGCAACCACATGGTGGCTCACAACCATCTGTAAAAAGATCTGATGCCCTCTTCTGGTGTATCTGAAGACAGCTACAGTGTACTTATATATAATAAAATAAAATAAATCTTTAAAAAAAAAAAAAAAAGATTTTTAAATTATGGGAGTGCAGGCTAGTGGATCAATGGGTAATGCTTCTAACGGACCAGATGATTCCAGGTTCAACACATGGCTGGTTTGGTCATCTTGGGTTTGGTTTTTTTTTTTTTTTTTTTTTTTTTTTTTGTTGGGTATGGCAGTTCCAATACTTGGGAGACAAAGGCAGACATACTCTGCAAATCCCAGGCTACTCTGTCTTCAAAGCAAGTACCAGGTCAGCTAGGGCTATACAGTAAGACCTTACTTAAAGTAAAATAAAACTAAAAAAAAAAGAACTGGAAAGGTAGGTCAGCAGTTAAGAGCACTGACTGCTCTTCCAGAGGTCCTGAGTTCAATTCCCAGCAACCACATGGTGGCTCACAACCATCTGTAATGGATCTGATGCCCTCTTCTGGTGTTGACCACACCCTAGAAGCCATGTCTGGATTTGAGGAACAAACACACCACTGGCATCGCAGTTTCTACAGCACGTCTACAGCAGCGAGACTTACCTGCGCACTGAACTTGACCAGCACCATGTACTGATTCGGAGTTGAGTCCCTGATAATTTTCATTTGTTCAATTACGTCATTAAACGGGGCAACAAACTTCATAAGGTCATGGCTGGTCATGGTGGCCGGGACGGTGAGGACACACAGCATGGCACTGCGCCGCACGTCTTCTTTTAGGGAGGTCATTTTACTAAGAGGAAGACAAGGAGACCATCTTGATAAGTCTGGAGAACAATAACCAAACGACTCTTTTGTCTGAGAAAATATGAAAAATAAAATAGCTAATATTTTACAAATCAACTCAAATAACTGGTGAGTTTACTTGAAAACACACACTTATGAGTGCTTGAGTCCTTTTCCACATCCTTTAGAGGCAGGCTCTAAAAGTTCTACATTACCCCCACCAGAGTTTTCAGTCTTAAAAAGAGATATTTGATTAGTTCCTTGAGAATTTCACACTATGTATTTTGGTTGTGTTTACCTCACGCAGCACCTCTCCAGAACTTTCCATCGTGATTTAAATAGTTGTTAGTTTATATTACCAGACTCAGTGTTTTATTCTCTTTTCAAAAAATATTTATTTTATGTGGATAAGTGTTTGCCTCCACATGTATCACATGCAGGCCTCATGCTTAGAAGAAGGCATGGACTCCCCGGAAATAGAGTTACAGATGGTTGTGAGCCACCTTGTAAGTGCTGGGAACTGAACCCAGGTCCTCTCCAAGAGCAGCCAGTGCTCTTAACCCCTGAGCCGTGTCTCCAGCCCCATGTGTCAGTCTCTTCAATTTCTGAATAACAATCTCTTGTTGCATAACTATGAGGCACAGTGCCACTGAGACGTTCTCTTATGAGCTCCAGAAGAAGAGGGAGCACAAGTCTGTGGGACAATTCTAACCTCTGACCTCGGGACTCAAGATTAGAAAAACTACTGTCCAGCTAGCTCAACAGCTTCGAGGGGGGAAGAGAAACCTTCTGCAGTGCAGTTTGCTTTTGATATGCTGAAAACGGATCTGACAGCTGGGGTCCAAAATGGCTACCCAATGACTGGCTGTTTCCCAGTTTCCCTGGAGGGACATGGCAGACAAGTTAAGGCAAAGACAGTTGTTGAGACATCAACCAATTAGCGTATCCAGAGAGCTGAAGACCCAGCTGGTGGGTTATCTGTCCAAGTGCTTCCTTTTTTTGGGCTTCCAAAAGGAAAAGCCAGGGCTACCCGTGAGCCCTTATCTCAAACAAAACAACAACAACAGTGTTCTAATTAACATTGCCTGCGCTTTGGTATCTGTATGGTAAGACATAAGCATGTGGTGCTTTGGCTCCTTTTGTTCTCAACCTCCCAATCAATGCCCACGCCTAACGGTTAATAGAATATTTTCCCAAGCACTTCCTACGTGCATCTACATGTTTCCATTTGAGTCAGGAAAGCTTTGGCCCAATCCATACTGTCCAACCCACAGCACTCAGAACTCTGGAGTCCACAGGACCTCAGGGCGGCCTGGAGGAAGAGGGTTTTGCTTACTTTGTCTTGTACAGGTGCATAATGCCGTGGACTATTTCAACGGAAGGGTTGCCACTGAAGAAGGAAATCTGGTCTGGGAGCTGTTTGGACGGAGAATCCGGGACCGTATTCACAGACTCACTCTGCTCTCTACTTCTCTGTGCAGAGCTGGGGGCTGCTGAAGACGTCTTTTCTTCCGATGTGTCTCGAAACTCATCTTACAAAAGTGAAAACCAGCACATCACCAACAGCTGGGAATAAGCTTAAGGCGCCTGAGAAAGTTAGAATTTCTTTTTTTTTAGCAAGCTCTTTTTTTTTTTTAAATTTATTTATTTTATGTACAGCATTCTGCCTGCATATGTGACTGCAGACCAGAAGAGGGCACCAGATCTCATTACAGATGGTAGTAAGCCACCATGTGGTTGCTGGGAATTGAACTCATGACCTCTGGAAGAGCAGTTAGTGCTCTTAACCTCTGAGCCATCTCTCCAGTCCCCTCCCCCCTTTTTTTTTTAAAGATTTATTCATTTATTATATATAAGTATACTGTAGCTGTCTTCAGACACACCAGAAGAGGGCATCAGATCCCATTACAGATGGTTGTGAGCCACCATGTGGTTGCTGGGAATTGAACTCAGGACCTCTGGAAGAGCAGTCAGTGCTCTTAACCGCTGAGCCATCTCTCCAGCCCGAAAGTTAGAATTTCTAGTGGGACAGTAAGTTGTGACAGAGAAACCATGCCGTAGTGTACTGCATTACTGTATTGTGTACTGCCGGGTGGGTATGACAGCTCATGCCTGTAATCCCAACACCAGGAGGCGGAATCGAGAAAGCTGCAGATGTAAGAGGCCCTGTCACAAGAGCCAACAAACCACACTGTGGAACGGCTGGGTTTGGGAACATCCCAACAGCATTTAATGCTCGCTCTGCCTAAAAACATCCCCTCCTCCTCCCCTTGTAAAAAAATCTCTTAACACAGGGGGTGGGGATGAGGGGGCAACATTTGGATTGTAAATAAATAAAATAATTAAATATATATATACATATATACATATACATACATATATATACACACACACACACACACACACACACACATATATATATATATATATATATATATATATAAATAAAAGAACTCTTAATATTCTCAAAACCCAATAGAAGCTCCTCCCATATCCAGCAGCAGCCCAACACAAGCAGACAACATTCACCACTGGCTTCTCAGTGTGACTGACAGGCAGGGCTCTCTGAAAACTGAACCTTCCAGTTCTGGCCACACCTATGCTGGAGATGCAGAAAGCATCCACTTCCTCAAGCTGTGCAGGCCAGTAGGGCAGGGAGCCCGCAGCAGGCTTACCGGGATGTATTGCTACACCAGAGCAGAGTTAGTGGTGATGAGCGCTCCCACCAGAGCGAAGAACTTTTACACTCCATCTAGTTTTTCCTTTATTATTCTTTTAAAACAGGGCCTTAGGTATGTTCCCAAACTCCAGGGTTTAAACAACCCTTTTGCCTTTGCATCCTAAGTAGGGGGGACTAAGGGCATGCACCTCTGAACCCAATTTTACCACTGATTTAGGGGGAAAAAAGACGGTGAAATGTGCTTCACAAATCACATAAAGGACACAAGTGCTTAAAAAAACCCTAAACAAGCTGGAACTACGGCTCAGTTGTAGAGTGCTAGCTTTACATGATGAAGCCCTGGGGCTGTGCCCAGCAGCATGCAAACTGGATGCACTGGTGTATACATACATATTCCCACCACTCAGGAGGTGAATGTAGAAAGGTTAGAACTCCAAGGTCATCCTTAGTAATAAATACACCAGAGGTGAGCCTCCTCGGCTCACCAACCATGAAGAAAGAAACCACAGCCAGGGGCTCCTAGTGCAAGAGCAGCACAGCCAGGCTTCGTGAGGGCATACCTGCACTGGCCTTCATGGTCTCAATGATCACGTCAGTCATTTCCCGACGGCCAAGGTGCTGGTGGATGATTGCTGCTTTTTCTCCTGGCGACTTCCCTTCTAGGCAGGCGGCCGCTGAAGCCAACGTCTTCTTTTTGATTTCCTCATTGGACATCTCTCCAGCTGAAGAACACATGAAAGATTAATACCTTGTGACAGAACAAAAACTCCTCTCACTTCTCGGCACTCCAATCAATAGGTTTCCTTCTCCACTGCTGCTCTTTCCTTCGGATGAGGCAGTTTTGTTTTGTTTTTTTGCAGCGTCTGCCTCAGTCTCTCTAGGAGTCCTACAAAGTCAGACAGCATTCATTCCAAAAAGCTCTGGAACAATGCGGCCATTCTAGTGACTTTTGACAAACTCACAGGAATAAAAGCCTTTCATGGGGACTACACCCAGATGAACTATCATGAGTAGCATCCCAAAACCTGTGAGTCTATGTCGGGCCAAAAATGCAAGTCTCATGAATAAGGCCTTTAAGAATCCCTGAGTTGTGACTGAAATTACCTTATCAGCTCAGAGGCAGACTTCAGGCTTGTCCAGTCCAGCACTTAACCCACACAACCCAGCACACAGTAGGAGCTTTCACTCTAGGCTTTTCTGATAAAGGTTTACATACTGGCTCTGTATGAAGTTACCTGTTTGTACCTGGTGCCAACTTAATTTGACTTTCAGATCTAGGGGTTACTTTGAGCTCTTGATAGCTGCTTGAAAATACATCAGTCATTTGAGTCCGAAAGGACAAGACCACAACTCACTCTTCTACTGCAGCTCTAAAGGCTGCAGTGTCCAGTGATGCCATTCTTCCTAGAACAAGCGCCAGCTTGGCTCTCCCAACTAAGTAAGTGGTCCCATTTCTCTTTTCCTTCAATTTACCACATTTAGTTCCTATGCCACAAATTAGAGACCCAAGTCTGATTCAGGGCACGACCAAACTCTGACAGATACCTGGCGATTGCTCTCCCACACACACCTTTTCTCTGTCTGTTTGTTTGGACAGGTTTCCCTGTAACCCAGACTGGCTTGTGGTTGCCGGTCCTCCTGCTTCCACCTCAGGAGCCTCAGTGTTATTCAGGTAATGTTGTGACGATCAAAGGAGAGCCGAAGCTTCATGGCCCACTAAGGAAATCTGTGGCCGGTGGTGAAAACGTCAGATTCTCGGGCCCGGCTAGGTCAGAACCCGTGTCTCCAGCCACTCAGACCTAACTTGGGGTATTAACCACTGGCCTGTCTGCCAGTTTGGAAAAGGCGCACAGCATCCCTCCCGCCCCCCGCCCCAGGCCGCGCTTTCTCGCAGCGAGGGCGACGTCGAGCAGAGGCACCTGGCAAGCCCGGGGGCCGGTAGAGCGAGGGCTACCGACCCGCCGACCCGCCGACTCGCCGACCCTGCGCGAGGCCGCGGACTCACCGGCAGCGCTGAAGCCGAAATCGGCGGGGACCGGCGAGTGACCCGCGAGCTCCAGTCGGATGACCACCAGTGACACACTCATAGGATAGGCGCTGGTCGGCGTGGGCTCCGGCTGGCTGACGGAAGGCTGCGGGCCGAGCCCAGAGGCCGAGCGGCCCGCGGTCGGCAGCCCCGCCACCGCCTCAGAGCCGCGGCCGCCGCCTCAGCAGCGGCAGCCCCTCTCGCGCAGCCGGCCGAGCCACAACAACCTCCACTTCCGCCTCTCGGCCGCCGTCTCTGACCCGCAGGGTCGCGCACGCGCACGCGCACGCGCGGGCGGGAAGGGGCGAGGCCCAGGGCGCGCATGCGCCGTTGGTAGCCGCTTCTGAACCTTGGCTGATCGTCTGGACACAGTATTGTCCGAGGAGCGTGCGCAGTCCGTGCAGAGCGTTCTGGCTTGGTTTTTTTTTTTGTTTTTTTTGTTTTTTTTTTTTTGCGTTTGACCCCTCTCTTCGTTTGTCCCGCCTAGTTTTCCCACAGGGTTCACCGAGACTCTGAGGGTTCGAGGAGACTCTGAGGGTTCCTGGGTCTTCGACCTCAGGGTTTGTAACTTTATGCAGGTATGGCGATGGGCTGGTTAGGAACACAGTGTCTTCACCAATGTTTTTCTGAGAGCTGGACACTGCGGGGCTGTGTGGGATGATGCTTTTGCAAACACAGAAAACAGACTCAGACAGGACAACCTTTGGCACTCGTGCGATCCTGAGCTAGTTGATCCTGACCTAGTCGCGGCATAACCACACGGGTGTGTGAAATGAAACGCAGTTAGGAGACAGGGATATATAGATCATGGTTAAATTTGGTTTTGTTGTTTAGTTTTGTTTTTGGTTTTTATTTGTTTTGTTTTGTTTTGTTTTGTTTTGTTTTTGAGTCAGTTTCTCCATGTACTCCACGTCCTGGAATGCGTTCTGTAGACCGGGCTGGCCTCAAACTCAGGGATCTGCCTGCCTCTGCCTCCCGAGTTGTGGGATACAGTTCTGCCCCACCACTGTCTGGCCATGGTTTAGTTGTTTTGAGGTTTTGAGTTCTCTCTATATTGCAAACAGATGTCCTTGAACTTCTGACCCTCCTGCCTCTTTCCACCTCACCAGGGCTAGGGTTACAGGATTCTGCTGAAGGCTTTGTGCTTCACAAGATGGCAGGATAGAGCACACTGAGGAATGTACTTCGGTGGTAGAATGCTTGAGGTATAGGTTCTGGGTTCAGTGTCTAGTACACACACACACACACACACAGGAAAGAAAGAAAGAGAGAGAGAGAGAAAGAGAGAGAGAGAGAGGGAGAGAAAGAAAGAAAGAAAGAAAGAAAGAGGGGGGGTTGGGGATTTAGGTTTGGTCCCCAGCTTCGGGAAAAAAAAAAAAAAGAAAGAAAGAGAAAAATACAGGTAAAATGGGGTTGGGGATTTAGCTCAGTGGTAGAGCGCTTGCCTAGCAACTGCAAGGCCCTGGGTTCGGTCCCCAGCTCCGAAAAAAAAGAAAAAAAAATATAAGTAAAATCAGTGCATATATGGGAAAAAATGACATGCTATACATGCCACAGTGTAAGAGGTGTGGGAGAGGCCGTGTACAAATCGCACCTGTAATAGGAACACACGATACATAGAGGTACTTATGCTTTTTCCTATGTAATATGTGTCATACCCTTTTAATGCCAGGGTTTCCCAACTTCTCACACTTCACGTCCTAATAACCCTTTCGGGGTATTTGTATGTGCACCATAGCTGTCAGGAGCACTCTCACCTAGTGGTGACCACCAAAAACTGTGCCCAGATATCACTAAATGTCCCTCCTGTGGCCCAAATCACCACACACACACACACACACACACACACACACACACACACACACCTGAGAATAATGGGCTTATATGAAAGTGCATAAAAGTCGCCTGGTGTAGATCATCTGACTGTGTGTCAGATGTGTCTGTGGTGCTGACGTTGACCTAGGGCCTTCAGCATGCTAAGCACAGGTCATGCTCATGAGGCACACTCCCAAGTGAAGTGTTAGATAACCTTAAATGGTGTGCCACATGCTAACGTAATAGCTCCACATTTTTTTACCTTAGGCAATGGCACGCACACACACACACCCCTTGCAATAGGTACTGTAATTGTCCCCATTTTACAGAGGGGAAAACTGAGGCTCAGAGAGGGTAATGTACCCAGGACCTCACTCTCAGTAGGTAGCAGAGTCATTTTTAGAAACCGGTCAATCCAGATCAGTTATGCCTTACTACACCAGCCCTGTAATATAAAAATAGACACCGTGTGGATGTTTATGAAGTATGATCAGGGCAGGAAGTCCACATTAGTCTAACCTCATTCCGATTGACGAGGAGGAAACAAAGACGCTTTGTGGTAGGGAAGATGCCAGGTCCAGAAAATAAGCATTGGTAACCATTAATGGACAAGCTGTCATAGCTCTTCGAGGCTGTTGGTCACTCAGATATGTCCCTTGCTCTTCCCTCCCTGCATCCCTCTCTTCCTTTTCTTGCCGCTTAGCCCAGGCTAGCATGGGCTAGCCTGGCATTCAAGGCTGCCCCGTCTCTGTCTCTCTTGTGCTAGGGATAGAGTCGTGTATCCTCGTGAGTCCATACTATTTTCTGATCCATCCAGTTTATTCGTCCCTCAGGTCATTTAGCCTGAAGAACTGCTCTGACTCTAGCACCGAGCCCCAGGGGATGGCTATCTAAAAGACGGCTCAGTCCTTGCCTTGTGGGGCTTAAAATAGGAACAAATAGAACAGTCAGCGTGTAGAGGGTCAATATTCCACTACAGGCATGGACAAAGGACACTGGGGGGGTGGGAGCCCGCCACAAACCTGCCACCGTCAGCTTGGGGAAAGAAAGGAAAATCTACGGAGAAGAAGGCAAAGCTGAGGTGTAAAAGTGAGTGGAAATTCACCAGCCGGATGGGGCAGGGGAGAAGGCTCTGGGCTGCTGACAGAGCAGGTGCCAAGGCCTGGAGAGAAGGGAGACAGAGTGCTTGCCTAGTGTGCACAAAGGCCAGAGTCAGATTCCCCAGGGATACACAACCCAGAAGTGGTGACAGAGCCTGTAATCTCTCTCTGCCTCCACATGGCTTTGTTGTCCCTCATAGACTTTGGCCTTGACATAGAAAGGAGTAAAATTAAAATCAGCCTTGAAGCTTGGTGGTTTGGGACGTTTGTTTTGTTTTTTTTTTTTAACTACCAAATTCAGCCAAATTTGGGTGAATAAGTACATCACGCCCTTTTCAAGATTTACCATTCGGGGTTGGGGATTTAGCTCAGTGGTAGAGCACTTGCCTAGCAAGCGCAAGGCCCTGGGTTCGGTCCCCAGCTCCGGAAAAAAAAAAAAAAGATTTACCATTCAATCTTCTGTTAGCTGGCAACAGTGGTCCACATGCTCCAGCCGTACCAGCTAAGTAGGGAGACTGAGGCAGGAGGATTGCCTGAACCAGCTTGGGCAGCAGAGCAACACCCATCTCAAGAATAAAAGAGAAGAAAGAAGAAAGGTTCCCTTCTTAGGGCTTGGTTTTGTTTGCCTGTGAATTTTTGTGTCTATTCAGGGCTCGTTTGTGTGTCTGAGGGTCTCATTATGTAATCCTGGCTGACCTGGAGACACAGATCCCCTGCCTCTGTCTCCCTGGTGCTGAGATTATAGGTGTGGACCTGCAAGACCCAATAAAAGCCTAATTTCTCATAGTTGACTAAGAAGGCCTCCACAGGGCTGGAGAGACGGCTCAGTGGTTAAGAGCACTGACTGCTCTTCCAGAGGTCCTGAGTTCAAGTCCCAGCAACCACATGGTGGCTCACAACCATCTGTAATGGGATCTGGTGCCCTCTTCTGCAGTCACATATGCAAGCAGAATGCTGTACATAAAATAAATAATTAAATCTTTAAAAAAAAAGAAGAAGAAGAAGAAGGCCTCCGCAGTTAGGAAACCAGGCCCTTGGTAATCTAGTGACCAGGTCTGGAGACAGTTTACCTCTGAGGGCTCTGGACCAAATCAGTGGATTGATCTCACGGTAGGATTTATAACGAGATACCTTCGTTGAAGCTGGTGAATCCTGAGAGGTGAGGCCCAGCCTGAGGAAGCAAGTCACTGGTGTTGTATGTCCTGGTGTCTTCCCCTGGCGATTTCCTCTGTCTCCTCTGTCTGCTTCCTGCTTGGCCATGAAGTATAAATCTCTTTTCTGTGGTAATGTTCTAGCCAAGCTGCACAGCCATGAGTTAAGCTCTCTGAAACTGTGACCTTCCCTTGTGCCGCTCCATCAGGGAGCGGGTTGTTACAGCAATGAAAAAAGCGACTAACACATAGGTCCTATAAGTTGCCCAGGCTAGCCCGGAACTTAGCAGTTCTGCCTTAGTATCTCCTGCAGTTGGACTACTACACACTGTTTCCAATGAAGGTTTTAAATGGGATTGAGGCAGGCTGCTGGTGCAGGACTTTAATCCTAGCGTTCCGGAGGCCGAGGCAGGCTGATCTCTGCGTCCGTCCGAGGCTCTGTAGAGCAGGTTCTAAGACAGCCAAAGCTAAAAACAAAAAAAACCAACCAACCAAACAAACAAAAAAAACCACCATGGAATAAAATGGGGTTAAGATGTGGTCACATCTGCAGCTTTGAAGGATTCCTCTGGCTGATGAGGGAGGAGGGTGGAAAGAAGAGGCAGAGAACCATCAGGGTCCCTGAAGAGAAGTCTGCAGTGAGAGAAGAAGGGGGGAGACGGGGTTCTCAGGAGGAAGTGCAGGCAGGGCCCAGGCAACTGAGTTGGGATTCAGGAAAGTCAGGGCTCAAAACCCTGTTTCCGTGGTTATAGCAGTTGAGGGCTGAAGGTGGACAGTCATTGAGGCCAGCTGTGGGTGGGGTTTGAGGTTCATGGGGCATCAGCCAGGAGCGTGGGTGGCACCAAGCTCAGGGATGCCCTGACCCTTTCTTACCCTAAGGCTGGATGGAAGGTAAGGTTCAAGCTGCCCTGAATCTTCTTCCCACACAGCCTCTGTCTCACCATGTGCATAAGGAGGCTTTTCCAGCATTCCTCTCTCCACTGGGCATGGAGGACCACAGCCCCGAAACATCCTCTGAGCAGGCATCAGGGAATCCCGCGCTGGACACATTCCCGAGGCCGAAGCTACAGAGCCGTCATTTTTGACATGGGCGGAGTCCTCATTCCTTCTCCAGGGACAGTGGCTGCGGGTGAGAGCCTTACTCTTTCTAACTATTAGGGGCTAAGCGGGAGTGGGGAAGGGGACAGGTAGGCCCTAGGGTCAGATTCTAATTAACGGCAGTGTTTGAGGCAAATTATTCAGCGGCTCTGAGTCATGGTTGCTCGACAGTAAATTAGGACTAATAACAGACCCTCCTTCCTGGAGATTTGAGGGAGAGTGAAATGAAATGACTTTTGGAAAATACAGTAGGGGGTTGGGGATTTAGCTCAGTGGTAGAGCACTTGCCTAGCAAGCGCAAGGCCCTGGGTTCGGTCCCCAGCTCCGGAAAGAAAAAGGAAAAAAAAAAAAATGACTAAACAAGCAATCACCAGAGAAGAAGTGCAAACACTAAGTCCTCAACCATGGCAGCTGCAAAACAGATACTGTCTGCTGTCTCAGCACTCCCCAGAGCCAGCGCTCAAGGCCGCGCACGTTCCGGGGTTTCTGCCTTACGCGAAATGACTTCACTGTGAGCTCACAGCTTAAGTCAGGGATTGGGGAACATTTCCAAGGAAGAGGCAGAGGGTAAGGAACTTAGGCACTGAGGGGCATAAGGTCTCTGCTGTGCACACTGGAATGCTGCCCGGACAGAGTCAGAGCGGCCAGGGATGGCGGTAGACAGAGGCATGGCATGCAGTCTCCCAGGCACCAACGGGGGTCCTCAAGCGTCACGAGATATGTTTTGTTGGGTTAGTTTTTCAACTTCTTCAGAAGGTAAAGCCATTCTGGCTCCCAGGCCATATAAACAGTGACAGCAGCTACTAGCTCTGGCACAGGCTGGCCGACTAGGCCCTGGGAGTACAGTACGTGGGCTGTACACACGTGAGTCAGTGGTAGAGGGGCTTGCCTAGTACCTACAAGGCCCTGGGTCCATTCTCAGCATTGGAAGAAGACAGTGGGGAAGTGGGGAGGAGACGGGGAGGAGCCGTGCACCACATACCTGGGTTCGAGTGCAAGGAAAGAAGTCCTCACTTGCCCCTTTCTGCTGCTATGATGGACGCCATGATGATGGGCAGCATGGGAAGAATGAGTTGTCTTTATTTGAGTTCCACACCCTAGCTAGAGTCTATCATGGAGGGAACTCAGGGCAGGAACTCAAGGCAGGAACCCGGGGGCAGGAACAGAAGCAGAGGCCATGGAGGACTGCTGCTTGTTGTCTTGCTTCCTCCCCATGGCTTGCCCACCCTGCTTTTTTCTATAGCCCAGGACTGACTACCCCAGGAATGGCACAACTCACACAGACCAGGCCCTCCCCATCCATCTCTGGTTGAGAAATAAATGCCCCACAGACTTGTCTACACAACAGTCTGACAAAGGGAGGGATTTCCTTAAGTGAGGTCCTCCCTTCTCAGATGACCCTAGCTTGAATCAACCAAAAAAAACAAAACAAAAAACCAAAACCAAAACAAAACAAAAAATATCAACTAACCCTAGTTTATCATTTCTAAGCCTTAGGTACTGGCTAGTTTTGTGTGGCAACTTGACACAAGCTAGAATTATCACAGAGAAAGGAGCCTCCCTTGAGACCCAGCTCTAAGGCATTTTCTCAACTAGTGATCAAGGTGGGAGGGCCCAGCCCCTTGTGGGTGATGCCATCCCTGGGCTGGTGGTCCTGTGATCTATAAGAGAGCAGGCTAAGCAAGCCAGGGGAAGCAAGCCAGTAAGTAACACCCCTCCATGGCCTCTGCATCAGCTCCTGATTCCTGCCCTGCTTGAGTTCCAGTCCTGACTTCCTTTGGTGATAAACAGCAATGTGGAAGTGTAAGCTGAATAAACCCTTTCCTCCCCAACTTGCTTCTTGGTCGTGATGTTTGTGCGGGAATAGAAACTCTAACTTAGAAATTACCTCATGTAAGACGTGAAAAGAGAAGCAAATCCCAGGTAGGGCTGTGGCTGGGGACGCAGTCCATCAAGTCCTGCTAAGTGGCCTGTGTGTGTGCCACCGTGCACGGCACTGCCTGGTTCTGATGTTTCGTGCTCTCTGGTTGCCTCTTTCTATATGTCTGTAGGTCACTTAGATTCCTTTTTCTGTGAGTCCTCATGTTTCCTGCTGAACTGCAGCGAGAGCCTTTTGTCAGTCATATTAAGTATCTATGAAGGTTAGGAGATTTATTCATTATGTTGATTTATGTGCATTTGTGTGCTTCTGCCTGAGTCTATGGTGTTCAGGTGCCTATGGAAGCCGATTGGGTCCATTCAAGAGCAATAAACGCTCTTAACTACCAAGCCATCCCTCCAGCCCCCATCCTGTGGTTTTATTTATAATATTTTTGATGGTTCTTTATCTTTTCTTTTGAGAAAGGAATCCATACCAAAATTTGCATTTTTAAAGTACCGTCAGAGCCAGCTGTTTCTTCCTTTATAGTTTCAGACTTTTGAGTCTTAGTTGAGAAATTCCTTTCTAGACACATGGGGTGGTTCGAATCTGTAATTCTTTTTTTCCCCCCAAAGACCATTTATTTTATGTATATAAGTACAATGTCTTCAGATACACCGGAAGAGAGCATCAGGTCCCATGACAGACGGTTGTGAGCCACCATGTGGTTACTGGGAATTGAACTCAGGACCTCTGGAAGAGCAGTCAGTGCTCTTAACCACACAGCCATCTCTCCAGCCCCCGAATCTGTAATTCTAATACATGGGAATCTGAGGCAGGGGGATCACTAAGAGTTTGAAGGCAGCCTGGGCTACGAAGCGTGGTCCAGGTGAGCCTGGGTTCCAGGCCCAGGTGTGCCAACCTCTTGGATTACTCAGGGCTGAAAGACTGGATGGATGCATGGCTGGGAGAGAGCTCAGTAGGGGGAGTGCTTGTCTCAGCAGCTCGAGGAGCTGTGCCTGTCTCAGGGTCCATGTCAAAATGCTGAGCACGGGGCCTGTGCTGCTCAGCCCAGCACTGGTTAGGGGGAGGCCCACGGATCCCTGGGCCTGGATGACCAGCCAGTTAGATGAGTGAGTGAGCTCCCATCTTAAAAGGGATGGATGGCATTCCTAAGGATGACAGCAGAGCTCGTCATCCTGCCTTTGTATGTGTATGCGTGTGCGCGTGTGAGTGTGTGAGTGTGTGGACATTCTATCCAGACTGCTCTCTGTCTTTTTCCTCTTACCTGGCAGATGACTCTGGCAACTTTCCTTTTTCACGGTGGTAGGATCGACTAGGCAGGCCTTGTGTGCACCAAGCCCACACTCTGCTGGAGCCCTCCCCTCTGCCGCTCCACCTCCCCACCCCACCTCCTGTCCTCTCCTACACTTTCATGTCCGTAGGCGTAGGCTTACTCTGGGGCTAGCACGCTTTTGCACGCTTTTCCTCTGAGGACCATGTCAGTTTTATAAGCTGTGCCATCTCTGCCACAAACAGGTTTCTGCATTAGTCACCTTGGTCATTGTTGTGAGACTATTAGGTGTGGCTGCGTTCCAGACTTAACAGGTAGGAGGTTAGGGTGTGCTTCCGGTAGGGTGCTTGCTGCGTGGTCAATCCCGGCGCTGAAGAAACAAAACCCAAGAACCCAGAGACTGATGGGGCCCCTGAGCTCTAATCATCACTGATACAAGAAGCCCTTTATTCATACAGATTTCAAAATGTCTTTTCCACAAGCAGTTCTACCCGCACAGCCTATCCGTAACCTTCCCTTCCTTGGTAAATGTGTCTGGAAGAAATTCCTGGAAGTGAAATTAGGATATCAAACACACATTGAAGATTTTTGAGAGAAACTGCCAAACTGCTTTCCACGGAGGCCGTCCTTGTTTCCACGAGGGTGCCAGTTTCTTTCCGTGCGTGCCAACTCGGGCATGAGCAGAAAGGCTGTGCCCTTCAGAGCTCTTGGAGGCCAAGGAAGTCCTGCTTTTAAGGCCTTGCTGTTCTCTGCGTGTGTATGCTGCCTTGACGGCGGTCGTTCAAGAACTCCACTGCTTCTCTCTCTATACCTTTCCATATTGCCACGTAGTCTCAAGACCCAAGTGTCCGAAAAAGTGCTTCAAAACAGAAGATGCGGGCTGGAGCGATGGCTGGTGCTTAAGCGCCGTCTGCTCCTGCAGAGGACCTGAGTTTGGTTCTCTGCCCCATGGCTCAGAGCTGCCTCTAACTCCAGCTCCAGAGGATCTGATGTCCTCTCCTGGCCTCCGCAGGCAACTCAAGTGAGGGTGAGACTGGACCCTCAGTAGCCATGCTCCCTATCTCTGTCCGTCTTTCCACACACAGCCACCACAGTGATGCCATAGGACCTGGGACGGTCACTCCAAGCTCCCCAAACCCCAGCCCTGTAGTGTCGTTCCTTATCCTTTGTGTGCTGTGCCTTACAGGATGGGAGGTGCAGAATCACGTCCCTCCTGGAACTATAATGAAGGCTTTGATCAGAGGTGGCGACAGTGGGCCCTGGATGAGGTTTATGAAAGGAGAGATGACAACGGAGCACTTCTTGGAAGAGTTCGGGAGGCTGTGCTCTGAAATCGTGAGTGACGAACATTTCTCTCCTCATTTCTTCCCTGTCTCTTTTCTCAGGGGAGGGGTGTTGAGACAGGTATGCAGCCCACAGCAGCCTCGAACTCACCCTGTAACCCAAGGTGAGCTTGATCCTCCCACCTCCACCTCCGTGGCTGGTGCTTGGGTTCCAGCCATGAGCCGCCATGTCTAGCGTTCTCACAGTTTTCTCTTGGCCTCCAGTGCGCTCCCATTCAGCCAGAACATTGATTTAAATGAACTAAAATGAAAACCTAGTAGCCTGCCTTTGTTTTTAAGTTCTTCCTTCCATGCCTAGGCATTCAGCATTGAGTCCACGTATGAATAAATTACTCTTTCCTGTAAGCTACAGCAGACACTGAAAGCCGAGCCGTCAGCCTAATGGTTTTGAGCCGAAGCTTATTAAATCAATAAACGGTCACTATCTTCTCTGCACTGCTGCACTGTTAGAGCTTTGCGTGTGCAGCGACATCTGTAACCTTCAAAGCCCCACTAAAACACAATCTAAAACACAGCCGTAAGCTACCTGGGAGGACGGTGTGTGTGTGGGGGGGGGCGGGGACAGTGGCAAAAGTGTCTTTTGTGCTGCCAAATTAATAGGCTTAAAATGTCTACAGTGGGGTGAGCAAGATGGCTCAGCCCGTTAAGGTGCTTGCCGACCTAAAGTGCCTTTCAGAATCTAAGTGATGGAGGGAGGGCCTGACTCTTGAAAGTTGTCCTCTGACCTTCACAAGGGTAAGATGCACTGGCACGCCCACACTTAAATCAATCAATCAATCAATCAATCAATCAATAAATAAATAAATAAATTTATAAAAACAAGGTAGCCGTGGCTGTCCTGGAACTCACTCTGTAAACCAGGCTGGCCTTGAACTCACAGAGATCCACCTGCTTCTGCCTCCAGAGTGCTGGGGTTAAAGGTGTGCATCCCCACCCTCGTACATAAAAACATGTAATTGTTAAGATGCTAAAGACAGCAGCAAGCCTTGAAACTTTGCTAGCGGGTCAAAGCCCAGAGGTCCTGCAGGTGACATGCCAGGGACAAGAAGCATATGGTGGGTTTCTAGTGGGGGTGGAAATGGAGACCGTTCCCGGTTTCACTTTAGAACGGTGAGTTCTCGTTTGAGGGTGATGGTTGCACCTCTTTGTGAGTATCTGAAGCCATTGTCTGGGTCTGGTGGTTCATCCGTCCCTCTCTTCCCAACACTTAGGAAGCTGAGGTCGGAGGATTAAACAGAATAAAACAATATGGCTGAGGTGGTAGACACCTTCTGTCTTGGCACTGGGGAGGCAAGGGCAGGCAACCTCTGTGAGCGCCAGGCCAGCCAGGGCTTCAGAGTAAGACCCTGTCTCAAAACCACAAAAACCAAAACAAAGAGAAGCCCTTGACCTGCACACCCTATCCAGGCAGACGGCCTGGTATTGTTGTATTTGTGTATAACTGTTAGAAAACCTACCTGGGCCTGTAAGACTTGGCCTTTGCAGCTTTTGAAACCTATCTGCAAAACCCCCACAGATTGGAATTTAAAAACAAGCAAAAATTGGGCTGGAGACGTAGCTCAGCAGTTGAGAGCACCTGCAGCTCCTACAGAAGACCCGGGTTCAATTCCCATCGCCCATATTGTCACAACCATGTGTAACTCCACTTCTGGGGATCTAACACCCTCTTCTGGACTCTGAGGGCTCCAGGCAAACACATGGTGCATATGTGTGTGTGTGTGTATGTGTGTGTGTGTGTGTGTGTGTGTGTGCACAAGAAAAAAACCATGTAGAAAATAAAATACTTAAATAATACTTTTTTAAAAACCTAAAGTTCATAAAGAAGCTATTGCAAGGTACAACACAAACCCATGCCGTGCTGTCAGCTGCTCCTGATACGTAACACCCGGTGAACAAGCTTTAATGTTTAACCTACCCTCTTCAGACCCTCCTCCTTCACTTCCCAGGGTTGGAACTAAAGCCCAGCTCCTACATGAGTTTTTAAAGGCTGCCATACGTATACCCAGGAAAGGTGATATTCACCTGTTGTCCTGGTTACTATGGAGGCTGAGGCAGGAGGATCACTTGGCCCCAGAAATTGCAGGCTCATCCGATCGGTATACTGAGAACTCTCAAAATACTAGTGCAGACTCTAACATGATGGGCATCAGGCCCATGCTGGACTCGCACATCCAGGCAGCGGCGGGATGCTGGGAATGGATTTCGCCTGAGTGCCACAAGGGACCACACTAACGCCACACCGATTGCCCTGTTCACAGGCAAAGACCTCTGTGCCCGTGAGCTCCTTTTTCTCTCTGCTGACCAGTGAGCACACGGCAAAGAAGTTCCCGGTGATGACGCAGGCCGTCTCTCAGATCCGAGCAGAGGGCCTGCAGACTGCAGTCCTGACCAACAATTTTCTGCTTTCCAACGGGAAAAGCTTTTTGCCCCTGGACCGGAAGCAGTTTGATGTGGTAAGTATACAGTGATGGACGGGCTGGAGGTGCTTTGAGTTCACTTTAAATGCTGCCTGCCAGGAGTCTCCAGGAAGTGGGTTTTCATTCACATACCCGCCCGAACTGGGTTGAGGTATAAGTTGAAAATTGTCTTTTATTTTTGGTCTTTTTATAATCTATCAATCTATCTATTTACTATCTATCCGTCTGCCTATATCTGTCTATCTATCTATTTACTATCTATCTGTCTGCCTATATCTGTCTGTCTGTCTATCTATCTATCTATCTATCTATCTATCTATCTATCTATCTATCTATCTATCTTCAAGTCAGGGTCTCTCTGTGTAGCCCTGGCTGTCCTGGAACTCACTCTGTACTCCAGGCTGACCTTGAACTCATAGAAACCCGCCTGCTTCTGTCTCTCCTGAGCTGGGATTAAAGGCCTGGTCTTATTTTAGTTTAGGGTTTTTTTTTGTTTGGTTGGTTGAGTTTATTTTTTGTTTGTTTGTTTGGTTGGTTTGGTTTTAACAGGGTCTTAGAGTCCTGGCAATGTGGAACTTGCTCTGTAGACCAGAAGGGCCTGGAACTCACAAGGGTCCACCTGCTTTTGCCTCCCAAATGCTGGAATTGAAGGCACGTGCTACCACATCCAGCAAAACAGGTCCTTAAAACGTCATTGTGCTCAGGGCTGGAGAGATGAACAGCATTAGCTGTTCTTCAGAGGTCCTGAGTTCAGTCCCCACAACCACATACATGGTGGCTCAAACCCTCTGTAACGGAATCTGATTCTCTCTTCTGGGGTGCATTAAAACAGAACACTCAGGCTGGAGAAATGACTTAGCAGTTAAGAGCACTGGTTGCTCTTCCAGAGGCCTTAAGTTCAATTCCCAGCAACCACACAGTGGCTCACAACCATCTGTAATGGGTCTGATGCACTCTTCTGGTGTGTCTGGAGTGTACTCATATGCATAAAATAAATAAATAAATCTAAAATTAAGAGCACTCATATACGTAAAATATATAAATAAGTCATTTTTAAAAACCATAGCTGTGGTGCTGGAGAGATGGCTCAGTGGTTAGAGCACTGACTGCTCTTCCAGAGGTCATGGTGCCTCACAACCATCTGTAATGAGATCCGATGCCCTCATCTGCTGTGTCTGAAGGCAGCGACTGTGTACTCATATAATAAATAAATCTTAAAAAAAAACAACAACAATAACAACAACAAAAAAAAAAACCATAGCTGTGCCTATGGCCGAGTCTTGGTGAGGCAGAGACCCCTTTACACTCCACACTCAAACCCTCACCTACAGCTCCCACATCTCGTGTGGATTCTGGCTCTCGCCACTGTTTGTCTGAGGCTAATTCCAGTGCGGTGCCATCCCTAATACCTCACTGCTGCTTGTGAGATGGCTCCCTGAGTGAAGGTGCTTGCCACAGAGCCCGACTACCTGAGTCCTACCCACCATTTCCACAGCATGGTGGGCGTTTGTGATGTGCCCAGCTCCCTTCCTTGGGGGTGACACTGAGTGTGGGCGCTTAGGGTTTATCCCAGAAATTTCTAATCCCTCACTTTAAGAAGGTAACATCATTTTACACAACGCTTCCAATTACAGGAAGTAACCCCACACCTGTCTTTCTTTCAAACCCTGTGCTGGTGGCTTGCAGGAGCTGTGCCCTTAGACCTTCCCTCTCTCCCCAGGTGGTGGAGTCCTGCGTGGAAGGCATCTGTAAGCCAGATCCCAGGATATTCCAGCTGTGCCTGCAGCGACTGAACCTGCAGCCCTCACAGGCCATTTTTCTTGATGATCTGGGAATAAATGTCAAAGCGGCTGCCAGCCTGGGCATTTGCACCATTAAGGTAATCCTCACTGTCTCCTGAACCGCCTTACCAGTTAACACAAGCGTGTCCACGCTATCTTTTCTTGGCTGCACCCGTAGCTTTCCCTGGTGACTGTCTGGGAACAGCCCCCTGCTTTTGACTAACTATGAAATCTGAAAGGAGCCGCTCATAGCTGCAGTGTGGGCAGAAGGTGGTGCGGGGAAAGTGGGCTGAGAGAAAGTCACGGTTGGCCTGAGCAGTCCTTTTCTAGCTGGAGGGCCAGGAGCCACAGGCCATGTGGATTATGTTAGGTCCTTGAAGCAAGGCAGCTGCAGGAAGTGGGGGTCCCAAGGCAGGGTTGTTCGTCTCCGTTCTTACTGCTACAGTCCCAGGCCACAGAGCCAGCTCAGCCGTCTGCCCTCTGTGAAGGATGGCGTAGGCTTCTTTTGTTTGTCCGTTTGTTATAGATAGAGACTATGTATCCCAGACTGGCCTTGAACTCTGGGTCGTCCGTCTGTGTCTTCCCAGACTGTAGGCTGTGTCACCTTCCTGGCCTCTTGTCTGTGGTACTGTTCCGTGAAGGCGAGGCTCAGGATGGAAGAGGAAACGCTCTGTACTTCCTCTGAGCTGAAGGAAGCTCCACTGGGTATGGTCGGAGAACTGACCTCGGCCTTCTGGGCTGGTTCCTCTAAGGCAGCAAGCGGTTCTCTCAACGGTGGGTCACAACCCCTCAGTGTAGCAGGCATCCTGCATATCAGATATTATATTATGTTTATAACAGTAGCAAAACTACAACTCTAAGTGGCAACAAATATACTTTCGTGGTTGGGGGTCACCACAACAGGAGGGACTGCAGTTAAAGGACCGCAGCCCGAGAGAGTTGAGAGCCGCTGATCTCAGGTGTGACCCTCATGGGCACAGGCAGAGAGAGGGCCAGGCTGATGGGCACAAGTTGGGATTTTTTTCTTCTTTCTCTCTGAAACCAGGTTGACAATCCTGAGAAGGCAGTGAAGGAACTGGAAGATCTTCTGGGTTTCCCATTGCACGGGGGCGTTCCCAACACTCGTCCTGTGAGGAAGACCATGGAGATTCCACAAGACGCCTTGGAGACCTACCTGAAGGGCTTGCTGGGGACCCGCTACACTGGTAGGACGGCAGTGCGGCCGCCCATTCCCGGCCCTGATGTAATGTGTGGACGGATGCTGACACAGATCCAGTAGAGCACAGTCTCCCCTCACCTCAGTGCTCTATCTTAGAGTTTGGGGGTGGGGGGGAGCCTTTGCTGAGAATAGCCACTGAGGAGGAGGGATCTTGGAGAGACAGCATGTGCAGTGAGCAGTTCAGACATTTGGAGACAGTAGTGTGTTTTGAGATAGATTGGGACTATCTATGTGTTACAAGACAAATCAGTTTTATTTGCTTGTAAAACTTTTTTATTATTATTTATTTATGTTATGTACGTGAGTACACTGTAACTGTCTTCAGACACACCAGAAAGATCCCATTACAGATGGTTGTGAGCCACCATGTAGTTGCTGGGAATTGAACTCAGGACCTCTGGAAGAGCAGTCAGTGCTCTTAACCGCTGAGCCATCTCTTCAGCCCCTGTTACATGGCTTTAGAAACTGAGAATCCAGCTCAGTATATAACACTTGCCTAACATGGGCAAAGTCCTGGTTCTTCTGTTCCCAGCACCAGAAAAAGAAAATGCAGGATTTAAAAAGTGGTAAGGGACTCCTCTTCCAGGACCCCTTTGTTCTCTATACTCTACCCTCTGAAACAGCTGGCTTGGAGCATCTGAAATCTCTCCTAGTGACAGTCCCTCCCCCAGCTTGGTCCTCTAGAAGACCTTCATTTACAGTCCCACAGTGAGCTATTTCCTAGCCGTAGGTTTCTTGGCAGTGCACCCACAGAGCTGAGGGTCCCTCTCGACCAGGCAAGCCAATGGCCAGCTCCCATGCTCGCTCACTCTCTGGCCAAGTGGAGCCCATCTTACTATTTAACTAAGGGCTAATGAGGTCTGCCTCTCCCAGGAGCCACAGAATGCAGCCTAGAGGCTGGGAAAGTCTGTCTTTTGTAGGTAGCTTTGGCCCTGCCCAGCTCCTGTCAGCCGTCACACCAGTGCCAGGCATGGTTTGGTGGAGCACGGGCAAGGATATACATAGGCACATTTGACCTCAGCCTTAGGACATTCCATGGGGCCGCATGTGCTGCCATGACTGTTAGGACTGATAAACAGAACCTATGCTTGTATTCACAGGGCTGGCAAGGAGATGCACACCCAAACGGAGAGAGGAGGGGATCATTGTGTTAAGTGGCCTCTGAGGCTGTGACCACATGTGGGTCTGAGGATACTCGCCTGGACTCAGTTGTACCCGGGGAGGGCAGTGTCTCTTGCTCAGGGTCTTTCAGGAGGGCATCATGTATGCCAGAGGCACACCTCCCCGGGAAGAAGGCTAGCCATGTGTCCAGACCCCAGAGGAACTGACTCCCTTCTGAGTGCTCTGTCTTGTCAAACTTGCAGGCCCCATGAAGCTCCTTCAGTTCGATCACGGACAGTCAAACCCAACATACTACATCAGGCTGGCTGACCGTCAGCTGGTTCTGAGGAAGAAACCACCAGGCACCCTGCTTCCCTCTGCCCATGCCATCGAAAGGGAGTTCAGGTAAGTTTCTGGGGGGCCAGTGGGTGGTTGTCTAGCTGATGTCCCCCAACACACAAGCACCATACTAAACTGTCAAGTCAGCTTCCGTAGGACTGCCCTGAAGTCCCTCCGTCTTTTAAAAAATAAGATTTAATATTTTATATTTAATTATGTGTATGCATCTGTGTGTGTGTGTGTGTGTGTGTGTGGCATGCACATGAGTGTGGGTGACCATGGAGGGCAAAAGAGTGTTTGGTCCCTTCGGTCTGGAGTTACAGGCTGTTGTGAACTGCGTGCGGGTGTTGGGAGCAGTATACATTCTTCGTTTGTGTGTTAATGTTTTGCCTGCATATATGAGTATACATTTATCACATGTCCATGAAAGTTAGAAGGTATCGGCTCCCTTAGAACTGGAGTTAAAGATAGTCGTGAGCCACCGTGTGGGTGCTGGGAAGTTAGCTTCCGGCCCTCTGCAAAAGCAACCAGTGCTCTTTTTTTTTTTTTCTTTTTTTTCGGAGCTGGGGACTGAACCCAGGGCCTTGCGCTTGCTAGGCAAGACCTCTATCGCTGAGCTAAATCCCTAACCCCACAACCAGTGCTCTTAACCACTGAGCCATCTCTTTAGCCTCTCTCAAACACGGTTTGTTTTCTGAGACACTGACTGGCTGTGTAGACCAGGCTGGCCTTGAACTCATAGAGATTCACCTGCCCCTGCCATGTTTTTAAAGCTGTAATTTCCGTCAGATGAGAACATGTTACCTGCTTGTGTTCTGGTTTTGGTTTGATGAAGAAGTCTCACTGTGTTGCCAGTTGTTACCCAGGCTGCTCTCTAATTCCTAGACTCAGAATGATCCTCCTGCCTCAGCCTCCCAGGTACCCAAGTTTTTCTTCCTCCCCCACCCCTCTCCTTTTTGAGACAGTCTCAGGGAGTCTGACCGTGAACTCCTGATTCTCTCGCCTGAGCCTCTCCAGTGGGATTGGAAGTCACTCCCACTCTTTTTACATCATTATTTCAAATTTATTTTTATGCAGGGTGTGCATGAGTGTGCGCATGTTTGTGTGTGTCCATGTGGAGGTTAGAGGTCAACGTTGGATATGGGTCCTTGATTCCCATTTGATTTTTGACATGATCCCACCCTGGGATCTGGCTCTCTGGCTAGGCTAGGCTGACTGACCAGTCCCAGGAATCTACCTGTCTCCACCTCCTGACTCTGGGATTACCAGCATGCACCACTGTGCTGGACCTTTTATGTGGCGCTGGGAATTGAACTCTGGGTGCCGAGGATTGTGAAGCAGCCACGATACTGACTGGGTTAACTTCCAGCCCCTTTAAAAAGAGTTTTGTTTTTTTTTTCCCCCTGGGGGCAGGATGGCTCAGTGGTCGAAGGCACTTGCTACGTAAGCCTAGTGACCTAAGCTCATTCCCTGAAACCCACACAAAGACGGAAGGGTCCCCTCCCCTCAGAGCTGTCCTCTGACCTCCTCCTGTGTGCCGTAACACTTGTGCTCCACTCGCTGCATACACATGTCCATAGTAATAAAAGAGATTATTGTGAATGATCTTACCACGTACTCTCTCAGCCCTGGCCTCTCCAGCTTGCTCAGGGAAAGGCCCGAATCTGTGATCTTTAGGCCTCAGCTTCCCTCATAGCTCGGATTCCAGCTCTATGCCATCCGGACAGTCTAAACGCACAGAACAGAACTCTAGTTCCAGATCTCTCAAATAGAAGGGGCAAGGCCCTTAGAAGCCAGGCTGGAGTCTCTCCTCGGAAGGCTCTTTCTCCTCCTCTTTCTCCAGTGCAGTGGGTGTGACCGAGCGGAAGCGTGATGGCCAGGCCTCTCTTTCTTATTCTGTCCCTTCCAGCTTTGGATGCTGGGTCACAGGCACACGCCTTCTCCCTCTCTCCTTTCCTTCCTTCTGTCTGCCACACTGGGGACGGAGGCCTGGGCCTGGGTATGCTAGGCGAGCCTCCTCCTGCTGACATGCAGCCCGCCTCCAACATATTCTTAATTTAAGTTAACTGCATGTGTTATGTGTATGTATGTGTGTGGTTCGTGCACGCGTGTCCTTGGTGTGCGTGTATGTGGGGGCCTCCACTCTCTGCCTTATGGCTTTTTTATGTATACGGGTGTTTTGCCTGAACATCTGTCTGTGGACTAGGTGCACACAATGCTCCAAAGGCCAGGAGAAGGTGTTGGAGGCCTTGGAACTGGAGTTTCAGATGGTCCTGAGCTGCCACGTGGGTGCTGGGAACCAAACCGGAGTCCTCTGCAAGAACAGTGCACTCGTAGCTGCAGAGCCATCTGCCGTTTCCTGAGACTGGGTCTCTCTGTGTAGCCCTGGCTGTCCTGGAACTCACTCTGTAGACCAGGCTGGCCTGGAACTCAGAGATCCTTCTGCCTCGGCCTCCCGAGTGCTGGGGTTACAGGTGTGCCCCATCAGGGAGTTCAGAAATCTGCTTGTCTTCACTCTGACCGCACCCCATGGCTGGCCTGAGAGGACCCCGCTACCAGACTTAGCTTTCTACATGGGTTCTGGGGATCTAAGCCCAGGTCTCTGTGTTGGTTTCTCAGACACTTCACCAACGGGACCATTTCCCACCCGATAGATAATGTACCATGTTTTAAATCAGAAAAGCAATTTGAAGAAAATCTTATCAGTTTAGCCTACAGTAATGAGTTTTTATTTGTCCTTGCAGGATCATGAAAGCCCTTGGGGACGCAGGAGTCCCTGTCCCCACTGTTCTTGACCTTTGTGAAGACTCAAGGTAAAGATCTGTGTGTTTTGTCTTTGGGTCCTCAGGCTACAGGAGAAAGAAACTCATTTGTTAACTCAAGAGCCCATTCCTGAGAGACATTCCTGAGAGAGTATACACACACACACACACACACACACACACACACACACACACATACTTGAGCACACACACACACGTACATGCAAACACATTAATTGTCATCTTTTTTTTAAGATTTATTTATTTATCATATATAAGAACACTGTAGCTGTCTTCAGACTCACCAGAAGAGGGCATCAGATCTCATTACAGATGGTTGTGAGCCACCATGTGGTTGCTGGGATTTGAACTCAGGACCTCTGGAAGAGCGGTCAGTGTTCTTAACCACTGAGCCATCTCTCCAGCCCAGTTGTGGTCTTTCTTGAGATAAGGCCTCTCTTTGTAGCTACAGCCATCCTGAAGTAACGTAGACCAGGCTGGCCTTGAACTCCAGGGATCCACCTGTTTTCCCTCCTGAGTGCTGGGATTAACAGAAGTGCACCACCAGGCTCTGCACTGCTTTTAAGTGTTTTAAACTACTGTACCTTTTCCCTCTCTCCCTTCCCCTAACATCCCCCTGCCTTTGTGTGTGTGTGTGTGTGTGTGTGTGTGTGTGTGTCTGTCTGTCTGTCTGTCTGTCTGTCTGTCTGCCTTTGAGACAGTGGCCAATGATGCCTTCAGACATCTGATCTCTCCGCCTGCACCTCCCTAGCACTAAGGTTAGACTGTGCAGCTCACAGCCGGTCTGGTACTGGGGAGGAGCCAGGGCTCTGTGCTAAGCCAGCACTGTCCATTCCTACTAAGCTGTTCTCTCAGCTGAGTCTCTCCCTTTTTCCTTAACCTTCGACTAGGAAGACAAAACAATCGGAAGAGAATACAACGCAGAAACATCTATTTACACTTTGATTAAGACGCGGTTAATATCTGCCACATGTTCATATATATAAAGTCACTTATATGCCCACTCAGACAGCTCAGACTGACTTCTAATTCCCAAGTCTCCTGCCTCAGCCTCCCCAATGCTGGCACTACTCCAAATGTTATGTGTGTGTTCCATATTTATGGGTGTGAGTGCACACATATGTGTAAGCATGTGGAGGCTAACCTTGACTGTGGTTCCATCCTGTTTGTTTGACAAAGAGTCCTTCACTGGGACCCGAAGCCCTCTAGGTTAGGCTGGCTTACCCGAGCCCCAGCAATCCGCCTGTCCACCTATCCAGTGCTTCGGTTGCTAGGGCAACCACATACCTTTTTTCCCCTGTGAGCTCTGCCGACCACAGTCAGATCGACCACAATCAGATGTCATGTTTGTGCAGCAGACATTTTACTGAGCCATCGCCTCAGCTCTTCTAAGAATGTCCTCAATGGGGCTGGAGAGATAGCTCAGTGCTTAAGAGCACTCGCCAGTCTTGCAGAATACCGGGGTTCAAGTCCTAGCATCCGCACGACAGCTTGAGGCTATCACCCCAGTTCCAAGGGATCCAGTGCCCTCCTCCGGACTCCCCAAGCACCTAGCACGCACGCTCTGCACAGACTCACAGTGAGGGAAACGCCCACATACATTAAAAAAAAAAAAAAGCATGTGTTTCTAGTCAGGATAAACACAATAGAAGAGTTTTTAGAACCACTCTTTAGAGCAGGGAAATACTGTCTAGTCATGACTAATGGATCGCTAATCTCCCGAACACCCACCGTAGGTGGTTCATGTGACTTCAGTGCCTTTAAGCAATGGTACATTAGCCACTCACATTGAATGGTCAATCAGGAATAAGAAGGGACATTGATGGCTTCCCGACCTCTGTGTATTCGTTTTTTTTTTTTTTTTTTTTTTTTTTAAAAACTGGGTAAGTTTACATTTGAAAGGAAGCAATGGGAACCACCCACCACTCCAGCTCCGGGTTATTCCACACCCGTCTGCCTTCCTCTGGCGCAGACACAGCACAGGCAAAACAGCCACATAAAACGAAAGGGAAAAAGACACCAGGGGCTGGAGAGGCGGCTCAGTGGCTAAAAGCGTTTGCCGCACAAGCATGGAGACCTGAGTTCAAATCCCACACAGAAGCTGGAGGGGTAGTGAGAGTTACTGTCATCCCGGCAAGTTGGGAGGGAGAGACAGGAGAGTCCCCGGAGCCTGAGGGCCAGCTAGCCTGCCGCACAGACTCAGGAAATGAGATGCTGCCGCAGACAAGGTGGAAGGTGAAGCGACCCCTGAGGCTGCCCTCTGACCCCCACACCTGTGCCGCGTGACATGTGTGCCTTCACCTTTGCTCACACACACACTCGTCTCACATGACACAGGCCTGTAATCCACACAAGAGTCAAATGAAAGGCGGAAACCTTCAGACAGGCTTCTTAGTAAGTCTCCTGGGCATGCGCAGCCAGTCAAGAAGTGAGACTTCAAGCTGGTTCTAGACTCGAGACCTACTCCCCCCTCAGTGATTTGGTTTTATAATGATCCCTTTAAACCTCTTCAATGGTTTCTGCACGTGGGCCAATGAGAAGTGAGACCATGCTGTCTGTCTGCACCCATAGGCGGGCATGTAGAGGGGTGTTGGGCACCTCAGTTCTTTGCACAAAGGAGAGGAAACTGAGGGCTCCCATGGCTGACAGCCCCCGTGGTGCTCACCCCCCACCTGTGTCCCTGCCAGCATCATCGGCACCCCCTTCTACTTGATGGAGTACTGCCCGGGCATCATCTACAAAGACCCTTCCCTGCCAGGCTTGGAGCCCAGCCGGCGGGAAGCCATATATACTGCCATGAACCAAGTCCTGTGCAGAATTCACAGTGTGGACCTGCAGGCCACGGGCCTGGACAGCTTCGGGAAGCAAGGTGGGCAGGGCAGCCCGTCCTTCACTGACAGTTCCTCTCACAAAGCAACACTCTACTGTTGGGGTCTGGGAGGTTTAGGGGTGCTGGCACACAACCCTGCCCACGGTCTAAGTCCGGGCTAGCCATAACTGGTTCTGCTCACCCACTGCTCATTTCATCCTTGGATAAGGACATCACCGACTTAATTGAGGCCTCGTTCTCCTGGGTGCTTTTTGTCAGTAAACTGCTTAATCCTTCCTTTCTTTCCAGTGCTGATCGTAGTATTTAGCATACACTCCCTCCTCCACCTCACCCTTCTTCTCTTCCTTCTTAAAACAAGTTTTTTTTATTTATTTATTTATTTATTTATTTATTTATTTATTTATTTATTTTAAATTTTACCAGAGCTGGGCGGCAGTGGTTTACAACTTTGATCCCAGCACTCAGGAGGCAGAAGCAGACAGTTCTCTGAGTTTGAGGCCAGCCTGATCTACAGAGTTCCAGGATAGCCAAGAAACCCTGTCTTAAAAAACAAACAAACAGGGGTTGGGGATTTAGCTCAGCGGTAGAGCACTTGCCTAGCAAGCGCAAGGCCCTGGGTTCGGTCCCCAGCTCCGGAAAAAAAAAGAAAACAAACGGGGCTGAGAGATGGCTCAGTGGTTAAGAGCACCGACTGCTCTTCCAGAGGTCCTGAGTTCAATTCCCATCAACCACATGGTGGCTCACAACTACCTGTAATGGGATCTGACGCCCTCTTCTGGTGTGTCTGGAGGTAGTGACTGTGTATACATATACATAAAATAAATAAATCTTAAAAAAAAAAAAAAAGAAAGGTTTTAAAAAAAAAGAAAAGAAAAAGAAAACAAACAAACAAACAAACTTAGCTAAGGATGGCTTTGAACTCCTGATCCCCCTGCTTCTACTTCACAAGTGCTGGGGTCACAGGTATGCCACCACACTTGGCCTTCCCCCCATCCCCACCCAGACAAGGTTTCTCTTTGTAGTCCCAGCTTTCTTAGAACTCACTTTGTAGTCAAGGCTGGCCTTGAAATGACAGAGACGAGACTGCCTCTGCCTCCTGAGTGCTGGGATTAAAAGCGTGCCCACTGCTGGCTATACTTGGCCTCTTTGAAAATAAGAAAAGGAAAACTTTTTGCTATGTCAGGGGGTGTCACTATATTGCTAAGCTGGCCTTGAACTCTCCTCAAATGATCTTCCCACCCAACTTTATGCACCTCAATTTTAATACTATTTATTTATTTTGGATTTTTAAGGCAAAATTTTTCTATGTAGCCTTGGCTGTCCCAGAACTCTCTCTATAAACCAAGCTGGCTTTGAACTCGGAAATCTGCCTGCCTCTGCCTCTCAAGTACTGGGGTTAAAAGAGTGCACCACCATGCCAAGCTCAATTTCATGGATTTTATCCTCCCTTCATCTCTGGGAGGAGCCTTTCAAGAGGAGAAAAGGAAGGCCCAGAGGAGTTAGGCACGTGCTTGTCACCACAGAGATGGAATGTGGTAGAGCTGGATCCCACCCGAGTAGTCAGACCCCATGCTCTTAGCCTGACGCCATTACACTGAACCAAGAGGAGCCCCTAGGCTGTTTGTGAGAAAGCTCACAGACCCTCAGAGAGGATTAGCATCCAGCTTAAAGCTCAGTGTGGAGGAATAATGAATGCCTAGACCATGCTGAGCCAGCTGAGGCAAAATAGCTGATGGCTGCCACATTGTCAGGAGCATCTCGTGGGAATTGTCCCTGTCCCTGAACCGTGTTCAGACACACGGCACTGGCACAGAGCTGCTGATGTCTTCACAGTTCTGGTGAACTTGCCAAGCATCTACGGCTGTTGGAATAGCATCCTGTGTCCTAACCCTCTTTCCCTCAGGGGACTATATTTCTCGCCAGGTGCAAACCTGGACCAAGCAGTACCGAGCAGCGGAAACCAGCAGCATCCCGGCCATGGAGAGGCTTATCCAGTGGCTGCCACTGCACCTTCCCCAGCAACAGAGGACCACGGTGGTGCACGGTGACTTCAGGTAGACATAACCACGGGGGGCTGGAGGGGGAGGTAGTTTGTGCAGAAGAAGATCAAGCCAGGAGTCCCCGGCCATCCTGCAGATGGGAATCATCCCTTAGGAGATGGAGCATTCATTCCTGCCTTCAGCTCACTAAATATCACTAGCAGCCCCTCCCCCAAGTTGTGACCACTAAAATGCCCACAGACGTTGTCCCATCTGCCTGTAGGGATGAGGCACCGTGCGGGGTGGGGAAACACTATTGAGATCAGGTAGAACTACGGCAGTCCCATTCCTGTGGGATCAGCATTGGATGTTGACCCTGTGCCCAGTGAAGGCGGTCAGGGAGTAGATGGGGTTTCCTGGGGTGTGTGCTAAGTCTAGGGCCCCCCGTCTTCATCGGTGTGCCTTCCATCCTACTGGGGTTCCAGCCGACCTCCCATAGCTGCCCTGGACTCTGTCTTGTGGCACTTGGGGAACAGTTTACCATTTCCTGCTTCCAGCAGCTCCTGCAGGCCTGCCTTTGAGCCACACGTGTTATTCAGGCCCCGCCCCACTTGATAATTTCTTCGCCCATCCTTCATGCATTTAACTAGCCTCTACCTAGGACTCTAGAACAACCCTCCCTCTTGGGTGGGGAAGAGTAGCTAGAAGGTGGGCACTGGCCACCACTGCCCCATGGCCTTAGTCTTGGACACTTGACAAGCGTCCACAAACGTGACTAAGAGCAGGCAGGAGACAGCCAGCAGTGGTCTAAAGGGCTCTCGGCTGTGGGGAAGGCCATGACAGGGTTGGAAAAGCTCCCCTTAGAAGTAACATTTGCCTGAAGACAGTTCTATCTGCCGCCACATGGCAGAGGGCGTCCTGGTGGAGGCAGGAGTCTGAAACTGCTGCATTGGAAACCTACAGTCATTAAAGCAGGGGAAGGGAGCCTGCCATAGCCGCCCATTCCCCTCCAGGACGCCTGGCGCCATTGCTTGGCAGTCTCGGCACAGAGGCAGCTGCTGGTGCTGGTGATGAGTCATGTTTGGTGGTGTGTTGGGATCCTACGTAGCAGGAAACATACGCTGATTGGCTCCATTCGAGTCAACCTAAATAAACATCCAGGGGATTGTGCTGAGAAAAGATTCAGCTCCGGGAGGATAAGAAGTACATGTGATATTTATGTAGGTTTACCAAGAAGTGAGGGAATGTCGTCTGTGGTTTCTAAGTGCCCACTTACCTAAAAGAGACAGAAAGCCAAGAGACAAATGGCCACCACGTTCAAGGAAGGTGGGGAGGGAGGGTGGAGGCCGTTAGCTGAACCGAAAGTGTTTGTGTGTTAAGAGATTCAAGGGAAAAACAGCAACACAGCAGGTGTGACCTTTCTGACAGCACGTGGTCTGCGTGTCCTTCCTACAGCTTATTTCATGTTCGGTCATTTTTCTTTCAGAGATTAATCTCACTTTTGACTTTGTGTATACTTGTGAGTGCAGATGCCCACGGAAGCCAGAAGGGAGTTAGATCCCGGACTGGTGGTTGGGAGCCAGACTCAGCTGGGACCCAAGCTCGGGACTTCCGCGGGAGCAGCACACGCTCTCAAGCGCTGAGCTCCCTCTCCAGCCCCTCCTGTCTATTTTAGATCAAGCCTACCGTAGTGTCCAGTCAGGGATCAGAACTCAGAGGCCACTGAACAGATCGGAACTCCGGAGGGGTTCCTAACCAGCTGGCTCTGCTGGGCCAGCATGCTCTACCGTAGCTTACTGCATAAACTTCTCCAAGGCCCCTTAGCTGACAGAACAGCATGTTTCCACCACGGTGGCTCTCTGGCTGGGGCTGTAGTGATTGGCCTGCTTGCTATGCCTGCAGCTGGGCTCCTCAGGTCATTTTCTGTGGCTTTGTGGTTTCCCAGAATAGTAGCCCCTGGGTAACAGATGTGTCTGGTGACTCAGGTCTCCAGAAGAGCATCTACTAAAGAAGCTATATTTTCTCCCATGATCTCCACTGCCCCGGAAGCCCTTCAGTGTCACTTGACATGTATTAGAAGCCAGGTTCCTCATGCAGTGAAGAGGCCTGCTTTAGGGACATCACAGAGAAGGGATAACTTTAGAGAGGGCTCCTGGCCAGAGCTGTGGCCCTTGGCTTTTCTCAGTTGGGGAGTTGGGAGAAGAAACAGCTAAGCTCGTCCCATGCCCTGCTGAGGCTTTTGACTGGCTGAGGCCAGCTGGAAGCCAGAGGACCTAGGTAGGAGACCTAGAAGTTAGCCTGGTTGCAGCATACAGACTGCTGGAGGGTGAACCCAGAAGAACCAATAGAGTGTCCCCAGCTGTCTCCATTCCTTCTGTGGCTTCTCAGGCTGGACAACCTGATGTTCCATCCTGAAAAGGCGGAGGTGCTCGCTGTCCTGGACTGGGAACTTTCCACCTTAGGGGACCCCTTTGCTGACGTGGCCTACAGCTGCCTGGCTCACTACCTGCCGTCCAGCTTTCCCATGCTCAGAGGTAGGAGCCAGTTCCACAGCAAGCACTGGGGCACGCACTGGCTGAGGCGGCCGGGCTGGAGCTCGAGAGCGAGGTCCAAGTGGCTCAAGTAATATTGTCCCTGGCATGTGGGGGTAAGAATAGGAGGTATCTCCCTTCATTTATTCTGCGTTTTTTGTTTGTTTGTTTGCACTGTGGGCACGTCTTGGCGCTCGTGCGTGCCAGCAAACACGCTAGCATCATGCTGAAGCACCAGCTTGCATTTTTCCATATGTTCTGACAATCTCTTGATGATCTGCCCAGGCTCACCTCGCCCCTTCCTTCCATTCGCACATCTGCCTTCGTCTTTTGTTCCTGCTGTTTCTGGGTTGTTTGCTCTGAGATAGACTCTCTTGGCTGGCTGTCCTTGAGCTCCCTGTGTAGCTGAGGCTGGCTTCAGACTCCCGAGCCTCCTGCCTTCACTTCCTGGGAGCTGGGATTTCAGGCATGTGTTACCGCATCCAGTCTATTGTGGAAATGAAGCATGCCCTTACGACTTTATGATCTCGTCATTCTTTATGATTCGTCACTGTGTACTTTGCCTCGGTCTGGTTCAGAATGGCAGGGATGGGGCATGTGTGAGCTGTGGTGGTTGTCTCCACATAGCCTTGGATGTCCTGGAACTCATTGTGTAGACCAGGCTGGCCTCACACTTACAGAGATAACCCTGCTTCAGCCTCCCAAGTGCTGGGATCGAAGGGGTGCTCCAAGCGTGTCCAGCTGTTTTGCTTTTTTTTTTTTTCCTTTCTTTTTTTTTTCTTGGAGCTGGGGACTGAACCCAGGGCCTTGCCTTTGCTAGGAAAGCGCTTTACCACTGAGCTAAATCCCCAACCCCCCCCTGTTTTGCTTTTAAGACTTATTTTTAATCGTGTGCATATGTGTGGGCGGGTATGTACACGGGTGGGTTCCCTAGAGTTGAGAGGCAGGCATGGAAACTCCCTGAGCCAGGGTTATACGAGCTGCCTGCATAGGTGCTGGGAACCTAACCTCTGGCCCTCTGTAGGAGCAGCAAGCGCCCTTAGCCACTGGGCCATCTCTTCAGCCCTTCCCTGGTTTTGGTGACAGGGCCTCACTATGTAGCCCTGACTGTATTGGAACTTGCTTGTGGCCCAGGCTGGCCTTAAAGTCCAGTGATTTTTCCTACCTCTGCCTCAGAGTGCTGGGATTACAGGCCTGTGCTGCCACGCCCACTGTAGGTGTATAGTTTGGACAGATGGTCATTAAATATTTCTTTGATGTCTTAATTTGCAGTGACAACTTTTATCACATAGATGTGATATAAGACACTTGGTTTCTTTCTTATTTGGATGCTTTGTTTCTGAGGGTTTGTTTGGGGGGGGTGTGTGGGAGTGGTCTCTGTTTTTTTTTTACCATCACCTCTCTTCTGACCCCATAAAGTAAGGCACTGGACATCTTTCTAGTCATCTGATTACCAAGACACAGGGTATTCAGACTTCTAGTCAGAGGTCACATGTTACGGTGCAAGCAAATCAGTGAAGCCTAGTGTCCTGATCTTTATCTGCTTCATAATACAGTGAGATTGCTCTTCTGAGGCCTGTGTGTGTGTGGGTGCATGGGTGCATGCATACATGCATACATGTGTTCATGTGTGTGTGTGCGTGTACGTGTGTGTGTGTGTGCGTGTGTACACTCCCGTGTCTGGGCATCACACCCAGGGCCTGGCACATGCCAAGCAAGTGCTGTAGCACTGAGCTCCACCACCAGCCCCCCTGGGACTGTGTCTGAGCAAATGACCAGTTAAGGATGTCTCCATCTGGGAGCTGTGGTCCAGGGGGGATCCTTTGTTGACTGATAATTTGGTCTGAAACCTTGAGGGAGTGAGTGCTCCGTCAGTAACTTACCTTAGGCCAGTGGCTAGGGCAAGGAGCCACAGGACTCACAAGCGGCCCCATAGCTGTGAATGTCACTCGGGAGCAGAGTGGCCTTCAGAATTCACTGTCGCTAATGGTAGGGAAACGCGGGTACCAACCACTCTGGTCGGCTCTGTCTCATCTCAGGGTTCAGGGACCAGGATGTGAGGGAGCTGGGCATCCCCACCGTGGAGGAGTACTTCAGGATGTACTGTCTTAACATGGGCATCCCACCCATCGACAACTGGAACTTCTACATGGCTTTCTCCTTTTTCCGAGTGGCTGCAATCCTACAGGGAGTCTACAAGCGCTCGCTCACAGGTAAGCCTTGGCCCGGCAGCCACGGAGGCTCTGAGGAGAGAGGTTGGGCCAGAATGGTGTACGGCTCAATTTATTTCCCCATCATCATGAAAGTACGGGTGTGTAGAGCCAGCTGTGGTAGCTCACACTTGGGAAGTGGGGTTCAGGGTCGGAGAGTTCAAGGGCATCCTCATCTATATCTGGGAAGCAACAGGAAGCCCTGTCCTGAGTGCTGGAATTAAAGGTCTGTGCCACCACAGCTTAAATTAGTTTCTTTAGGAAAAGAAAGGCCAAGCAACAGGGGACATCCGACCTCCAACTTCTGGTTCCCAGGTCGCTGACTTACCACCCTCTCCAGACTCAGTTTCCCTGTCAACCAAGTTCAGCCTCAGAGCGGAGTGCTGCCTGGGAGTGCAGAGCTCAGCCAGTGGCAGTGTCTGCCCTCAGAGTATCGGCCATGTCACCAACTCGCACGTCCCCAGGGTGGTCATGGGTCATCAGTTCCCCCTCCATTCTCCGTAGGACAGGCCAGCTCTGCAATAGCCGAACAAAGTGGGAAGCTCACTGAGTCCATGGCTGAGCTGGCCTGGGATTTTGCCATCAAAGAAGGGTTCCGGGTTTTCAAAGCGATGCCAGCTACCACAACACTGACGAGATCCTACCATGCCTGGGCTGGGCCGCGGCTCCCGAGGACTCCCACGGGCGCGAGGAGTCACAGCACTACAGTAGCTGCTTTCCCCTCTCACGAGGCAAAGGGAGGCCTGATCATCTCTCCAGAGGGCCTGTCCCCTCGGGTCAGGAAGTTGTATGACCAGCTGTTGCAGTTTATGGAACAGAAAGTGTACCCCGCAGAGCCAGAGCTGCAGAGACACCAGGCCTCAGCCGACAGGTGGAGCCCTTCCCCGCTGATAGAAGACCTCAAGGTAAGCCAGCTCCTCCGTGTGGCGGACTCTAGCCATTGAGGCTTGAGGCAAGGAGGCTGAGTGGAATCCTCTTGGTTTCCCATCACTAGAGAGAGGCCGCTGCTGGCTAATCAGGTTTCACAGGGTGTGGGTGTGTGTGTGTGTGTGTGTGTGTGTGTGTGTGTGTGTGTGTGTGTGTGTGTGTGTGTGTGTGTGGTGTGTGTGTGTGGTATGTGTGTGTGTGTGTGGGTGTGTGTGTGTGTGTGTGTGTGTGTGTGTGTGTGTGGGTGTGGTGTGTGTGTGGGTGTGTGTGTGGGGTGTGTGTGTGGGTGGGTGTGTGTGTGTGTGTGTGTGCGTGTGTGTGTGTGTGTGTGTGTGTGTGTGTGTGTGTGTGCGGGTGTGTGTGTGTGTGTGTGGGTGTGTGTGTGTGTGGTGTGTGTGTGTGTGTGTGTGTGTGTGTGTGTGTGTGTGTGTGTGTGTGTGTGTGTCTGGGATGAGGAAGGAGAGTGGTAATTTGGGCTCCTGTGGTCCCCATACGTGGGAGGTAGAGGCAGGAGGATAAAAAGTTCAGGCCAACCTCAACTACTTGAGACCCTGTGTCGAGCTTGCTTTTTTTTTTTTTTTTTCCGGAGCTGAGGACCGAACCCAGGGCCTTGCGCTTGCTAGGCAAGTGCTTTACCACTGAGTTAAATCCCCAACCTCAAAACCCTGTCTCAAAATCAAGTAATATGACCTGTAGCTTGGAGACTCATCATGTCACATGGACATCTGTCACATGGCTTTGAGAAACGAGCCATATTGGGGGACGTCTCTAGCCAAACTCTCTTGCTAGAGAGATGGTATGAGAAGCAGAGAGCTGAGCTTTTGGAAAGTGTTCTGCTCACTCCGCCTTGTTCCCTCACCGTTCTGACAAACGCCTGCAGTCTGTGGTGGGCTGGCCCATTCCTGCCCGTGGTCAGTCAGGACAGCACAGTGAGGGAGTCTGTGGAAAGCAGCTCCCCTCAGGGTGACAGAAAACAGGCAGAAGCAGACACATGAACCTATACCTGAGCCCTTCCTTTCTTCACCTTTTATTCCATATGGACCTCCAGCCTAGGGGATGGTGCCGCCCACATCAGTAGGAAGGTTCATTATTTAGTTACTCACCTCTGGAAAGGAGGGCTTGCTCAGGGCATGAGCTCACAGGTCTCAGGACCCCCATGCCCACGCCCACCCCCACCCCCAACCCCGGGGAGCCGGCTGTGTTCCAGTAGGATTCCTACCTATCAACAGCACTAGTGTTAGTCCTGATGAGGGATGGGGATAGAGATGGGGGTGGGGGTGGCTGGGATACGGAGACCTGGAATGAGCTCACTCTGGGCCTTGCTAGTTCTCTCTCATTTATGCCACCCGTGCCTGCAGGCTTGTGTCCGGCCAATGGGTCTGCCTTGGCATTGCTTTGGGTATATGCTATGTCTCGGACTGCGCCTTCCTTTCCCCTCTGTGTGCCACTGGTCAAGACAAGATTTGACCTGGGCTGGGGAGAGGACTCAAGGTTAAGAGAGCAGACTGTGATTTTAGAGGGCTAAAGTTCAGTTCCCAGCACCCACATCAGGAGACTCACAACTGTCTATAACTCTAGGTCCAGGCATTTTAATACCACACCCCTCACCTCCATGGGCCCCTGCATTCACGTTCATACACATGTACATGCTTACATTGGGTTTCTTTGTCTGGTGTGTTTGTTTGTTTGTTTGTAGACAGGGTTTCTCTGTGTAGCCCAGGCTGTCCTGGAACTTGAACTTGCTTTGTAGACCAGATTAGCCTTGAATTAGCAGAATCACAGAGATCTGCCTGCCTCTGCCTCCTGGGTGTTCACCACCTCAACCCAGCTTTTGTTTTTTTGTCTTGGTACTTTGAGACAGCATCTCTCTGTGTGGTCCTAGCTGGCCTGAAATTCAACACATAGACCAGGCTAGCCTCAAACTCAGAGATCCACATGCTTGCTGGGGTTAAAGATGGATAATGACACTTCTGTCCAAACTTTTATATATATATGTAAGATTCAGTGATTATTGCCATCCCTTCCCCTGACAGGAGAAAGCCAAGGCTGAAGGGCTTTGGAACCTTTTCCTACCCTTGGAGACAGATCCTGAGAGAAAGTACGGAGCAGGGCTGACTAACGTGGAGTACGCACATCTGTGTGAAGTGATGGGCATGTCTCTGTACGCTTCTGAGGTACAGTCCCCACAGTTCTCTCAGCATGAGAACATGTCACACGCACACACACACACACACACACACACACACACACACACACACACACACACACACACACACACACACACGCACACACACGGCCAGTGGAATCCCCCTGTGGAAGGTCCATCTCAGGCCGCACACAGCCGGAATCTCACGTGGGCAAGGCCGAGGACTAAAGCCTGTGTAGAGAATCCACTCAGCATGGGAGACGCCTACGGGTGTGGGCTGTGGGAGCTTCTAGCCCCTGGCTTCAGGGTCCTTAGGAGATGTGGGGGACATGGATGAGTTTCTTCTCCTCAGATATTTAATTGCTCTGCCCCGGATACGGGGAACATGGAGATCCTGGTGCGCTACGGCACGGAGGAGCAGAAGGCCCGCTGGCTGGCGCCGCTCCTGGAGGGCAGGATCCGTTCCTGCTTCGCCATGACCGAGCCCCAGGTACCATGTTCACATCTAAAGGCTGGGCCGCGGCTGCTCTTCTGCTCCTGTACGATGTAGGTCACTAGGATCTCTAACCAGAACGTGCTCTGCTTCAGGTGGCCTCCTCAGATGCCTCCAACATCGAGGCGTCCATCGAAGAGGACGATGGCTCCTATGTCATAAATGGTCACAAGTGGTGGATCTCAGGTACTTGGCCTGAAATACGCTTGCCAAACTCAGTCTGCGTGGGCGGGCAGGCCTCTGAGGCCCAGTGTGAGCTGCATGGGGTTGGGGGAGGGGAGTTACAGGGGCTTTTGCGGGCAGAGCTCTAGGAATCTGTTAAGGGAATCTTCTCTCTTTATCCTGCCCCTGCCATTTTGTCCGGAAGCCTTCTCTGTAGCTCCCCCTTTCTCTTGAGGTCGGTGTGTTGTGTCTTAGGGGCTTCCAAGTGTTTCTGTGCCTCAGCTCACAGAGCCCCTGTACTTCCCTTAAGGCAGGGATCCCCAGGCCCCATCCCATTTCACAGGAGGAAACTAGGACTTGGAGTCCCAGTCACTCCCCTGGGGCTGTAGCAGCCGGCAGGTGTTTTAGAGATTGAAGTATCATGTAGGCTATGCCGACCTCAGACTGCTATGTAGCTGACGCTGGCCTCGAACTCCGGATCCGCACGCCTCTGCATTCCAAGTGCTGGGGTCACAGGTGTGTGCCACCACACCAGGCTCAAATGTATTTGTCAAAAATTCATATACCTCTAGACATGGCGCTGTGCAAACTATGATTCCAGGGCCTGGGAGGTAGTGGTGGAGATTAACACAGATGTGGGGATGCCATCCTCGGTCATGTATGAGTTCAAGGCCAGCCTGGGCTACATGAGACCCTGTCTGGAAAAAAACAAAACAAAAAAATGACAACAAAAAAAAAATCCAGGGGTTGGGGATTTAGCTCAGTGGTAGAGTGCTTGCCTAGGAAGCACAAGGCCCTGGGTTCGGTCCCCAGCTCTGAAAAAAAGAAAAAAAAAAAAAAATCCAAATGCTACATTGTCCACAGAATTTTAACAGAGTTTTTTCTTTTCTTTTCTTTTTTTCGGAGCTGGGGACCGAACCCAGGGCCTTGCGCTTGCTAGGCAAGCTCTCTACCACTGAGCTAAATCCCCAACCCCGAGTTTTTTCTTTTTTAAGATTTATTTATTTTATTTATGAGTTCACTGTAGCTATCTCCAAACACCACAAGAACAGGGCATCAGATCCATTACAGATGGTTGTGAACCACCATGTGGTTGCTAGGAATTGAACTCAGGACCTCTGGAAGAGCAGCCAGTGCTCTTAACCACTGAGCCATCTCCAGCCCCTTAACAGAGTTTTTTTTTTTTTTTAAGATTTATTTATTTATTATATATAAGTACATTGTAGCTGTCTTCAGACACACCAGAAGAGGGCATCAGATCTCATTACAGATGGTTGTGAGCCACCCTGTGGTTGCTGGGAATTGAACTCAGGATCTCTGGAAGAGCAGTTGGGTGCTCTTAACCGCTGAGCCATCTCTCTAGCCCCCTTAACAGAGTTTTTAAATAACTCTTTCACTTGTTTTTGAGACTGGGGCTGTCTGCCTAGAACTTGCTTATGTAGACTAGGCTGGCCTTGAACTCCCAGAGATCCACTTGCCTCTGCCGTCCAAGTGCTGAGGTTAAAGGCGTAGGCCACTAGACCCAGCTTCATTGTGTTTCTAAGCAGTGGGCTGGAGAGATGGCTCGGGGTGAAGAGCACTTGTTCCTGCAGAGGTCCTGGGTTCAGTTCCCAGCGCCCGCATGGCTGCTCACATCGTAATCCCAGGGGATCTGATGCCCTCTTCTGACTTTCTTGAGCACCAGGCATCATGTGGTACCCATATATGCACACATGCAGGCAAAACACACACATAAATTAAAGTTTTTAATTTTTTAATTGTCATGAAGTGAACGCTTACCACTTGCTCACTGAGGCAGTTGACTTTCCATCTCACCTCTGTAATGAAGATTCTGACTCATCCTGTCCCCTGGTTTCTTATGTTCTTTGGTACCTGTTGACCATGTGGGGGAAATCTAATATCCAGACCACCTATGACTAGAGGAAGGGGGAGGGGAGGGAATAAAGGGAGGGGAGGGAAGAGGAGGGGGGGAGAGAGAGAAGTGTGCCTTGTGCTCTGGGCAAGCGTTCCACCTTGAGCTGTGTCCCCAGTCTCTCTATCATGGTGGATTCTGAACCACTCGCTCCATTTACACGGTGTGCCTGGTCTTTGGCGTATGTTTTTACACTTTTGACCTGGAGAGAACACAGCTGGTATTCTCACAGAGGCCCAGCCAGGGAGGCTTCCAGGCCTCCCACAAAACACAACCATGGCCTGCTGGAAGCACAGATCGTTCTCGGAGTCTGAAGCAGTTTTCTGAAGCACTCGCCAGAAGGGAAGCCTGAGAAGTGCAGCTCAATTGTCCTCTGGGTGTCTCCAAGAGTTGCCTCTGCCCTGGGTCCACAACCACCAGTGTCCACAAGAGGGCGAACTCTTGTCGATGGCTTTTGCAGCCAGTCCTATCTTGGCTGCCTTACGGTGGATGATATGTGAGCTGTCCTTTGGTACCATCCATGGTAGATACCCATCATGCAGCCCACTACCTCACGTGATGCTCAGCAAGCTAGAGGCACCGACAGCCTCTTTGACATCTTGTTCCTGGCTTTTAAGTCTAACGTGATGGTTTTAAACTTTTTTTTTTTTTTTTTTTTGTTCTTTTTTTTTTGAGCTGGGGACCCGAACCCAGGGCCTTGCGCTTCCTAGGTAAGCGCTCTACCACTGAGCTAAATCCCAGCCCCCTTTTTTTTTTTTTCATGGTGTTAGACTGAGGCCTCAACAGTTAAAGGCCCTGGGTGCTCTTGCAGAGGACCAGCCACCACCCGCGTGACAGCTCCCAACTCTTTGTGACTCTAGTTCCAGGTGACCTGACACCTTCTTCTGGCTTCTGTGGGCACTGCACACACATACAGACATAAACTCCCACGTGAAAGTGAAAACGCTGCCCTTACAGTGTGACAGGTCCCCATCTCGCTGCAATAAGCTTTGTGTGGCCCGGAGGCCACATGCGCATCTCTGATCCCGTGGCTCTGTCAGGGTCATCGCTTTGCTGTTCGCAGGCCAGGGCTGCGTGCAGTCAGAGGCTCCGTAGTCCCAGAACCCACTGACAGGCCCTGTCCCTCTCCTTCCCGGCAGGCATCCTGGATCCACGCTGCAAACTCTGTGTGTTTATGGGGAAAACAGACCCGCAGGCCCCAAGGCACCAGCAACAGTCTATGCTCTTGGTTCCCATGGACACGCCCGGAATCAAAGTCATCCGGCCTCTGTCAGTGTTTGGATTAGAGGATCCTCCAGGTTAGATATCCCTGAGTCAGTCACCCTGAGTGTGGCTCTAATACGGGACAGCAGATTGGGGAGCCCTTGCTCCCTTCAGAATTTGTCACATGCCAAGGATCTGAAGGCGCTGGGGAGGCCCAGCCCAGCCTTTTATTCCCTCAGAGGCTTGGCCTGCCCAGCAGATTGCCTGTGGGTGTTTATGCCTTTCCCTTCCATTCTCAGAAGAGAAGCAGGAGTCCCTGAGAGGAGGCAGGCAGGCGGGCAGAGGCACCAGGCCTGCATCCTCCTGGCTTTGTCTTGTGTGGGCCAAGGCCCCAGTGGACTCCCCTTACCTGTGTGAGGGGAGGGACCTCTCCACTGACAACATCCACACCCACATCTCCAGAGGACCGGCACACCCACCGTTCCTCATCCAGGGGTTCTGGCCTGCATCCTAGTTTATCCTCGAGGCTCAGTGGGTACTTCCATCAAGCCTGATGACCTGAGTTCAGTCCTTGGGACCCACATGGGAGAGAACTAGCTCTGCTACCTCACACATGCTTGGGCATGTGTGCGTGCGTGTGCATGCACACACACACACACACACACACACACACACACAACCAATAAATAATATGTGTAAAAATAAATCAATGTGTGGCCAGTGAGCTGGCTCAGTAGTGAAAGGTGCTTGCTGCAAGCCCGACCGCCTGAGTTCAATCCCCAAGGACCTACATGGTAGAAGGGACCTGGCTCCTTAAAGTTGGCTTCTGACCCTCCCAAATGCACCTTGCCTGTACGCCGACATTGCACACAGGCAGCGGTGGTGCACGCCTTTAATCCCAGCACTTGGGAGGCAGACGCAGGCAGTCCCTGAGTTTAAGGCCAGTCTGGTCTACACAGAGAAACTCTGTCTCACAAAAGAAAAAAAGAAAGAAAGAAACAAATAGAGTAACTTGTTTTTGCTGTAGACATCAAAACTCCCTTCCTGTATTTCTGGGGCCGCTGTCCCCCTCCTTAGCGATGACCCAGTTAGAAGCCTAAGGCCTGGGAACGGGACCAGCAGCTAGCCCTAACCTAAGCAAGGTATACAGACATCCAAAGAACCTGCATCTTGGTCTTTCAGGTGGCCATGGTGAAGTACAGTTCAAAGACGTGCGTGTGCCCAAGGAGAACATACTTCTGGGCCCTGGCCGAGGCTTTGAGATCGCTCAGGGCAGGCTGGGGCCCGGTCGGATTCATCACTGCATGAGGTTGATCGGGTATTCAGAGAGGGCCCTGGCACTCATGAAGACACGGGTGAGTCCCCACCTTGTGCCCATATTGACTCAAAGCCCCTGTTGCTGGCTGGAGAATTCCAACGCTGGTACCCTTCTGAGAACAGACCTCGGGGATGGTGTTCCCTCCCAGAATCTCCCTCTCTGCTTTGCACGTGCTTTACTTGGCCACAGCTGGCTTCCAGAGAGCGATGGGTACCCCTCTGTCCAGGTGGCCAGATGCCAAGGCAGGCTTTATGGTAGCCGAGGACAAGGTTCCAAAACCCAAAGGATTATGGGCAACCAGGAGCCATTTGTGTTCCCAGTACAAACCCAGGTAGGTCCTGCATGGCCTGTTGTGCCCCTGGGGTCACAGCACCTGGCCCTGCGCATGACAGCTTCCTTGTTCAGTACATCCAGACATGGCTGGTGTCTTACGCCTATAGTTCTAGCACTCGGAAGCTCAGGCAGGAGGATTGCTGAAACTCCAAGACCAGCCTACAGACTGTGTCCACAATATGACATTGTCTCAAACAACAAAAGTCATTTGCCATGGGCCCCTTAAAGGCTGGGGTCTCTGCCACCACCATGGCGGCAGAGTGAGGATCCGCAGGAGGTTAGAAGGTGGTTCAGTTAGGTGTGACCAAGCCGGTGTCGGTTCAGACTTCACGAGTCTTACCCCGAGCAGTTTGTTTTCGGCATTTTTAAGCAGCACACAACTCGGTGGAAACTTATTCTGGAGATGAGTAATTCTGAGTGCACATCAAAAAGAATCCTGGAATCTCTCAAAGGAACGAAGCACACTAAATATATGTCAGAAGTGACTCCATCGAGACTCTGTAAAAACCGTGTGACATCCTCCATAAAGACAGTTCTATACATTGCTCGAGAGATAAAAGCCTATAAGGCGCTGGGGGAGGGTTTCTGTGCAGGAGGATCTGGTGTGGTCTCCAGTCACACAGATAGCACAAAGGTCCCAGACTATTCACCGCATCCTCACTCATGGCTCAGGTCTCTTAACAGCCATGCTGGTCTGGAACTCTCCATGTAGGCAGAGGTGACCTTGTTGGGACTCAGGTGCAGGCACCAGACCATCCCTGATTGGAACGTAACTTCATGGTATACAGATGAACTCACTGTGTTCCTAAATTATATTTATTTATATTTAGATATTTAATATATAAATTCTATGTTATATTATATTTATTGTTTTTAAAGCAGGCTGCTAGGGACAGATGTCATGATGTTTGCCTTGCACCCCAGAACTCTGTAGGCAGAGGCAGGTGGGTCTCTTTGTGACAGAGGCCAGAGCAAGTTCCAGGACAGCCAGGGCTACCTGGAAAGCCCCTGTCTCAGATGAACAACTGGGCAGAGATTACCGAACAGCGTGTGGACTGTCGCTGTGTTTTCAATGGCGGGAGCGAGAACAGTGAGTCAACCCAGCACGTAAAGGCAACTGCAGAGGCTCATGAAGCAAGATTGACTCCCGGGACCCACAGAGCAGAAGGGGAGATTCAACTCCTCCACGTTGTCCTCTAACCCTCACGCTCATATAAGACTGTAAAACTATATCTATGCGCACCTTTAAATGCATGCAGAAAGTGTGGAAGCACAGAGAAGAACCGTGTGTTTCGGGGCTGGGGATTTAGCTCAGTGGTAGAGCACTTACCTAGGAAGCGCAAGGCCCTGGGTTCGGTCCCCAGCTCCGAAAAAAAGAACCAAAAAAGAATCATGTGTTTTGAGATGGGCTCACTCTGCCGCCCAGATTGGTCTCGAGCTTTTAGACTCAAACAGCTCTCCAAACAGCTCACTCTACAGACACACCAAGGCGACAGCCACCCCCTGTCAGGTGATGGGATACTAGGTATTTTTTTCTGCCTTTTGAATGAAAATTGACAGCCATGACACAAGATATATTATTGCTGTAAAAATCATTTTCCCAGGGATAGATAAATAAAACATGTGATAGAAGAATGCTTTTGACTCTCAGCCCTTTCTAAGCTGGAGCTCCAGGCTGTGAGGCTGGCCATCACCAGCAGATGGCGACTTGCCCCTTGGTGGAGTTCCCTCAGTCCTTCCTACTTTCCTTACCCGGAGCAGTCTTGGCCAGAAGCTGGCTGGGGCCTTCTCTCTTGCCTAACTTCAAGCCCAGGGCTTCACTAAAGGGGTCTTAGAAGTTCTGGGCCGCGGCAGTGGTGGTACACACCTTTAATCCCAGCACTAGGAAGGCAGAAAGAGGTAGGTGGATCTCTCTGGATCTCTCTGAAGTTCGAGACCAGCCTGATCTACAGGACTAGGGCATTGAGGGCTACACAAAGAAACCCTGTCTTGAAAAACAAAACAAAACAATGTGGCTCTCAGCTCAAAAGAAGGTTGTTTCAGAGTTACATGTAAGCACTGTTCAGGAATACAGATTTAGATTACCTCGGATTCCACTTTGCAGTCTACTAAGTTATACAAAGTTTCTTGTTTTGTTTTTCTTTGTGGGTTTTTTTTTTGGGGGGGGGGGAGTTGCTGGCTTGTTTGTTTGTTTTTTGAGACATGGTTTCTCTCTGTAGCCCTGGCTGACCAGGAACTCACTTGCTTTATAAACCAGCCTGGCCTTGAACTCAAACTCGAGATCGGCCCTCCTCTGCCTCTCAAGCGCTAGGATTAAGGGGAGAGCCACAGCTGCGTGGCTCTGTTGGAAGACATTATCTATGAATCTCTCTCTCTCTCTCTCTCTCTCTCTCTCTCTCTCTCTCACACACACACACACACACACACACACACACACACACACACACACACACACACAGCATAGACCTCATAGTCATAGAGATCCTCCTGCCTCTGCCTTTGGGATTAAGGATGTGCGTCACCACGCCCAGGCTCATGAAGTTTGAACAAAGGAGAAAGTCACAGAACACCTTCAGCTGTGTTGATGGCGCTCCAGGCGGGCGAGTCACAACACAAGCGGAACTATGTCTGCCGTGCGCCTCTGGTACTCTCCGATGACCTCCTTAACTCTTGGGTTGGTGGAAGGTAGCGATCTCCATCTTCACATTCCAGAAGGACTTTCCCTTAGTCACAAGGTTGTCACACACTGCCGTGGGCAATAAATGTCCGTCGAGGCACCATGACAGCCCAAGATTCCTGGCTGTGGACCTGTAACATTCCAGGCTCTCCCGGATCACCAAAGCTGTAGTCAGCCATCAGCCTCCGGAGAATGCTCTCCGTAGGTGTGGCATCTGTAACGACCATTACGACCATTACGACCATTGCATTGCAACCCCGCCCCCAACTAGCTGGCAGGCAGGCGGTTCCCACATCTGCTCTCTCCTGTGTGCCTGGCTCCCCTGCAGGTCATCCACTCTGAGCCTCCCAGGACCACTCTAGGCCCAGCTCCCCAGCCTTGTCTCCCTGGTATCCCTAGGTGATGTCCCGCACGGCCTTCGGGAAGCCCCTTGTGGAGCACGGCACCATCCTAGCAGACATTGCCTGGTCTCGTGTGGACATCGAGCAGGCACGCCTGCTGGTGCTGAAGGCTGCCCACCTCATGGATGTGGCCGGAAACAAGGTGGGAGGCCTCAGAGATGACAGGAGCCATCCTTGGGGGACACTGGAGTCCACCCTTCTCTCATTGTTTGGCAAACTGCGGGAAGGCTCAGCTCTTGGACACTGATGACTGCTAATGTTCTGCTTGAACTCTAGAGGGTCATCTATTGCCAACCAGAAAAGGCCCAGGGAGAGAGGTGAACGTCCACCAAATGGTCAGCTCTGTAGCCCCAGGTCTTCAACAAGACCCGGTGCAGGAGGCTGATGAGGGGGGAGAGAGCTGGGAGAAGGACCTCACAGACCTGGTCCAAACAGAGCATTAGCCTACAGAGGAGCTCGTTCCCATAGCAACGTTCCCCATTTCCTATAGTGGGTGGCCTTGATGCATGTGGACTGCCCTGTTACCCGGCCCCCGTGCAAGGACCCCGGACCCAGGAGAGCTGCTGCACCAGGTAGTGGAGCCAGGCATGCTGTCCCTGGTTCTTTGATGCCCTTGTTTTTGGCAGCTTGAAGATGCCCATGTCTAGCTTTGGTCCACTGTTGCCTGTAGCACTGTGTCCAGCGTCCACCCTGACGGTCAGTTTGGTTTTCTGTGGTCCTCTTAGCACCTCATCCCGTTTCCCTTTACTCTGCCTTCTCCTGCAGGCTGCAGCTTTGGAGATCGCCATGATTAAAATGGTAGCCCCTTCCATGGCTTATCGAGTAATTGACCGCGCTGTTCAGGTGAGCTGCCCCTCACCGGCCTGCCTCGGGCTGTGCCTGCTGCCTTCCTCTCCAAGCCAAGCCGTGCAGGGCCCCTCCCTCCCTCCCACGACCACGCCAGCCCGTGCTTCCCTCCCTGCATTCGGCTTGCAAGGAGCTGGCCTCAGCCTAAGGAAGCCCCGCTGCTGCTCATACCCAGTGCCCTGACCCTGCGGGGTGCGCATCCTGACACCTGATCCCACACAGGACGTTCTCAGTAGCAGAAGCAAACCTTGTAGAATGGGCTCGGTGAGCCAGGCATCCAAAGGATGCCGTTATGGTCCTATGTGAAGTCTGGGACGCACAGAGGTACAGGGGACCCCTGGCGAGACAGCGGTCGCCAGCGGTTTTGAGCAGGCTGACACTTTGAGAAATCCGGCTCTCTTCTGTTTCCTGCTATGTATCTGCCAGGCTTTTGGAGCAGCAGGCCTCAGCAGCGACTACCCCCTGGCTCAGTTCTTTGGCTGGGCCCGAGCCCTGCGCTTCGCTGACGGCCCTGATGAGGTACACCAGCTGACGGTGGCCAAGATGGAGCTGAAGGGTCGCTCCGGGCTGCAGGAGCCAGCAGCCCCCAGAGTGTAGATGCTGGGTTTGCAAAGGCCTGGTATGTGTGCTCCTTACCTCCCCCACCGCACCTCAGTCTGGGACAGTCACTGTGACCCGATCTCTCTGGGGTCTCCTCGAGGAGGTGTTTCTGGAGGGACGACTGGGTTAGAGCTTGTTTTAGGCATGGAAGAAGGAGATTTGGATGCAGGCCTGGGGAGCTGTTCTTTTCTTCAGAGTTGACCTGTGACCCCCTTCCTCCAGGCTGTAGGGATCTGGACACCGTGTGCTCTGATCTCTCCAGAAGCGATAAGGCTCCTTCCTGGGGCTTCTGGGAAAGCAGAGGGCATAGCCACAGCAGATACTGCTGGAAACTGGGATGAAGACACCCTGTGCCCACATCTGGAATACGAATTCAGAGGATTAAGATGCTCTGTTGGAAAGGGGCTTTGGGGATACAAAGAGTCTGTGTACTTCCTGGGTCACATGCAGGATATGGGGAATAAAGGCTCGCATAGCCCCGTGACTCAGGTGTCAGTGGCTTTCCCAGTGCTGGCCTTATATACTGGAGTCCGCCACGCCCCCTAGTAATCCCACTTGCCTTCTTCACACCTCACCAGCAGTTCAGAAACCTCACCAAAGGAGCCGCGTCACCTGAAGGAGACCCTCATTAACCCCGTCTCCACATGGGCTGGGGACACAGGTGCCACCACGCCTAATGGAAGATCCATGAAGGGCCCAGCCCTCACTGGCAGCATAGCCCCTGCACACTGGCAGATGGCAGCAACCCGAGCCCCACCTCTGTTTCAGGCCTGAGAGAAAAACAAGGATTTGTAAAAAGGAAGTGGCTATCACATAGCATGTCACGTGGCCCTAATTCTGTCTCTTGACCTCTGAGGTTAACCTTGCTCTACTGCCATGCTGAGGCATGACCCCTTGCCTGCCTCAGACTAGCTGCTTCAAGGCCACGTGCAAACACATGGTCTTAACCACCGAGCCATCTGCCTAACCCCCATTTTGGATTTGTAAAAGACCCTGTGGGGCTGGGGAGGAGGCGAGGCAGGGAGGGTGCTTGCTGCCCATGGGTAAGCTCCGGACTTTGTGCTCCAGAACCCACATGGGAAGGCTGGGGTATGTGGTATATACTGAGAGAGCAGTCAGAGGAAGCTCCTGGTGGCTCTCTGACCAGACAGCCTTGCCTGCTTAGTCAGATCTAGGCCCTATCTCAACCATCAAGGTGGCCACCTCCTGAAGAATTACACCCAAGGTTGTTCTCTGGCCTCCACACACATATGGATACATGCAGCTACACACATGAAACACTCATACACACATACATATACACACAGGCATACACATGCACACACACATGTACACACAGGCTTGTGCACATTCACACATGTGTGCATGTACACACACACATGCACACACATGTGCTCATGCAGGCTTGCATATATGCACACAGGTGCACATGCACACATACTTGTGGATGCACGAGTACACACACAGGCTTGTGCACATTCACACACATGCACATACTCATACACACATGTGCACATACAGGCCTGCACATATGCACACACATGTGCATGCACACAGTTTCGGATGCACAGGTACACACACAGGCTTGCACACATTCACACACATGTGCACATGCACACACACATGCTTGTGCACACACACACACACACATGCTTGTGCACACCCCCACACACAGAGTAAAGGACTCCTTCACTCTTCTCCCTTGTCGGGGTTTGTTTGGATTGAGACTGTAATGAACTTGTGACATGGGCGTTCAGACATCCAGTGTCGATATCTCTCCAGGACGTTGGGAATGCCAACAAATGCAAGAAGAAACAGAAGGAGCACAGGGATGCGTGCCCCCTGCCTCAGTTTCTAGGGAATAGTCAGGTACATGAAGCTCCCACACCGAAGATGACTTTCTAGATACATGTCTGGATACATGCCTTGCTTCCTGAGAAGCTCGCTTCTCTGCCCAACTGGACATGCTATTAACAAAGTAGCCATAACAATAAAAGTGACCCTCCTCGCTTGGGACACTGCACTCACTTGCTCTGGGAACCTGCCGGAGTCCCCTGGTTTCCACTTTCAGTTCCTTGCATTTATCAGGAGAATCGATTTGACCAACCTCTGAGGAAAGTTCCCCAAGATCCATGGACGCCAGAGGAGTCTCCAACAAGAACAGATACAAAATTTGAGAGAGAGAGAGAGAGAGAGAGAGAGAGAGGGAACCATGGCTTCAGAAGACAAGGGAGGGGCTGGAGGGATGGCTCAGTGGTTAAGAGCACTGACTGCTCTTCCAGAGGTCCTGAGTTCAATTCCCAGCAACCACATGGTGGCTCACAACCATCTGTAATGGGATCCGATGCCCTCTACTGGTGTCTCAGAAGACAGTGACAGTGTACAGTATACAGTATACATAAGATAAATTTAAAAAAAAGACACAAGGGAAGGATCACCCAGCAAATCCCTCCATGACTTCTTCAGTTCTGACCACCCTGTGTCAGTTGGGAACTGTCCTGGTACCCAGTGTGGAAGAACATGTGACTTTGAGCACACTAATGGGAACCCAGTGGACTTGCTTTGGCGATGATCAGGTCTGACCAGTTTTTTGGGATCCAGGCCAGCATGGCCAATGTGTCTGTGAAGAGGATCAAAGGCAGAGCGAGTGAGCACTCTCTTCTCTCACCACGGCGGTCCATCCTGGAACAGAGATGACAACATTTTCCCTGTGCTCCTCTTGACACACAGCAGGCTGGATTCCCTTAGGGACAGTGGGCGGCACTGTCTGACTCTGGGGTCTCATCCTACCCAGTCCTTTTACTGAATTTTGATAGGTAGGACTTACAGGGTCTCCAGCATGACAGGCTGAGTTACATCCCTCACCTCCAGAATGACAGCTTTCTATTTTGTTCGGTTTGATTCAGTTCCAAAGTTTGGCTTTTGAAACAGAATGGCTTAATGTAGCCCAGGCTAGCCTTTAAGCCACAGATCTGTCTCTTTGAGTGCTAGCATTAAATGGTGGGGGTTCAACTTGAGGAAGGGGGGTTCTTTATAGTAGTAAAACAGGGTTGGGGGCAGGGGATATGTGGCGCAGTGGTTAGCGTGCTTCCCTGGTGTCCATGGAAGCCCAGGATTTTTTTCCCTTCAGCATATGAACCAGTGTGGCAGACATAAGTATAATCCCAGCTCTCCAGAGAAGGGGCAGGAGGACCCTGACTCAGAATAAATAAACAAGAAAACATGGGCTGGAGAGATGGCTCAGTGGCTAAGAGCACTGACTGCTCTTCCAGAGGTCCTGAGTTCAATCCCCAGCAACCACATGGTGGCTCACAACCATCTGTAATGGAACCTGATGCCTTTCTTCTGGTGTGTCTGAGGAAAGCTACAGTGTACTCATATAAATAAAATATAATAAATAAACAAACAAGAAAACAAACACAATGGTTAAAAAGACAAATCAATAAAAGGTGTCACACTGGTGGGCATGATAGATGATCAAACAGGCTGTAGTTCAGAAATCCCTGACTACTTACCATTTGCTAAGAGGAAGTGATAAATGACAGAAGGGACACCACGCAAGGGCAAAGCGAGCATGTGTGTGTGCGCACACACATACACATGCACACACAGAACATGTGTGTGCCTCTGTGAGTTAGATGACTTAGGGAGACTGTCTAAAACCAGTAACAGCAACAACAACAACAAAAAAAAATAGAACAAAACAAAACAAAAAACCCCACAGGGCTTCTAGAACTCAAGTTCTTCAGCCAAATGGGAAAATGAGCTAGGACATGAACTTTTAAAACCCAGCGGAGAAAACTGGCTGCACCCAAAGGCATTTAATCTCACTCCTCAGAAATGCGTCCTAGAGCAATACGGCTGGCTATCTGAACAGATATTAACAGTATAACAATGCTGGGAAGGGGGTAAGGGTGTGGCAGCGCTTGGGCTGATGCCGTTGTTTGTTTGAGACTGGGTTTCTCTGTGTAGCTTTGGCTATCCCTGGAACTCATTCTGTAGACCAGACTGGCCTCAGACTCAGAGCTGTCACTGCCTCTGACTCCCAAGTGCTGGGGTTAAAGGCATGTGTCACCAATGCCACTGCTGGGCCAGACTATAGACTTTTTGAACGGGAATTTATTTCTCTGTAGTTAACTATAGGATTCTCCCTCAAGATGCTCAGCCAGCTGGGCAGGTACCACAAGAAAGTAGACTTTCAACTCATTCTTGATTTGTGATTCTTCCAACTGGGTGGGGGGGTAGGGGGTTTAGAGGCCACAGCCACCGTAAGTCAAGGACCTGTCTGTATTTAATTAGTTACTTATTAATTAAGTAGTAGACATCCGGTGAGTTAGTGGCTCTTCCTCTGTGAATTAGTAAGTCAAAAGACACAAACTGTGGCATTGTTTGTAATCACAAAAGATTGGAAGCCACCTTAAATGTCACCCACAGAACATTCGTTAAATGGGAATGCACACGTAGCCAACAGAAACAGCGAGTAAACCAGTGAACCAGGGGACACCTTCCTGCGGGAAATGGGTGTGAACATCCAAGATCCCCAACACAATCCAAAGCATTTCGGCAAGGCAAAATGGTTTACTTCTGCACAAGGGTGCATTGCCATGTTGGGAAAGCAAGCACACCCAGAGGGGCTCTGCTGGTGAGGTTTTTAAAGGGTCTCACAATCTCTTCTAACTGTACTCTCAGTTTCCCAGATTCCTTTGCAACTACGCTTGGTCATGTGACCAGCCTGTGAGGTCCTTAAATGCTTTCCCCTCATGTTTTGTGCTAACGGTGCTGAGCCCCGGAACAACTTCAGCTGTCCGTTGCTAAAATCAGAGGCACACGGGGAAACGCGCCCAGACCCCTTTACAGCGCGGGTGACAATATTCCTGCGAGTCCTCAGAGCAGGGCGAAGCTCATACGCAGCAGTCTTCTCCTGCTGGGTGCTTCAGAAACCTCAGCTTCTAAAGGCTCCGCCCATTTTGGGGCTCCTGTTTTTTAACCACTGAACCATCTCTCCAGCCCGGCTCCTCCGTTTTAAAAACACTTCGCTGCATTGCCCAGAATCCCCTGCCAAGCTCTTCACCATCTCTTCAGCCTACTGCTGCGTTCATCTGGTTGAAAGGCACACGAATGACCAGGCGTCCACGTCTCTTTCTAGTCAATGCGCTCCTGCCCCTCAAGTACCCAGTCCCAGGCTGTTCGTGGAATAACTGCATTCGTGATTTCTTTTCACACCCACATCTGCACGGATGGGAGCCATAGGCGCTAGCCACCTTGCTGGGAGCGCACATAGCCCTGGCTAGGCTTCCTCCGGCTACCCCCATGTTCTGCAAACTCCATCTCTTAGGGAGCCAGGGTCGCGCCCCTTAGGCCGTTGGGGGCTGGAGTTCCTCGGCTACGTCCCCGTATCTCTGCCTCCCATTGGTGGCCGCGGGGGGCGGAGGCTAGGACTTGTTCTACAAGGCTGCAGTCGCCGGTTGCTCCGCTAGGCTCCTCTCGGCTCGGTTCGGCTCGCCCTGCTCAGCTCTGCTCAGTTCTGCTAAGCTCCGCTCAGTTCAGCATGCTGCGCGCCGCACTCAGCACCGCCCGCCGTGGGCCACGCCTGAGCCGCCTGCTGTCCGCCGCCGCCACCAGCGCGGTGCCAGCCCCCAACCAGCAGCCCGAGGTCTTCTGCAACCAGGTGAGACTCGCGGCCGCCTCGCTCTGGCACCAGGGCGGGACGGAGCCAGGGCGACGCGGCCTCAGTTTCCCCTCCGCGTCCCGCGATCTTTGCGCGCGTCTTCCCCTGCCCATGTGGCCGCACCGTGTCGCCTCCCTGCCCTGGACAGTCCTCTTTATCCCGCATCGATGCAACCGGCTTCTGCCCCGCGCAGTCCTCTGGGTTCACGCAGAAGGCCCTTCCGTCCCAGTCTCTGCGAGACCTCCCATCCATCCCTACCCAACTCACGCAGACCTGAGCCAGAGTTCACAAGCAAAAGCTGGCCTCTGTGGCCGCCCTTATCCCACCCGGACTTTGGAATGTTGAATTCGTTTTTTGAGTTTTGGTGAAGTCTGGAATCACATGAAAGAAACTGGCTGTGAAGTATTTTTTGTTTGTGCAACAAGTGGCACTTGGCTGCCCTCTTCTGTAAAATGGGAAAGCAGTCAGGGCTGGTATCTTGGTGTGTTGTTTTGAAAGAGGATCTCATTTTGTAACTGAGGCTGGCTGGCCCGGAGTTCTCTGTCTTCTTCCTTTAGCCAGTTTCACCCCACTTTAGACTTGCACAAGACAGACATGGCTGCTACCACTTACTTACCGCCTCAGCCTTTCGGCCTCCTCTCTACGTTTCTTTGAAACAGGATCTCACTAAGTTGCCCAGGCTGGCCTTGAGCTTGTAATTCTCCTGCCCCAGGCTTCCCATTGGTGGGACACAGTGACCTCATGTCTTTTTATATATATATACATTACAGGGCCTCGCGCACTTGGCACTTGGCATGAGCAGCAATCCGGGTTCTCCAAAAGTCCCCTCTGCCAGCCTTTGTGCAGGGCAGCCTCCTAAACAATTCCGTCTTTAAGCCTTACGCCTTAGAACTGGGAGTTTGATGGTTTAACCATCCCCACTATACAGGTCCTAAGACTGAGGTCTGGTCATGGTCCCAAAGGACCAACGTGAAGTCTGGATTCTCTTCTGGGATTCCACAAGTGAGCCCTTAGCCAAAACATTCTATGGTATATTGCAACTCTTGGTAGGACCAGTGGTCGGATCTCATGTCACATGAACATCCTCCAGATGGGCTGCCTACCACACTAGTTGTGGCCTTGGCCTCCGGCTTTCTGCAGTGTTCTTCCAGGACCTGGCAGCCATTTGCACATGTGCAGGACCTGTTTAAAGGTCCAGGTTTCTGAGGAGTGCTACAAAGAGTCAACCCAAGGGAAAACAAAACACCGGGTTTGTGAAGTAGCTGCCGGTTTCTAGCTGGCGGCTGATCTGAGGCAATCCATCCCGCTGAACATCAAAAGGAGCCCGAGTGACCACAAGAGGAAGCACCTGATCAATAGCTTGGTTCTCTCGTTCACCTGGAGGCAGGGTACAAAGTTTCAGGTCCTAACAACCTGCTGGGGCTTGATTCAGTTCGGAGTGTTCCTTGTATGTGCCTGTGGGGGGGGGGTGTAGAGGGAACCCCCTCCCCCATTGCTGCCTTTTCTCCTTATCACGGAGTTTGAAATCACAAAAATCGAATACATTCATTGCAGAAATTCATGGCACTGACCCAATTGCCCACCCCACAGGAGCGCTGTTAATGGAAGTGGCCTTGCTCGGTTCTTGGCTTTTATGAGTTTGTGTGGGAGACAGGGTCCTGGCTACGTGTCACTCGAGTCCCTGAACACTTGAGTCTCATGAACGCTGCTTATCCTCCTCAGCCAGTACACTCAGCTGCTTTTAAGCTTTTTGGGTTTTTTTTGAGAACACAAGCCTCCTGCCCTAAGGCAGTGCAGGAGGGAACCCTAGAAACTGCTGGGTATTATCAGGGTGGCATCATTGCAAACCCTGCTGCCAGGGACACCAGGCCTGGGAAGCAAGGACTCTGGCTTCTGTCTGTCCCTGCATATCTCTATGCTGTTACTAGGGCCCTGATGTTGCTTCCATAGACTCTGGGCTGGCTTCCAAGGGTACCTGCAGGGCCCAAGCGCCCCAGGGGGGGATGTTTCTCCTCAAGCTTCTTGGGTCCCATCTGAATAGTGTCATGACCTCACCTTCTTTTCCAACCAAAGCAGGTTGGGACATCTTTCTGGGACTCTCTTGCCTTTTGTCACGAGAAGGGACCGCAGGCTAGGTGGGTGGGTGACTTCAGCTTCCTCAGAATGTATCCCTGAGGGTGGCCTTCTGAAAGAAGCACATTTTACCCCATTGGGCCTGGAACTGACCCAATGTCAGTGAAACGGATCTTTACATTTAATTATTGCGTCGCTGTCTTGGAGAACAGTTAAGGTTTATAAGGATACCTCCGGCATCACAGGTGTGTGTATGGCTTCATGCCTCTCTCTGGGCATCGCCTCACGCTCAACGTCACCAGTTCTGTGTACCAGTGTCTGTAATGAATGTGAAGGTTGGGTCGGGTGCCATCTGTAGCGTGTAGTTGTACGCTCTACCGGTCTTTACCTCCAGGAAGTGGACTGCGCTAACAGCCCCCACCTGGCTTCCCTTGAATCCTCAGAAAAACACACATATACACTTTGTTCCTTTTCAACTTGCCTTAGGATACAATTGCCAGGCACGGCTACCACCCACCTGGTAAAGCTTGCCTTCACCAACTTCTTCTCTCCACCTCTCCGTCTGCCCTAAACTTCAGTCGATAAACTCCCCCTGACCACCCGCCTGTAGGAGCGGCCTGGGCGGCCACTCTGTTTTGAGATCTCACACGGTTGCCCCATTCTCCTTTCTCCAAAGCCTGGCAAATTTCACCTCCTTCTTTGAGGCTACCTTTAATCCCAACACCTGGGAAGCAGAGGCAGGAGGATCAGGAGTTCAAGGTCAGTGTCAGCTCATCCTGAACTTGAGACCTGGGGTGGGCTCAGTTGCTAGAGAGTGCTTGCGACCGTACTTGAAGCCCTGAGTCTGATTCCCAGCAACGCATAATCCAAGCGGGCTGGTGTGAGCTCTTGCAATCCCAGCATTCAGGAGATGGAGGCATAGGGGGGCTACATAGTGAGTTTGAAGTCAGCCTGGATTATTGGAGAACCTATCTCAAAAGAAAAAAAGGGCTGGAGAGATGGCTCAGCAGTTACGAGCTGACTGTTCTTCCAGAAGTCCTGAGTTCAAATCCCAGCAACCACATGGTGGCTCACAACCATCTGTAATGAGATCCGATGCCCTCTTCTGCTGTGTCTGAAGACAGCTACAGTGTACTTTATAAAATAAATATAAAAAAAGGAAAGGAAAAAGAAAAAAAATAAAAAAGCTCATACAGTACCACCTCAGATTTAGCTGCTTGCCACACCCCCTCTTGATGGGCCTCAGGAGGCTTCCTGAGCAGCCAGGCCCAGCTAACAACACCCTATAGGAATCACCTGCCCATGGGACACTTGCCCACTTGCTCACTCGGGAATTGGAAGGTGGAGGCTAAGTCCTAAGTGAAAAGCTCAGCATGGGACCAAACAGTCAGCAAACAGTCAGCACTGTGGTGAAGAAGCAAACCCAGGAGGGATGTGCAGGGTCATGTCTGGACCTCAGTGGCCACATCTGTAAAATGGGTTAACAATCCCACCCCTTGTCATAGGGTGGTTGTGAGGACAAAATGGGGTGTTCCTCAGCCCTCAGCAGGGCCTGCTTAGGGTTACCATCATGGCCTTGCATGTCCCCGCTGTGTAAAGGACATTTTTGTTCAGCTTACAGTGGAAACACCAACAATTAGCCTTTTGTTATGTAAGTGCAGTGAACTTGGGTTTGTCTTTAAGGGTGAGAACTAGGTGCTGGAGAGATGGTTCAGTGGGTTAAGAGCACTAGCTGCTCTACCCGAGGTCCTGAGTTCAATTCCCAGCAACCACATGGTGGCTCACAACCATTTGTAATGGGATCTGATGCCCTCTTCTGGTGTGTCTGGAGACAGCAACAGTGTTCTCACATACATAAAATAAGTAATTATTTAAAAAAAAAAATAAATAAAAACAGTGGACCAATGGAAGGTTCAGGAACTAGAAGGTCGGTTATCAGACCAGGCACTGCGGATACAAGTCCAAACATGTTAGACTGCCCTAAACCTCACCACAGACAGGATTGCAGCCACTGCCTTTGAGTAATAATAAATTTACAAATGATTGCTTTTTATGCGCTCAGAAGGAGCCAGAGGTAGGGACCCAATGTAAAGTATCTGGGAACAGGCGGGAAGGTGGTGTGGAATGGGCCAGGGTCAGGGGTCATGGTGAGATAGACCTGTCAGCCACCTACAACTCAAGCATATTCACTGACCCAGGCAGGCAGGTGGCATGGAATACTATTTAAGGTCCCTGGTGACTGGTTGTCAAAGACATCACCAGGCTCCGTGGGTAACCCCTAGCTTTCTACGAGAGCAAACCACAAACCAGTGTATGTAACCTGTATGGGGGACAGTTCAAATAGTCTATGGTCACACTCTGTATCCCAGGTTAGCCCAGCATGCACTCTATTGAGGTTGATGATCTTTGAGGGCAGGACCTCTCTACCTTGTAGGCATCATCTCTCCAGCCCCGCCCCTTCCTCCTCCTCGCCTCAGCCCCGCCCCCTTCCTCACCATCTCTCCAGCCCCGCCCCCTTCCTCACCATCTCTCCAGCCCCGCCCCCTTCCTCATCATCTTTCCTGCTCCGTCCCCCACCCCCTCGAATCCGGTAGTGTAGGCTGGTGTAGCCTTGAGTCTCCAGCTTCCATACCCCACCCCCACTCCCCACCCTCCCATTCCGGTGCTGAGATTGCAGGCGCGCCCCTCCACCGCCCCATCTTTTTTCTTTTGCTATTGGATTACAGCAAATGCACTCGAAGCAAACTCAATACAGCCAAAGTCACATCTACCCACAGGTACTCCCTGTCCTACCCTGCCCACTCAAGAACACACCAGGCTCACCTCACCCTAGAGCAGTGGTTCTTAGCCTTCCTGATGCTGCGGCCCTTTAATACAGTTCCTCATGTGGTGCTGACCCCCAACCATAAAATTTCTTCCGTTGCTTTGCTACTCCCTAGCTGCCTGCTACCGCTATACATCGTAATGCAAATACTTTTGGAGACAGAGGTTTGCCAAAGGGGTCTCAAGCCACAAGTTGAGAACCCCTGCCCTGGAGGGTGTCCCCTCCAGTCTGCTGGTATGCACCATGACTTGTTCACAGGCCGGTCTTGGTTAGTGAACTTTAATTGATTTAATGTACCTTGTATTACAAAGAACAAAGGCCAATCGATTTCCCTTTGCATCACAGGCCTCACAGATTCACGCTTCACAGACCCAGCAAGGCAGAGGGTGTCCACCATCAAGTCATGGGGTGCCTAAGTGAACTTTTTTTTAAAAAAAAGACTTATTTATTTATTATATATAAGTACACGGTAGCTGTCTGCAAACACACCAGAAGAGGGCGTCAGATCCCATCACAGATGGTTGTGAGCCCCCATGTGGTTGCTGGGATTTGAACTCAAGACCTCTGCAAGAGCAGTCAGTGCTCTTAACCACTGAGCCATCCAGCTCCCCAAGTAAACTCTTGCAAGTTTTGTTAAGGGCCCATGAATGTTTTCACTGAATTCCCACCTTGCTACACTTTCTATACCGAGGGTGTAACAGTATAGCAATTGAGAAAAATCCTAGGGGCTGGAGAGATGGCTCAGTAGTTAAGAGCACTGGCTGCTCTTGCAGAGGATCTGGGTTCGATTCCCAGCACCCACATGGTCCACAGTTCCTTTAAGTCTTTAAGTCACTTGCTGTGCCTGCATCAAAGGGGACAAACTGGGGTTCAGGAAGGCCTTAGACCATAGGTTTGAAACCAGGCTTTGGGCTCAGCTCTGGGTAGCTTAAGTACAGATACGCTACCTCATGACCAAGCCTCTCTGGGTCAGGAAAAGAGTAAATATTTAAGGGAGACATCCGATCAAACCTTTGAAACCAACAGGGAGGAGCCATTTTTGTGGTCCAATTTGTATTCTGGCACCATACTTGGCAAGGAACTGCCTTTGAGTAAATATTGAATTTACAAATGCTGGCTGTTTCTGAGAATGGCTTTGCTCCAAAGGAGCCAGAGACAGGGTCACTTCCTGGGGACCCAATGTAAAATATCTGGGAGTTGCTGTGAGCAGAGGGTGGGAATAGGTGGGAAAGTCGTAGAACGGGCCAGGGTAGAAGGGGCCAGGGTCGGGGGTCATGGTGAGATGGAATCGTCAGCGGTTAAGCACAGGGACAAATGAAAACCTCACTATCCCGGTGAAAGTTACAAAATAGAGCTAAGCCCCTCCCCCTTCCTGGGAGTGGCGCCTATAAATTTGGCAGTACGAAAAGCGCTGGCTTTGGGGGATGGGGAGAGGCCGCAAAATGGGGTTAGGGGAGGCACCCCTTAGTTTTGACTGCAAGCTGACTCTAGGAGGCTCTGGATGGCGAAGAATACAGTGTATGTGGCATTCTGTGTTTATCTGGAACTTGACTCCTTTGGGATCTTGTAATGCAAAAGCTAGCATGTGTTGTTCTCGCTGGACGGTTACATAACTACCATTTAAGAAGCAGGTGAACAGGGGCTGGGGATTTAGCTCAGCGGAAGAGCGCTTGCCTAGTGAGCGCAAGGCCCTGGGTTCGGTCCCCAGCTCTGAAAAAAAGAAAAAAAAAAAAAAAAAAAAAGAAGCAGGTGAACAGGGGGTTGGGGATTTAGCTCAGTGGTAGAGCGCAAGGCCCTGGGTTCTGTAAAAAAAAAAAAAAAAAAAAAAAAAACAAAAAAGAAAAAAAAGAAAGAAAAAAAAAAAAAAAGCCTTGGCCCGGCTGCAGGTCTTGGGTTTGCTTATACCTAAGAGGAGGGGCAGAGTAAAGAAATGTGGGGGAGATTGGGCATGACTGGTATGCGCTGGGCATGGTGGCACTCAAGAGGCCGAGGTAAGGGGATTATGAATTTTGGGCCAGCCTAGGCTACATATAGACCATCTCAACTGGGCATGGTGGCACTCAAGAGGCCGAGGTAAGGGGATTATGAATTTTGGGCCAGCCTAGGCTACATATAGACCATCTCAAAAAAAATAAAAAAGAAAAGGAAGAAATAAGAAAAGCGAGAAAGCCATTAGAATTCCCTAAACCAAACATTTTTTGGAATTACCCGTGCGGGAGGTGAAGCACTCCAGAATCATGGGTATCCTAGGAGACGCTCTTTTATTCTTCCCATGCATCAGGATTCAAAAGGGATTCCCCAGGATGATGCCTTAGAGAACCTGGCAGCCATCCACCTGCAGAGCTGTGTGCCCAGATCTCACGGCTCACCAAGTAGGAAGCTTCCGGCCTGACTCAAAACAATGGCTCCATCTGATCCAGAAAGACACCTCCATCTCCTCTTCCCAGGGGGCCACAATCAATCTCGGTCCATCTCTCCCTGTCCCGGTCCCTGGTCCATCCTTCCGGGATGATAGCGCCTCCCTTGGGAAGTCAGTGATGGGCTCTGTTCCTCACCGTCTGGTGCTGATGGTACCTGCTCCAGGAACGGGACCACCCGTAAGAGAACACACCACAGTGAGCCCTTCTGCTTGCCCCGTAGCGGTGTTCACGACAGCTAAGGGCACAGGGGCTCTTTATCATCATTTTCTGTTATTTAATCCAGCATTTTCCACTGGAGAGCGTGCTGGGGAGGAAGATTCGCTCCCTGTCCTGTTAAAGACAGTTCCAGAAGGGGGCGGGTCTAGGAAGTGCAAGTCTCACTTATATCGTGGAATGTGAAAATGAAATTGTTTAGCTCTTTTAGTTTAAAAGCAAAACAAACGATGCCCCAGGATGGCTCAGGGGATAAGGGTGCTTGTGGTCCGGCCTGATGGCCTAAGTTCTATCCGTGGAAGGCTTGTGGTGGGAGAGCACCAACTTCCAAAACATGTCCTCTGACCATCACACACACACACACACACTCACTCACTCACTCACACATACACCACATGTACACACACACACGCATACACACAGAGAGTTAATAAGACATAAGACAACCAACTTGGAATTCTTTCTAGAAAGTTCCCTCCTTCTACACAGCTTGTGGTGGCTTTAATAAGAATGACTGGGAGTTGGGGATTTAGCTCAGTGGTAGAGCATTTGCCTAGCAAGCGCAAGGCCCTGGTTTCAGTCCTCAGCTCTGGGGGAAAAAAAAAAGAATGGCTCCCTTGTGTTTGAATGCTTGGCCTGTAGAATGCTGGGTTTAAATTAATAAAATGCCAACACGTCCCGCTTAGTTTTCATTAAGGTTTCCTCCTTATTTGTGTTTGTGCTGGGATTAAGGGTATGTGTGTACCTCCACAAAGCTCCTGGGGTCCTCATTTCTTTGGGTCCTCTTTAATGGCTCCCTGAGTCCTCTGCTTTCTCCACAGCCTGTGTGTGGTCACTGGGCTTAAGCTCCAGGGCTCCAAGGTTTTGCTGTTTTGGCCCTGTCTGTCATGATGGTGGCTCTGGCTCGCTGAGAGAGCTTTCAGGACACCTCCAATGAGTCTGTGAAATCCTCTTGACATGAGTAGGCACTATTTTGATTTTACTTTAGATTCAGAGCCTCACCTCCTGACCTGTGTGTTCTCGAAACTGAAGAGGAAGTGAGAGCCAGGAGGAACACCCCCCCCCCACCCCGGCCATGGCGACTGGACTCAGCACCTTATGTAAGGCAGGCCTTGGTTGGAGGCCAGGAGGGTTAGAAGCCAGTGGAGTTTTGGCTTGGACTCTGCCCTTTTGTGGTCTGAAGGAGCTATGCTGGAAGCAAACAGGGCTGTGTGAGAGCGCCCTGCCCTCCTGGCTCCCCACCAGTGTTTGGCTGGGAGTGAAGGGGGCGTGGCAGGGAGGAATTGGGGACCCTGAGCTCAGCAATCTCTTATTTCACCGGCCAAGAAGGAAGGACGGGCGGACGTTGAACAGGCACTCTGAAAGACTGGAAGAATGACACAGCATATTCCAGACTTGCCTCCCAACACAGGGACAAGGCAGGGTGGGGCAGTGCTGGGTGTCTACCTAGTCTGATTACCCACCCCCACCTGCCCTGAGAACTTCTTCAGGGTAAACGCATGAAGTCTGTCTTGGGGGTTGCCGGGAAGCTGAGTCACTCTCAGCTGAGATCTTCAACTGTAGTTGGCTGCCTTCTAAGATAGTGTCAAAAAACAGCCCGTGGCAGGCTCTTGGCCAGGACTGCACACCTCTTGTCCCAGTGAATCCTTACACAGGCATCTGAGACTTCCATTTCCCCAGTTTCACAGTGGGGAGGGAGGGCTGGACTCCAGTCTGCCCCACCTTGACGTTTGCTCTTAACTACGTGGGAAGTGTGGTGGGGTCGGGGTGGGGAAGGGGTGGGGTGGAGTTGTGCAGGGGTAGGGATGGTAAGACAGAAAGATGGTGACTATTTTTTTACTATGACTTTGTGAGACTGGGTTTTTGCCATGTACAGCACATGCTGGCCTCAAGGCAATCCTCCTGCCTCAACCTTCTAAGAGCTAGGGTTATACGTGTGCACCTCCATGTTTAGCTTCAAGGAGATACTTTGGGGACAAGTATTCTAACCTCGCAGGCAGACCTGGGCTGTGGCTGGAGACCGTAGTCAGAAGAGGGGCAGGTCGAGGCCTTGACATCCAAAAACTTGGATTCCATTCTGACTCTTGTCTCTGCTGTGGATGAACCCAGAGCCAAGCTTCCCCCGTCCCTGTCCCCTCCTGTGCATGGTGAAGTGGATAGAACCTGGCGAATGCAGGGTGTGGGGTGTAGACAAGGAATAGATCGAGCGACTTTTCCCTGCCCTCTATCCTGGCCCTCCAGCCCTCTCCCTAACTTCTATCTGTGCCACGGTGCCATGGAGGGATCGGTGGACTGGTGGCACTCCACATCTATCCCCCAGTCCTCTCCACGTTACCTCAGATCTCTACTTCCCTTTGCTTCAGATGATCCACGAAGGAGAGAAGGGTTTCACCGTGCCAGGAGTCCCAACCCGCCACAGCACAGGCGGCCTAGAACCCAGCCAAGAGGTATTAAGGTTTGCATGTGCTGCAGAGATGAATGGATTCTCTGAAGGTCATCTCTCCCTAGAATAAAGATGGCTGGCTGGATGTGGTGGCGCACGCCTTTAATCCCAGCACTCAGAAGACTGAGGCAGGTGGATCTCTGTAGAGTCGAGGCTAGCCTCGGCTACACAGGGAGACCCCTGTCTCAAAACAACAACATTAATAAAGAAGATGACTGTAAGTGTTTGCTTGTTCCTTCAAGAGAAAAGGGGTGCTCCTGAGGCCCCCCCACCCCCTCACTGTTCCCCCAACCCCCCACACCCGCCATCACCCCACCACCACCCCCATGAGCCTGGACTGGATCTGTGACACATTCTTGTTGAAGTTAGGCTCTGGTTCTTCCTCCCAGCCCCACACTCAAAATCCATTTACAAATACCTTGGCCATATAGCTAGGCCCTTCTCTGACTCAGTATAATTAAAAATATCCCATTTATTCTAGCCTGCATTCTGCCATATGGCTGCTTACCTGTGCTCAGCACATTTTCCCAGGTCCGTCTCCTGTGCCCGGCTCTACCCAGAATCCTTCTCTTCTGGAACGTCCCACCTCTGTTTCCTGCCCAAGCCAAGGGCGTAGGAGTTTTAATGGACAGGCAATACATCCATGCAACACACGCGATATTCTCTCTGCATATTCTGACCTATAGACTCCATCAGAGATGGCAGCTTCTGAAGCTAGGACAGGGGAAACCTTCTTTCAGCTTCTTTTTGGGACTCCCTGGAAAGGACAGCTGCCCCCAGACATCTGACTGATCTGGGTCCTGCTGTCAAAAAGCCAGGTTACCATGTGGTGCTGGATGAATGAGGGGAGAGACACCTTGTTCATCCTGCACAGGTGACTCCTGGACCGCAGCCACAGGAGGAGCCCAACCCAGGGACACAGCTCTTAGGAAATGGTCTCAAGGGTTGGGGATTTAGCTCAGTGGTAGAGCGCTTGCCTAGCAAACGCAAGGCCCTGGGTTTGGTCCCAGCTCCGAAAAAAAGAAAAAGAAAAAGAAAAAAAAAAAAAAAAGAAATGGTCTCAAGCCATTGTGTTTGGGGGTGTTTGTTACACAGCAGCGGATGACTGACACACCAGGAATGTTCTCATCATTCCAAAGAGAGCCCAGTTCACTGAGAGGTCAGGCGATTACTCGGGTCTTGTGGTCAGTGGGTGTTCTGACTTGGATGTCCGGAAGGATTTGTGCTTCTAGCCTGGAATCCACAGCTGTCTGGCGCTGATCTACCTCTCCGTGTTTGTTCTAGATTTTTTTTTCTTCTTTACCTTACGGGTGGTCAGTAGGGTTGAAAGCAGGGCCTGAGTGAGACCTTTTGTGTTTTTTTTTTCACTCTCTTTGCAGATCTTCATTAACAATGAGTGGCATGATGCCGTCAGCAAGAAAACATTCCCCACCGTCAACCCTTCCACGGGGGAGGTCATCTGCCAGGTAGCCGAAGGGAACAAGGTAAGACCTGGTGACTTGTATCCGTGCAGAGTGGCCTTTGTTTGTTTCTGGGGTGGGGGGTTGACATTCTGTAGCCCAGGCTAGCCTGGAACTTGCTATGTAGCCCAGGCTGGCCTGGAACTTGGGTCAGTCCTCCCAGCTGTGCAGGGATTACAGGTCTGGGCTACCTCGCTGAGCAAAGACGTTGGTTTATGGTTTCGTGTGACCGAAACGTGACCAGTTAACGCGTTCCACTTTCCTAACTTAAAACCACGGATCAAACATTGGGCGTGTAAGAAGGAGGCCGAGCTTGCTTTCCTATTGTGAGGAACACTGAACCGCCCTCTCCTGTTTGGACCTGAGATGGAAGGATACGGGAGAGAGGTGGATAGAATGGCATAACATTTGGGGTGGCTGGGACAAATAGTTCTGTGGTGATTTCTTTCTTGTTTGAGTTGTATACAGTAGGGGAAACTATGATGAAACTTCAAAGATTAGTCTCTAAGCTAGGCACTGTGGTGCACGCCTCTAACCTCAGCATTAGGGGTGTGAGGCAAAAAGGTCATCCTTGGCTACATGGCAAGTGGTAGGCCAGCCTGGGCTACATGAAACTCCCCCCGTGAACAACAACCACAAAATAAGACAAAAAAAATTTTGAGTTATCTTTTTAATAAACTCAGCATTGAAACTTGGTCATGTCCACTCCCAGCCTGTTTTTTTTTTTTTTTTTTTTTTTTTTTTTTTTTTCGAGCTGGGGACCAACCCAGGACCTTGCTTGCTAAGCAAGTGCTCTACCACTGAGCTAAATCCCCAACCCCTTCCCAGCCTGTTTTAAGATGGTCCTCTTTTTTTTTTTTTTTTTTTTCTTTTTTTGGAGTTTGGGACCGAACCCAGGCCCTTGTGGGTTCCTCGGAAAACGCCCTACCACTGAAGCTAAATCCCCAACCCCTTAATTTTTTTTTAAAGATTTATTTATTATATATATATATATATATATATACATTGTCACTGTCCTCAGACACACCAGAAGAGGGCATCAGGGCTGGAGAGATGGCTCAGCCCGTTAAACACTGACTGCTCTTCCAGAGGTCCTGAGTTCAATTCCCAGCAACCACATGGTGGCTCACAACCATCTGTAATGGGATCTGATGCCCTTCTGGTGTGTCTGAGGACAGTTACAGTGTAATTATACATAAGAAATAAATCTTTAAAAAAAAAAAAAAAAGAGGGCATCAGATCTCATTACAGATGGTTGTGAGCCACCATGTGGTTGCTGGGATTTGAACTCAGGACCTCTGGAAGAGCAGTCAGTGTTTTAACCGCTGAGCCATCTTTCCAGCCCCGATGGTCCTCTTTTTAACACCTACTGTGTAAAGGACCTACTATGTCTTTCTGGCTTATGAGGTGTCTCGATGGTAAATGTATTTATTCTATGTGGGTCGTGCTAGGCTACCCAGCCTCTAGCTGTTGGGGAATCCCACCATCTTGCAAGGAATGGTTCTTTTGGCTGGGCTTGCTTCCTCGGAAGCAGGGAAACAGGGTCCCTTCCTACAGATTGAGTCATGGGAGCCTCTTGCTTCTGATGGCCAGAGGTCACCTTCCCATCACACCCCCTGCTGAGATGCATGTTTGCACCTTAGGTTTGGTGCCCCGTCCCGCAGGGCAGTCGACCAGGGTCTGGGGTCCACCTAGGAGAGAATGGGGACAAGAGATGCAAAGAAGGGACAGCAAGTCAAGAGGTCTGATCAAGCTGACAGTTTTTTAATTTTTCTCAGGCAGAAGATAGACTGGTAGAAGCAAGGTGTGGGGAGGGGTTAGGTAACCACAAAAGAATGGGCCTGGCCCGATGACCAGGATACTGGCTGGGTAAATCGGTCAGCAGGGGGAACAGTAAGGGTGGGTTGCTTAGTGACCTGACCACCGGTGCTGAGCGACCTGACAACCAGATTTATTCTACCCATTGAGTTCAAGCAGAACTGCAGGTGCAGGCTTAGGTAAGGCTGAAATGTGGTTGTTTTGATCTAACATGAAAGCTGCTTCCAACATCTCCCCCTTTTTCTTTACTTAGAAGGACCGTGGTGGTAAAACTCTTTGCTAGGGTGGGGCTAGAGGCCTGACCTCCAGTATTTGTGGCTGGTGTTAACCCCCACATATGTTGCTTGGATGCCAGGGCCCATGAAATGGAACACACCTAGCTCAGGCAAGGAAAGGCACAGGCAGGCAGGGTGGCCCCGGGCAGGACTTCAAGCCACGAGAGAGCCCCTCGGGAACTGAGTCTGTCTTAGGTTGGAGCAAGCCATTCTTAGGTCTGTAGGCCCGTCATTGGATAAGACAGCAGCTTATGGCGGCCCTCCTGACTTAGGCCTCAAATGGTCAGAGAATGTTGCTCTCTTACCTGTCATTGACTGTCCAGTTCCGCTCACAGGGGAGGCGGTTGGTAGCAAAGGACCCACCTAGGTCAGTCATCTCAAGGCGATGACAATGGACCTGCACAGGCCTATCCCGAAAGGTCTCGAGTTGTTGTCTAATAAAAGCCATGAGCTTGTTGAAAATTACAGGTCCCAGTGTAACCAAAAGCAAAATACTAATCAGGGGTCTCAGGAAGGGCAACAGAAGAGAAAACGTAGATGATCTCCACCAATCATCCACGCAGTCAGGCTTGTCCCTCAGGGGGCCCAGGAGCTTTGTACAAAAACATCCCCTCATAGCGTCTCATCTTGCATCCCTTAGCAAAGGGAAGGAGCTCGGCCACCAAGAAGGCGGAGGGCCTGGGACGCCTCCCCTTATCTGGTCCAGGGGCGGAAATGCCCTTTCTTAGGTTGGGTGGAGATGGGATCAGGGAGAGCCCCAGGTGGATTAGTGCCTTCATCCTGTGCTTCCTGACCCTCCATAGCCAATGTGTGATAATGAATTCATGTGGGTTTAGCCATTAAATCATCTATTTGTCACTTTATGAAGCCAATTAGTCTATTAAGAGCCCAGGGGCCAAAAGAGATAAGCAAAACCAGTCCTACTAGTGGTCCTAAAATGGAGGGCAATAGAGTGGTAAGCTATGGGGAGGTTGAAAACCAATTCTGATACCAGCTCTCATCTCTCTCTCTCTCTCTCTCTCTCTCTCTCTCTCTCTCTCTCTCTCTCTCTCTCCCTCTCTCTCTCTCTCCTCCCTCTTTTCCAAGCCTTCTCTAACTTTTTCCATGCTCTCTTTCACCATGCCTGCCTTGTCTGCATCGAAGCAGCACTCTTCTTTGAGCCCTCCCTACTGTAAAAAGAGCAGATCGAGTCCTCTGCAGTTCTGAAGGACCTCTTCTGCAAGGGCAGACAGGGAGTCGGAAAGGTCGCCGACCCCTTGCTGGAGTCTTTGGACATCAGCATCGATGGTAGCGCTGAGTTCTTGGTACCTGGATTTAGAGAGAACAGGTGAAGAGTTACCTGTCCCTGCTCCCAGAGCACCAAGGCCAAGGAACACTGATATGGTGCTGGCAGAAATGGGTTCTCGTCGTTGATGGACCAAAGTGGGGGTCAGGTCAGAAGACTGATCCCAGAGATGAAAAAATTCCTCTGAATGGTAGTAGATTAGGTGTGGGACTAATTGTACAAGAATGCAAAAGTCAGAATTTTTGGGGGAAAAAGCCTCAGTTGAAAGGCAGGGAGTAAGGCCGGCGAGGCAAACCCTCCAGGCGTCATTAGGGGGCAACAGGTATTGGCTGTTTTTATCAGGGGCGAGGGTGAGATTACAAAGGCGTGGATACTGTGAGGGGAGAGACCTAAGGGTGACGCAGAGGCCCAATCCAGAGACCTGGGAGAGGGACAAACCATTCCACTCTCCAGGTTGCCAGCAGCAACATCAAGAGTCATTGGTGGGAAAAAATGTACCAGGAATAGCGATTCCCTCATAGAAGGGTGGCTGAGAGTGATAGCATAGCCAGCAATCGTGCATAAGGTCGGGGGAGGTAGCATTAAGGTTTGATTTATTAGGGTAAGGATGAGGTTCTGGGGAGAAGAAACTGGCAGTGTTGGAGCATGATTAGCAGGGATAGGGAACTGTGGTTTTGAAGGAGATTGGAGTGGAGGTACTAAGATGGGATTGGGCCCAATTGGTATTGGCTTGGAAGCATGGATGGGTTCTTTAGAAGTTTTTTTTTTTTTTCTTTTCCTTTTTCTTTTTTTCGGAGCTGGGGACCGCTTTAGAAGTTTTATGGTAAAAGTGAGACCTGTGTCTGTCCCAGACTGATACAGACGGAGGCCCCACGAGAAGCCGTGCGTCCAGTCTTGGTCCTTCGCGTGGTTTGTGAATTTAATATCTAGGGGAAGACACCAGCCCAAGGTGGAAGGCTCACTGCCCCTACAGAGGGGGTTGCGGTTGAAATAGTTAGAGGGGGGAGAGAAATTTCTAGACACTGTGATGTAATCCCAGGAAGAGGAGGGTCCCCAATAAGTTGTTCCTGTGGTCTCGCATCCCCAGGCGGCACAGTAGTAATCTGACTCGTCGCCACATTGACTGTGGGAAGCACGACCTCTGTGATAGCCAGGGCATACGTAAAAGTCAGTGGCCTGGAGCAAGGTGCGTCTGATTGCGTTATCACAGCCAGGCTGGGCAGACCTGCGGACCGAAATGAACAAATCTTGGGCCTGATTGCTCTGGGTATTGGGCATGTTATCCTCTGGGGCGACTTGTAGCTCAAGCCCATGTTCAAGGCCCCAAGGGGCTCCGGCCCCGAGGGCTAGTTTACAGAGGTCTGGGTGGAGGGCAGTTGGCCACCAGATGGCGATAGAGATCCGAGATATCGACCAAGCCACCTCCTGCCTTTCTGTAAGCACTACCCAGGTATAGTTCCAAGGCATATGTCTGTTACCAGGGTACTTGGGCTGGGGCTGGCGAGGGATGGAGGTCACCTTCGCCAGCAGCAGGATCACCAGGATCTTTTCCTGGAGCAGCATCTGGAAGAGAAAAGAGATGAGTCTCAGGAGGAGACGACGGCTCCATTTTGGACATTGGTGGATTAACAGTTCTTATGAGTCTTTCTGGCAACCAACCTGGGCCAGCATTTTCTTTGTCACATCTACAGGCAGATCCTCGTCCCCAGATGAGGACGGGGTCCGGTCCTTTCCACTGCCCCGCGAGGGGATCTTTCCATTGCACAAATGCGTGGGAGTCTTGTGACCTAGGATGCCACAAACGGTCAGCAACTGACCTACCCTCAAGATCTAGAGATAGGAAATTAAGAACAAAGAGGGCATGGTTGAGCCTATTTTGAGGCGTCAGAGGAGAATAAGTATCTGTGCCCGTTGTTAAACGCTGAAGCATGTTCTTCAAGGTCTGATGGGCTCGTTCTACTCTGCCCTGGCCCTAGGATTATATGGGATGCCTGTGACATGTTTAACGCCAAACTGGGCACAAAACTGATGAAATTTAGCTCATGTGTATCCAGGGCTGTTGTCAGTTTTGATAACCTGTGGCTTTCCCATGGTAGCTATACACTGTAGAGTATGGGTGATCACATCACTCAAGGCTTCTCCTGAGAAGGGGGGACACATGAATGAACCCACTGTAAGTATCTATGGTAACATGAAGGTATTTTAACTTTCCAAAGGAGGGAAGATGGGTGACATCCATTTGCCATCATTCATTGGGGACCAATCCCGGGGGGTTGACTCCCAAGTGGGGAACTGGCAGCAAGGTGGCACATCCTCCACAGGACTTAACTATTTCCCTTGCTTGATCTTTGGAGATCTTCAACATCTGACGCAAGGCGGAGGCCTTTAGATGGTGTAGAGCGTGGGTCCGCTTTGCCTGATCTATGGGGTCTATAAGGGCAGGGAAGGTAACACGGGTGGCTTCGTCAGGGCAGGGCATTCCCTTTTGACAGAGGGCTGCCTAGACCGGAGTGGGCCCTCAAGTGTCCCATGAAAAATGGCTCCGTTTTTTTTTTTTTTTTCTTTTTTTTTTTTTTTTTTTTTCGAGCTGGGGACTGAACCCAGGGCCTTGTGCTTGCTAGGCAAGCGCTCTACCACTGAGCCAAATCCTCAACCCCTCTTTTCTAGTCTTGATCATGTGTCTCAGCGATGCTACGTTGTCGGTCAGCTGGTGACAAGCATCTGAGACAGGGGGTGACTCGAAGACTGCATCTAGAGTTCCATAAGGTGGAGGGGGAAAGAATGACAGAAAGTGGGTACCAGCTCTGGGAAAAACACCACCATTGCCTAAATCTTGAAGGGAAGGGTAAAGGCGCCTATTGGGTTGGTATTGTGGTATATTGGGTAGGGCATTGGGTAAAGTCCTTTCAGCTAGGATAGGTCTATCGAGAATAGGATCAAAGACACTCTCCATGTCAATAATGACCTACGGGGAAGGTGACTTAATGCCAGAGATCCGACTCCTCTCCCTCAATGAACTTTCTCTCAGTGAACGCTCTGCTTCTGTGACCAAGTGCTGAAGGTCTGGCCACTCAGGGGTAATTCTAAGGATGTCATTAATAAGAGACCCATAACCGAAGGCAGTGACTGGAATTTTCTCGGGACTGAGAACCTCATAATAGTCTTTGAAACAATCTCCAACCCTGAGCCACCTTTTCTGATCAATTGATCCTTCCTGAGGAAACCAGGGACGTATATCTCCCACAAAGTCCAAAAACTTCTTTGGATCCTTCTTTTTAACCCCAATTCCTCGTGTCTTGAGGGACTTCTTGAGTCTGGACACAAAAAGCGACTGCTTAGAGAATGCTTGTCCCATCACTTACCTCTAAGATCTGCACCGCGCTCCTCCTGGACTGTCTCACAGCGGGCGTACCGTGGTGTTGTAATGAGATCGGAAAATACTCTCTGGTGCTTCTGAGATGGGCGGACAGGCCCGTCCTCTGCTAGTGAGTGGTGTCCTCTCCTCTGTGACTCCCAGGGGGTCCCTGTTCGGATGCCAGTTGCTCCGTCCTGCAGGGCAGTCGACCAGGATCTAGGGTCCACCTAGGAGAGAATGGGGACAAGAGACGCAAAGAAGGAACAGCAAGTCAAGAGGTCTGATCAAGCTGACAGTTTTTTAATTTTCCTCAGGCAGAAGATAGACTGGTAGAAGCAAGGTGTGGGGAGGGGTTAGGTAACCACAAAAGAATGGGTCTGGCTTGATGACCAGGATACTGGCTGGGTAAATCGGTCAGCAGGGGGAACATAGGGTGGGTTGCTTAGTGACCTGACCACCGGTGCTGAGCGACCTGACAACCAGATTTATTCTACCCATTGAGTTCAAGCAGAACTGCAGGTGCAGGCTTAGGTAAGGCTGAAATATGGTTGCTTTTGATCTAACATGAAGGCTGCTTCCAACATCTTGAGGCTGCTCCCAACGGTCTGGGGCCCTGGAGGATTGTTTTGGGGGGGCATCCTGCATTGCCCATCCTGACTGGCCCATGGAACGCTTGGCGGTGGGGTGTATGGTACTGGGAGGCAGTTCCTGCTGACGTCTGAGCTCCCAGAATGACTGTTTTACAGGAGGATGTAGACAAGGCAGTGAAGGCCGCTCGGGCAGCCTTCCAGCTGGGCTCGCCCTGGCGCCGCATGGATGCATCTGACAGGGGCCGGCTGTTGTACCGATTGGCTGATCTCATCGAACGGGACCGGACCTACCTGGCGGTGAGTCCTCAGCCCTCTTGCCCTAGTTCCTTCAGCTGAAGGGGTTCATAGCATCCCCCAGATCATAATGGTGTCTGATAGACAGACACTTGAGGGGGGGGTGTCTACCTGTCACTAACCAGCTGAGTCAACCTGACTGTCCTGATGCTGTGGGTGTGGCCAAGGTAGAGTTCCAGAAGAAGAGTGTTTCCAATACACGGGCATTCTGTAGTTGGTCACCTCCCTTGGGCCTCTCTGCATGGTGGGCCAGGCCCTTACCCTGGCCATCCTGATGAGAGAACACAAAGGCAGCCCCATTCTCTATGGTGGTGGCCAGAGTGAACTGTCCATGTGCACCATGGCACTCAATTCCTGAAGCTTTGGGACAAAGTCCTTGACCGAGTCAGGCCAAGCTGTGCCCCTCCTGGCTCAGATCCATCCACTCCCCTTGTTTTTGTTTTGTTGTTGTTGTTGTTATTGTTGTTTTTTGCTCTTGGCATTTTTTGGGGGGGGGGGAGGTTAAGACAGGGTTTCTCTATGGAGTCCCAGCTGTCCCAGAACTCATTCTGTAGATCAGGCTGGCCTCAGACTCAGAGACCAGCCTGCCTCTACGTCCCAAGTGCTAGGGGATTAAAGGTGTAAGCCACCACTGCCAGCTTCCCTTCAATTTTTGACAGCCAAGTTCTCGGAGCCCTGGGACCTTTGCACACACTGTCCCCTCCAGCTGAGCTCATGGCTTCATCTCCCTGGGTCCAGCTTGCCCCCTCCTCTTCCTTCAGGGTTAGCCCTCGTTGGAGCTGGGGAGACTCGCTTTTTTTCCTAGCATGTTTAATGTGTGCGACGGACGATCCCAGTCACCATGCATTCTGCTCGTTTCCGTATCTCCAGCAGTTGGATCTGGGTGAGGACCAGACTTTAAAGGCTGTCTGTGAAGTGGGTGAAGCCCGTGCCTTCCTCTCCTCTTTTCCCTGTTGGGAGAAGCTGGAGCAATGGTCCAACAATGCCCGTGAGAATCAGTGGTGGGAAGGAGACTCACCCTGAGCCGCCACCGTCCCTGTCGAGTCGGCCCCTGGCATCAGTGGTCATCCCTTTGCTTCCCTTCATTCCTGCACCAACACGTCTCTGCCGATCTTGGTCTCTCCTCAGGCCTTGGAGACCCTGGACAACGGCAAGCCTTATGTCATCTCCTACCTGGTGGATTTGGACATGGTCCTGAAATGTCTCCGGTATGGGCTTTGCTCTTGTCATCGTGAAGAGGGAGGGAGTGATGTCGGGGAGGTAAACACAGAGTTAAAAGGATGCAGAGGCTCGCAGGGACTGGAGCCTCCTCCACTCAGGCTCTTTTTCCTGAGACAACCCCTCGCTGTCAACCAGCCATCTGAGTCACCCCTCTGAGATTCTCCTCTGTCTTAGCTGTGTTTGGTAATTTCTGTGGTCCTCGGAACTGGTCAGTTACTAAGGGATTGATATGTTGGTCTTCAATTGTTCCTGGTTCTCGGCAGTCCAGTCTTTCCTGTCTCCACTTGTTTCTGCTTTTTGTCTGACTGAAGGCTCACCAGTTGTTCTGCCCATTCTATTGTTTTTCTCCTTCTGTTACTTTGTGTTTAGTTCCATCATCAACATCTTTTTTTTTTTAATGTTTATGAATACATTGTAGACCAGAAGAGGGCATCTACTCCCATTACAGATGGTTGCCAGCCACCAAGTGGTTGCTGGGAATTGAACTCAGGACTTCTAGGAAGAGCAGTCAGTGCTCCTAACCACTGAGCCATCTCTCCAGCCCTCACCCCGACTCCCTTATTTCTTCTTTTGCCATCTGTGGCATCTTTGGGGCCAACTTTCATGTTGCCACCCCTTAGACCAAATGCCAATGTCCTAGGAACGTGTCTGCCACCTGCTTGCTTTGTTTGAGTCTGACCTGCCATGGGCAGTGTGGAGTCTGTGTGTGTGGACAGTGGCTGGCAGAGCGCGGCAGTACCCGAATGGCAGGAATTGTCCACACAGCACAGGGGCTTGCCCAAGGTCATCATGTCCCCAGGGGCAGTGAGCCCAAGGTCATCATGTCCCCAGGGACAATGAGCACTTCCAGAGGCTTATCTTGTCACGACTGCCAGGGGAGGTGCTGCTGGCTCTGGAACAGAGAGGCCAGGGACACAGCTTAATATCCTGGGGCCCACAGAATGAGTCCCTTCAATAAAGCATTGTCCAACTCAAAACATCAGACGTGCTAAGCCTAAGAAACTCGAGTCCCGACCTGGTCAGCTTTGGCAGACCCAGTTCACTCCAGGAGTCTCCCTTCTACACGCCCCGATGCCTCATCCTGAATCTTTCTTGACCCTTCCTTTCCCGGAGGCGTGACAGCACATGCCATCACCACACACTGGCTGCCCCCTGGTCATTATGCTTCTCTGTCACCTGTGTGCCCTGACCGAGTCAGGCCAGTCCAGGACGCGCTGGCCTTTGACGTATCTGCCATCTTCCACCAGGTCCTACCCATGATCCCACAGTGCCGGGCTGGCACTGCACGCATGTTAATAAACCCAGGCACTTAGTTAAAAGACTGAGTCCCTAACAAGTGTGCTAAATGGCAGCCCCTGCGGTAGACCTCGGATTCATCTGGGGCTCCGAAGTTTATTATAGAGAGTGGGTCCCCATATCCTGTCGGTCATCCGTTTCCTTCTGGGAATAAGCCGAGTGTCAGGATGGTTGTCAGTGCAATACAGGGTGTCTCTCTGCCATGTAGTGCAGGCTAGACACGCTTGGCTTTTTCTTTTTTTTTAGCTATTATGCTGGCTGGGCTGACAAGTACCACGGGAAAACCATTCCCATCGATGGCGACTTCTTCAGCTACACCCGCCACGAGCCCGTGGGTGTGTGTGGACAGATCATTCCGGTGTGTACCAGCCCCTGTGGAAATCATGGTGCTAGGGGCTGAAACTTGGCATCGGCCGTGCGTATTGCAGAGTGGGAGAATCTCCTGGAGGTGTCACCAGAAGGTGACCGGGCGATGGCTAGAACACGGCTTCGGCGAGTCTAGTGGGGGGGGTTTAAGTCATCTGAATACCTGCAGTCCATCGATCCTGGGGAGTCTGGGACTCACGTGGTACCAAGTACCCCGAGGTGCTAATGAGTGTGAGCTGTCACTGTCGGCCACCTCAACCAGTGTCCCAACCCATGGCTATGTAGTAGGGCCCCTCAGGACTGGTCCTTCCTGCCTGCCCCCTGCTGTGTGTCCCTGAGGAGGACCTGTGGTTGGGCAACTGTCGTTTTGTACAGTGGAACTTCCCGCTCCTGATGCAAGCCTGGAAGCTGGGCCCTGCCTTGGCAACTGGAAACGTGGTGGTGATGAAGGTGGCCGAGCAGACACCGCTCACCGCGCTCTACGTGGCCAACTTGATCAAGGAGGTGGGTGGCTTGCTTCTGCTGTGGCCTCTGAATGTCCTAGGGTGGCTTGCTCTGAAGGGGATCTGAGGAAAGCCTTGGACTCCTGAGGCTGTGGTTGCAGGAGTCGGGGACTTGGTCCTCAGTACCTTAACCAGAGAACTCTGTTCTCAGTACCTTAACCAGAGGCAACTCAGTCCTTAGTACTTGAACCAGAGGGTAGCTTGGTCCTTAGTACCTTAACCAGAGGGGAAATCAGTCCTTAGTACTTGAACCAGAGGGGAGCTTAGTCCTCAGTACCTTAACTAGAGAGGAGCTCAGTTCTTAGTACTTTAACCAGAGGGGAGCTTAGTCCTCAGTACCTTAACCAGAGGGGAACTCAGTTCTTAGTACTTTAACCAGAGGGGAGCTTAGTCCTCAGTACCTTAACCAGAGGGGAACTCAGTCCTCAGTACCTTATCCAGAGGGGAACTCAGTCCTCAGTACTTATCCAGAGAGGAACTTGGTCATCAGTACCTTAACCAGAGGGGAACTCTGTCTTCAGTATAGTCAGAGGGAAACTCAGTCCTTAGTACCTTATCCAGAGGGGGACTCTGTCCTCAGTACCTTATCCAGAGGGGTCCCTGCTACTGTCTCCCACACTGGGACCTGTGGCTCCCTGAAGGATGAAAGCCACTGCTTTAGAACTGTCAGCTCCACAGGGGACCCTATAGCCAGACTCTTTGTCCCAGCCACTTTTAGAAGTCCCTGTAGCATGGCTCATGCATTGTAGTTCCTTTGCGTGTGTCCCCAGATCACCGTTGGGGGAGACTGGGGTGTTTTCTTTGTCAAGGCCCTGGAGCAAGAGGCTGACATCCACGTCTCCTGGCTTCCCCTACAGGCAGGCTTCCCCCCTGGCGTGGTCAATATTGTTCCTGGATTCGGCCCTACCGCCGGGGCTGCCATCGCATCCCACGAGGATGTGGACAAAGTGGCCTTCACAGGTTCCACTGAGGTAAGGCATCTCAGGACCTCCGATTTGCAGCATGGTGGCTCAGGCTCAGTGGCTGTGTTCCCTTCCAAGGAACCAGCTTCTGTCCCAGAACTTGCCTCTCCGTCATCCAAATGACAGCCCGCATACGTGTGCCAGAGGGCAGATCAGGACTATGTTTCTCTGTGGTCTGCTAGCCGCGCGGTGGAGGTGGGATGGATTGTGGTGGGTGTCAGCACTCGCCCCAGGAAACTGGGGCTCGCTGGCTTCAGATAGCCTAGGCCAAGTCCAGGCGATGCTGTTGTAACCCTGGAGGACCCACTGGATGTCAGGAGGCTCTGTTTATTCCCTTTGAGACCAGGACGATGCCTTTAACCCCAGCATTAGGGAGGTGGAGGTAGGAGGATCAGGAGCTCGGGATAGTGAGCTACTTAGTAAGTTTGAGGCCAGCCTCGGCTACATGAGACAATGTCTCAAAACAGAAAACAAGTCAGGAGGGATGGTGCACACCTCTGGTCGCAGTGCCTAGGAGGCAGGAGCAGGTGAATCTCTGTGAGCTCAAGGCTAGCCTGGTCTACATAGTGAAACCCTGTCTGAAACAAATGGTTTTACAGCAGTAGTAATGAAAACCAGAAGGACAAGGTATGCGGTGTGGAGAGGGCACAGGCAGTACGTAGGCTTTGGAGTTTCACCTCAGTGTAGCACAGCTTTGCTGTGCGACCTTGGTGTATTATGTTTATTTATTTAGAGACAGGATCTCTCCATAGGGATCTGACTATATGGACCAGGCTGGTCTTGAACTCATAGAGATCCATCTGCTCCTGACTCTGGAATGCAGGGACTAAAGGGGTGCCACCACGCCCACCTTGTGTGAGTTTTCCTTTCGCTGTGACAAGTTGAAGGAAGGATGGATTATAGCTCAGACTCTTATGGGGACGGGGCAGGCAGCAGCTTGAGGGTGCCTGCTCACAGCTGGGCAGACCAGGGCAACCAGACAGGAAGTGGGGCTCAGCTATAACCTCCCCCACCAATCGACCCACTTCCTCCCCCTAGACAATAATCCTAAAGGTTCCACAACTTCCCCAAAACACTGCCACCAGCTGGGTGAACTAAATATTCAAACATGAAGGCCAGCAGGGGACATTCCTCGTTGGACCGGTGACACTTGGTGACACTTGGGTGAGCCCAACTCCTTGAGCCTCTGTCCTCGGTGGTGAGAATCAAGCTGGCTCAGGGTTCCAGCCACGGTGCATAACACTATGGCTGCTTCAGCGGCTAAACAAATGGATGAGAGGAGTTGGGCTGCTATGGGGGCTGCTCTGTGGCAGAGACATAAACAAATCAAGGCCCGGAGAGTCCTTAAACTGTCCTTGGAAGCAGGGACACATTTCTTTCCAAAAGTGAGCAGGTCCCGACCCCTGAAATCTCAGCCTTCGGAGAGGGGACACTAATTAGTGTAACAACAAGGATTTTTTTTTTTTTCGGAGCTGGGGACCGAACCCAGGGCCTTGCGCTTCCTAGGCAAGCTCTAGCAAGCGCTCTACCACTGAGCTAAATCCCCAACCCCAACAAGGATTTTTCAAACAGTTTTTTTTACCTCCTGGCCCCTTCCACACCCAGCCTGCCTTCAGTCGGAGGCTTTGATGAATCTCACAGAGGGGATGGTTTCTTTGCAAGATGGCCTGTGGGGTCAGCTTTGTGCTAGGCTCTGGGTACTCGGGGGAGAGTAGTACCCTGTGCTGCCCTCACAGAGGGGACAGCACTGAGCTAGGAAAGAGGCTACATATAGTTTGACTGGGTCCTGCCTCCTCATTGGCCATCTGGGCGACTGGCCATGTGACTTGGCCACTCCTAGCCTCAGCCCCCTTGTTGCTAAGCCATTCCAGCCTCTAAGGGCATCAGGAGGGCTGACTCCCAGCCCCAGCACCTGGCACAGACCTGTGTGTGAGCCACACGAAGGGGTCTTGTCATAATGTGTAGAGCTCAGTGGTGGGTCTCTTGGGACACGGTGACTCCGTGAGTGGAGGGGCATTTAGCTCCCTTCCCCTGCCGACGGCAGTCCATGGGTCTGTGTCTCCACAGGTTGGTCACCTAATCCAGGTTGCCGCCGGGAGCAGCAACCTCAAGAGAGTAACCCTGGAACTGGGGGGAAAGAGCCCCAACATCATCATGTCGGACGCTGACAGTAAGTTCTGGGGTTGCAGGAAGACCTCAGCTCCAGCGTGATTGATTTGGGACCCGTGTGGTCTGGTGTAGTCTGACTTAGCTCCTCATTCTGTCATTAGGGTTAGCCTGACCCCTGTACTGCCCACCCACAGGCCACTAGGCCACCGTACCTTAGCACGCCCTCTCTGAGAGACACTTCCTTCCCTCTGTCTCTCTCACAGTTGACAGCCTTCGCAAAGGGAGGAAGGTTCCATTTCATTCTGGACAATCCCTGGCCCCTGGCAGGCACTACCCCTGATGTTGTGAGCGGGTTGTGTGGGTGAGCGTTGCTGGAGGTTAACGGCCTCTCCTCATGTTGCCTCTCCCTCGCTCTCCCCTCCCCACAGTGGACTGGGCGGTGGAACAGGCCCACTTTGCCCTGTTCTTCAACCAGGGCCAGTGCTGTTGTGCGGGCTCCCGGACCTTCGTGCAGGAGGATGTGTACGACGAATTCGTGGAACGCAGTGTGGCCCGGGCCAAGTCTCGGGTGGTCGGGAACCCCTTCGACAGCCGGACGGAGCAGGGGCCGCAGGTAAGCCGCGTCAGCTGGGCATGCCAGCGTGCCAAAGCAGTAAGGACAGGATAGCTCGGACTCGGTGGGGCTGGGTTCAACTGTCACCTCTGCTGGATACCACCTGTGTGTCCTGTCAGGGTAATCAGGAGACCCCAGCCCCATCTCAGGTCCTATATTTTGGATTCTTCATAGACCTTGGCAGGAAAATGGCTGCCTACCTGCCGAGGAGCCTCTCCCTACGTGCCTCGGCTTCTGTGTTTTAATTCTGCTAATCTTGGAATTTAAAGAGAGAAGCATTGGGTCAGGCGTGCCTTGCCCTGGTGGTAAAGGATGTAGCGTCTCTCTTTGGCATCACGCTTCTGATTGTGGCATTTTCTCTCTGACTCTTGCTCCTTAAAGACCCGGGTCCCCTTCCCAGCCACGTCTGCCCTGATCTAGCTTCTCAGTCCCTCTGGGCTTCTCCCGCAGGTGGATGAGACCCAGTTTAAGAAGATCCTGGGCTATATCAAGTCGGGACAACAAGAAGGGGCGAAGCTGCTGTGCGGTGGGGGCGCCGCCGCAGACCGTGGTTACTTCATCCAGCCCACCGTGTTCGGAGACGTCAAAGACGGCATGACCATCGCCAAGGAGGAGGTGAGCCCCTGGGCCGAGCTGCTCTTAGCAGGAAGGAGAAATGGGTGATTTGGTCCAGTGTCATGACGGTGTCCCCAAACGTTGATTTTGAGCCATCTCCATGGCTAGAGTAAGTTATTGCCACCATGATTCTGATACGTCACTCTTCCCTTAAAGTTTCTCACCTCACAAATGAGAGAGCATTAAATCCTTTATCCCAGCCCACAGGGTTTTATAGTCCTTGGGAGTCATGTCTCTCTCTTTTTTAAATTTATTTACTTTATTTATATAAGTACACTGTCACTGTCTTCAGACACACCAGAAGAGGGCATCAGATCCCATTACAGATGGTTCTGAGCCAACATGTGGTTGCTGGGATTTGAACTCAGGACCTCCGGAAGAGAAGTCAGTGCTCTTAACTGTTGAGCCATCTCTCCAGCCTATGGGAGTCATAAATCTAGGACTGGGCTCATCTGCCCTTTCCATAACTTTGACTCAAGTAAGACCTCGGATGAGACCATGTTTGATTTCACACCCAGCATGACAACTCTCACTTCCTCTCGCTTGCACCAGCTGGGGCGAGCCACGAAGAAGCTGCACTCAGGACAGCGTAGTGTCAACCTTTCACATGCTAGTGAGAATATTCTCCATCCAAGGAGCAGGAGCTGGGTGACGAAGTGGCCTGTTCTGGAAACTGCTGGGAAAAGGAAGAGAAACCAGAGGCCATTCCACTGCTTGCTCAGCAGTCAGCCCATGCCTTGACCCTGGGTTAAATTTGATGGGAGTCCGCCTTAAGCCCTCTATGCTAAGTTCACATGCTAATATATTTCATTTGTTGTGGGCCTGTTTAGAAATAAGATAATCAGACATAAAGCACAGACCACCCAGGAGGCGGCCAGTCTTTGTCTGCTCCCTTTTCCTCATAGCTGAGCTGGGAGGCCCCCTGTAGTCCTGGACTGGCTAGGTCAGGTCTCAGGCTAAAGGGAGCAGGCACCTCCCCCTCCTATCCTTCTTCCTTCTCTGCCTCTCCCTCTAGATCTTCGGACCAGTGATGCAGATCCTCAAATTCAAGACCATTGAGGAGGTTGTGGGGCGAGCCAATAATTCCAAGTACGGGCTGGCTGCCGCTGTCTTCACAAAGGACCTGGACAAGGCCAATTACCTGTCCCAAGCTCTGCAGGCTGGGACCGTGTGGTAAGAGCCGCCCAGTAGCTGCTCCTCAACCCAGTAAAATATCCCCAAACTATCTGGAACCCCAGAACTGGTTCTCCTCTGTCAGAGAACACCCCCTACCACCAGATCCCATGAAGCCGGTGATAGGCCACCTCCCCCAGCTGTGTCCGTGGCAGCCCAGGCTGAGCATAAACAGCTGCTCGGCGCCTGCTTCATCTCCCTTAGGATTAAAGAAAGAAGAAATGTGGACCGGGTGGCAGAGTTCAGTGCCCTCCGCTTAGCTGGTGGGAAAAAATAGCTACTATGTAGCACACTCTGGCAGTCCCTCCAGAAGTTCATCATAGGGGACTGTTTCCAGAGATGCCAGTGCTCTGTAACAGCTAAAGCCCGGAGACCTCATATGAGCCAGTAGAAAATAGTCCACTCTCACAGGGACGTGGGGATAGCTGACGCGCCGCAGCCAACAGGTAGCAACCACTGTAGTTCCTGGGTAGGTGGGTAAACAGACAGGAGGCAGCCTGTCCCTAGTGGAAAGTGATTCAGAGGAATGGAGTCCTGGTGCTTGCTGGAGTGTGGGTAACCTTGGCAACATGATGCTAAGTGACAGGAGTTAGTTGCAGACCACCATATTGTCTGACTCTACAGCCCGGCAAGCTGGGGGTCTCCATTAGTGGATGCTCCACCTGGAGGGAAGGGGCAGGAAGAGACCATTAATGGGTACAGTGTTTCTTTTTAGAGTGCAACGAATACTGTGAAGCGAGATAGTGGTTAGGCTCTAACCCAGAAGACTTCCCTTAGACCTTATTCTGGTGTGATACAAACCACCAAGTTGGGACGTCTTTAAAAAACATTTTTTAGGGGTTGGGGATTTAGCTCAGTGGTAGAGCACTTGCCTAGGAAGTGCAAGGCCCTGGGTTCGGTCCCCAGCTCCGAAAAAAAGAAAAAAAAAAAAAAAACATTTTTTAAAGCGTGTGTGTGTGTGTGTGTGTGTGTGTGTGTGTGTGTGTGTGTACAGGTGTACAGGTGTACAGGTGTACAGGTGTACAGGTGTACAGGGACACGAGTGGGGGTTGTAGGACACAGCTGGTTTTCCTCTTACCACGTGGGTCCCAGGAATTGAACTTGGTAGCCAGGCTCCCAGTATGGGTAGATCCTTCCCCTACCTATCCAGTCATGTTGCTAGCCAGAGCCAGAATGCTTTTTTTTTTTTTTGGTTCTTTTTTTTTTAGGAGCTGGGGACCCGAACCCAGGGCCTTGCGCTTCCTAGGTAAGCGCTCTACCACTGAGCTAAATCCCAGCCCTGAATGCTTTTAAATGCTGAATTTTCACATCATTTTTAATAATTTTTAACTCGAAAGGGGGAGCCCGGGGTGGTGATGGCACATGCCTAGCACTCGGGAGGCAGAGGCAGGTGGATTTCTGTGAGTTCTAGTTCTTCAGACTGGCACCGTGTGGTAAGAGCCTCCCAGTAAAATATCCCCCAAGTATCTGCTAGCCCAGATTGTATAGCAAGTTCCAGGACAGCCAGGTCTGCATATACAGAGAAACCCTGTCTTAAAAAGAAAAAAAAATTAGAAAGAAAGTGGGGGTGGGGTGGGGGAGCCAGTCCCTGTTAGCCAGGATGCCTCATTCAGATTGGAAGCTGGCTCCTGGTGTGCTGTGTTTGATGCCTTTCTGTGGCCACATTTGCGCAGACAGTAGAGTGTCACGTGACCTGCCTGCCCTACCCCCCCCAACCTCCATGGCGGTTACTTAATGGGCCTCTATTTTCCATATAAGATGGTGATGGTGAGGTCATCCATGGCCTGGAATGTCACGCAGTCCCTCACATGACCTGTGTGTTCTCTCCAATGACAGGATCAACTGCTACGATGTGTTTGGGGCCCAGTCCCCATTTGGTGGCTATAAGATGTCGGGGAGCGGCAGGGAGCTGGGCGAGTATGGCCTGCAGGCCTACACGGAAGTGAAGACGGTGCGTACACAGCCTGCGGGCACCAGTGACCTGGCCTCTCCTGGTTAGGGATGCTAGTACCTGTTATTAGTTTGTAGGTTAAGCCAGAGAAGCCACGAGGGAGTCAGACGTAGTCTCTAGGGTCTTACCCCCACCAGGCCCAGACATTGCACAGAGCTGGTCAGCCTGAGAGAAGGCAGGCCCCAGTGGGTAGAGGCAGTGAGGTGCTTCCGGTAAGAGGTGTGAGCAGGCCCAGGTGCCAAGGGCACCCTGGTCCAGTTCTGCCCACAGGAACATAGCCCAGACTCCATCAGAAGCACAGAAAGGGTGACAGTGCTATGAACACAGGTCATCCAAAAAGTCAGATGTGACCTAAATGCCCAGCATGTTAGCGTCTGTTCCATCATGGAATACAGATCCCTTTAAAAATGGCTTGTCGCACATTTGATGTGGAAATTGTTTGTCTTTTCATGTAAAGAATGCAAAATAGGGCTGGAGAGGTGGCTCAGTGGTTAAGAGCACTGACTGGGTTGGGGATTTAGCTCAGTGGTAGAGCGCTGGCCTAGGAAGCGCAAGGCCCTGGGTTCGACCCCCAGCTCCGAAAAAAAAAAAAAAAAAAAGCACTGACTGCTCTTCCAGAGGTCCTGAGTTCAAATCCCAGCAACCAATGGGATCCGATGCCCTCTTCTGGTGTGTCTGAAGACAGCGACTGTGTACTTAAATATAATAAATAAATAAGTCTTAAAAAGAACAGAGACAAAGTTTTTTAAAAAATCCAAAATAAAGTAAATGCAGGAAGAGGCTTTTTAGAACACCTTGTAATACCTACACGTTGAGATGCAGTGACAAGCCATGAGGGCCCTTTCTTTAATGAGACGCCTGTGGATGTAGCCTCTTCCTCAGAGTTTACCCTGGGGACTCCTAGTTTGGGACTATACAGTGTTAGATGTTGCAGCTTCCTGACCTCAACTCACCAGATGCTCCTAAACTATGATGCCCCCCAGTCCTCCAGAAAGGGCTGACCTCCAGACACCGGCAGATGTCTCCTAGGACCTTGGGTGAGAATCCAGAAAGGAGATAGAATATGATGTCCCGCAGAGGTCAGGCTGTTGCCAAGGAGATGTGAGAAGGAAGAGAGAGGCTCTTGTCCCAGGGGGGACCTCCCGACACTTGCAAAGTATGAAGAATAAGTGTTTCTTGAACCCTTCACAGGTCACCGTCAAAGTGCCACAGAAGAACTCGTAAAGTAGCATTCAGGCGTCCTCAGCCAGCGCCCGAAAACCCAACAAGATCCTGAGAAAAGCCACCACCAAGCACACTGCGCCTGCCAAGAGAAAACCCCTTCACCAAAGCGTCTTGGGCCAAGAAAGTCAGGATTTGATAAACAGGGCGGGGTTGGTGGGCAGTGTGTGGGGAGAGTCCCCAGTAAACTGGGGAAGGGAGGAGCTCTGTGCAGACCACCCACACCCACGCTCACGGGTCCTTCTGTGCTGGATGCTGGGTTCCACCCTCAGTGCTTAAACAAATGAGCAATAAAAATCAGCAGATAAAGCCTCGGGGTCAGTTCTCTGAGCCCTAAGTTCTGAGTCTTATCTCTGTTGCATTCTGTAACTTCATGCTGTGGGAGGAGACAAGGCCATTGTTAGAGTCCTATTAGCTCTGTGGAACACTAGCACCTTGATGTTTACTGGTCAAGAGTCACTAAAGGCCCCCCTCCCATCCTGGACATGGGGGACACCAGGCTGAAGTGTCCCCACTATTTGCTGGTATCATGAAGTATTACTCTCCCCGCTCCTTGGTACCTGTGACCTTGGCTCTCACAAGTGATTCCAGGCTGATGGGGAGGGATATAAGCTGGAGAGAGAGAGGAGTGGCTGTCTTGCAGGACAGAGGAGGTAGTGACACTTGTTTGATCCTTTCTAGCGTGATCCAGGGTTAGCTTTCAACCAAGGGACCTCACAGCTCAGCATAAGTGCTGCTGACCTGGAGGAGATTGAGCAAAAAGACGCTTTCTGAAGTTGCTCCGTTGTCCCGATCTGTTCTGCGGCCTCCGTGGGGCACAGAGTGGAGCGTGCCCACTGCAGGGTCTGCCTCTCACACACCCAGAGAACGTGCAGGTTATTAGTGACAGCGCCGTGGATGTGGAGGTGGCCGTGGATGGCCAGAGGGAGTAGTTTTTCAGAGAGTAAGAGGGATGGCGGTGACGGTAGGCTGGGGACTGCAAGGCAGACTGTTTCAGGCTGTGGTCACCTGTAGATGCCAGGGGGTGTGACAGATGTAATAACATTGCTGAAGGACGGAGGGACCCACTCACGCTGGAAGGCCAAGAGAGCTCTTGAGCGGGGCTCCAGTTACCTGTGCTTTCTTCCTCACCTACCAGAAGGTTCCATCCCCAGAGGTTTTAGATGCCTGTGACCTCTGCCCTGTGTATAAATGGGGGCGGCGCTGTGACTATCCCAACCCCGCTCCATCCTGAAGTGCAAGTCGTAAGCCTTCTGGGGACACCTTGTGCCCAGCCTGTAGATTATTCCCTATAGGTGTAAGTGCTCACGGTGATTGGCATAAAAGAAATAAGCCAGCAATTAGCGATGGTAATCGTGTGAAATTACCCAACTCTTGGCACCGCCGCGCCTGTGTTTTGGGGAGTTGAGTAAGTTCCGTGTAAGTGTCGCAATACACCAGTAAGCCCGGTAACAGAGATGGTTGCTGGTGGCTGATGGGTGGGCATGCGTGCCGTGTGGGTACCACGGCTGCAGGCATGATGCTCACCAGTGCATGCAGCTCTCACCAGTGCATGCAGCTCGCACCAGTGCATGCTTATTCCCAGAACTTTCACTTAGTACTCTTACGCTGCATGTGACAATTCGGTGCCTGGGACCTTCCCGGAGCAGTGATAAGTATGTCAAAGTCCAAGGTCCACTGGAGCCTGACAGGAAAGCTTAGGGGCAAAGGTCCCAGATCTTACTCAACTTGTGAATGAACAGGACGTGTGAGCTTAGCTTCAGAACCAGCTGGTCAGGGAAGGAGCTGAGGGTAAGAGGCTGATGACCCCCTGAAGTTGTCCTTTTTAAAATGTATGGTCAGGGAAGGAGCTGAGGGTAAGAGGCTGATGACCCCCTGAAGTTCTTTTTTAAAATGTATGTACATGAGCACACTGCCCCTGAGTTCAGACACACCAGAAGAGGGCGTCGGATCCCCATCACAGATGGCTGTGAGCCACCATGGGGTTGCTGGGAATTGAACTCGGGACCTCTGGGAGAACAGTCGTTGCTCCTAACCACTGAGCCATCTCTCCCAGCCCTGAAGTTGTCCTTTGACCTCCATACACACATACCTGTGTGTGTGTGCTCATGTGCACACACAGAAATAAGTAAATAAAATTTTTAAAAATCAGATGCCTAGTACGGTGCCTCGAACCTTTAACCTCAGCACCTGGAGGCAGAGGCACTTGAGTCTGAGGCCTGATTGAGGTCTGTTATACAGATCAAGTTCCAGGACAGCCAGCCACAGCTATACTGAGAAACCCTGTCTGGAAAAAACAAAAATTAAATTTGGTTGCCTGCAGTGACACACCCTGTAATCCCAAGATTTAGAAGAGTCTTTAGAGAAGGCAGGAGGATTGCCAAGAGTTTGAGGCCAGGTTGAACTAAAAAGAACCTGCCTTTAAAAAAAAAAAAAAAAAAGGGAAGGTGGGGAGGGGAGGCCACCAGACAGCTCGCTGACCACAGCGACCACAGTAAGCACTCGAAACCTGCAAGGAGCGGGCCCTTCCTTCCTCATCATGTGCCAAGGTTACCACGGAGGAGCCGTTTTCGAAAGCAGAAGCCAATCGAAGTACCCCTGCTGCACACACTGAAAGAACGCGTGACATTTGCCATCTGTGTCGTGGAAATGCTGCAGGAGGATTAACGTAGCATCAAGAAGCCAAATCCTACTCAGGGGACAAGAGGAGGGGGCAGGGATAGGTGGTGAGAGTCAAGGGTGGCTGGGAACTGCTGTTTTTGACTTCCAAAGGGCTTCCTCCATCTCTCAGCTCCACTTCCGGGCCAGCTTCACTTCCAGCTGTGCCCATTCTGGCTACTGGCGCGTCCGGATCCTTAGAACTGCCGCCCAACCTCACGTCCATCACGCTGAGGCCCGCCCCCAAACCCCTGAAAAGAGAATGCCTATTGTTAGCATTCTGTCTAAGCTCCACCCCCTCCTCCCCCTATATCTTACCCTTTTGTTCAAACTTTTTTTTTTTTTTTTTTTTTTTTTCGGAGCTGGGGACCAACAGGGCCTTGCGCTTCCTAGGCAAGCGCTCTACCACTGAACTAAATCCGCAACCCCTCTTACCCTTTTGTAAACACAGGACCTGTGGCCCCGGCATCTATACTGTCTGGTTTCATCAATCTTAGTGCTATAGCGATGGGATGAAATGTAGATCAAAGTCATACGGTCCACCCCGTGACCAGGAAGAGCATCTCCAGCAGCCTAGAATAAGAGTGATAAATTTCCAAAGAAGACTAGAACTTTCAACGTGGGAATAATGCCCACGCATTCTCCTATAATCAGTGAGGCAGAGAGCAGTTCGGAACATGGTGTTTGTGTGTGTGTGTGTGTGTGTGTGTGTGTGTGTGTGTGTGTGTGTGTGTGTGTGTGTGTGTGTGCGCGCGTATGTGTTGGTAATTCTTGGCCCTGGGCGTGTGACTCCAACTCGGTGAGAGACAAGCAGTTAATCCGAACGAAGGCAGGCAGGTGTGATGAGCAGCCTGGAGCACAGACTTCCACACCCAAGACAGTAATCCTGTTTAGGTGAAGGAACCCGCTGGGCCGGAAGCAGCTGTCTGGGGGTAAAAACAAGGTTCTCAGGTTCCGAGGAGCCAGATCTCTCTGGGTACTTGGATTTGGGCTGATCACAGGAGTATTGGGTGCAAAGCCGTGCTTTGTGGGTTTGGCCTTCTCTGATCCTCAGGAGGAAATGGTGGGGTCTTGTACAAAACAAAAAGGCACGTGGGCGCTGGAGCGGAGACCTAGGTATTAGCGCCACCTTGTGGCCAATGGCCAAGCCACAGCGACATCCTTTGAAGAGGATCAAGATGGCTCAGAAGGGAGGAACTGAAAACAGGGCCTCCGCGATGGCTTTACAGTAAAAGAAGCTTGCCACCACACAGGACTACCTGAGTTTGATTCCCAGACCCCACAGGGTGGAAGAAATCACGAATTAACAAGAAAACAGGGACCTCAACAAAACCCATAGAACCCCAACATACATCTCCCAACAGATGACTCAAATGTGGCCTGGTCCCTCGATGGAACTGTCTGTCACCAAGAGGACATAAGGCTATGGGGGACCACTTCACCAGTGTGCAAATTGCTTTAAAAAGTGTGTGTGTGGGGTTGGGGATTTAGCTCAGTGGTAGAGCGCTTTGCCTAGGAAGCGCAAGGCCCTGGGTTCGTCCCCAGCTCCAAAAAAAAAGAACCAAAAAAAAAAAAAAAAAAAAAAGTGCGTGTGTCTGTCTGTGTGTGTGTGTGCGCGCGCGCGCGTGCTGCTGTATGAGCCATAGCACATGTATGGAGGTCAAACCAGGAATTGATTCTCTCCTTCCACTACAAAGGACCCCAAGATTGAACTCAGGTCATCAGGCCTGGTGACAGTTGCCCACTAAAGCTATTTTGTTGGCCCTCTGTGTTTCTTTTTTTTTTTTTCCTTTTCTTTTTTTTCCGGAGCTGGGGACCGAACCCAGGGCCTTGCGCTTGCTAGACAAGCGCTCTACCACTGAGCTAAATCCCCAACCCCCGGCCCTCTGTGTTTCTTTGTTTGTTTTTGATTTGCTTTTGTTTTGCTTTTGAGACAAAGTTTCTGTGCAGCCCTGATTGTCCTAGAACTCCCTGGCAGACAAGCCTGGCCTGCAACTCGAAAAGATCCTCCTGCCTCTGAATCTTGAGGTTAAAGATGTGGGCAGCACAGCCAGCTGATTCATCCATTCCTGATATTTTGGCCCATGTGGTCAGTCGTGCCCTGCTTCCCCCGCCGCCATTCTCTGTCTCTTTCATTTTCCCTACCTTTTTAGTTTATCCCAGTGGACTGCAGGCATCACACCCGTTCACCATCTATATTGGGTTTGCATTTTTACCTAGTATGTTTCCTTACATGACCTTCACATACAAGATTTGGGGAGTCTCATCAACAGGACATCAGCACTGAAGACGCCTGAGGCGGGGGTCTTAGCCTGCTCCTCCTCTGCTCCTCCCTTTCCTCCTCACGACCTGCCTGTGAGGTTGAGAGGCCCACCTAGCCACTCCCCACTTTGGAACTGTCTTCCCCATCAGCCTTCTTGGGGCTCTGCTCTGTTCCCAACCCACAGCAGCATGGCTGCTTGACCAGACTGAAGGGTTCCTGACACCTCGCTACCTCGACACTGAACAGGGTGAAGTAGATAGAGAGTGTGCCCTGGAAGGGCAAGGTCACCTGACGAATGACATAATAGACTGAAGCCATCATACTGATGGAGCAGACATAGGAGAAAGCCATGGATGAACAGCCCAGCAGTCCCTGGGGGACACAGTGCAGCCTACCCAACTGTCTCTAGAACATCATCTGTCCCCCATTTCTCCCTTCCTCTCCTCAGTGCATGCCAGAGTAGTGACATCACTCAGAGTAGTGACATCAGAACACAGATGACATCAGAGTAGTGACGTCACTCCGAGTGGTGATGACATCAGGGCAGTGTTGTAGAATGTCAATAATTCCAAATCAGAATTTCTACCCCGCCTTTGACCATTCAGTTCCTGGGTAAAAGACACTACTTTTGTTATTTGCAATAAGCCTTAAGCAGCACAAGTGCTGGGCAGCTGCCTCCCCTCCATGCTGTTAGAATCCACTTTCCATAACCCTAAGTCATTACTTAGCTAAGTTTCATCTGGGCTGCTCTTAACTCCAACTGGCCATGTTTTCTTGAAAGCCATGGAGGCTTCTCTCTTCTCCTTCACCTCCTCCTTGTGGTTCCCCTCCAACCCCAAGCCCTGGAATCCTAAACCCCACCTACGTCTCTTCTACTCAGCTATTGGCTGTCAGCATCTTTATTTACCAATCAGAAATAACTTGGGGCAAGGGTCACATAGTGTCACTTGGGTCTAGTGTGGACTCTCATCTGGGGGCGGGGGAATGGGGCGCACTTAGCATTACCTTTCACAGCATGGCCAAACTTCATCAGGGTAGTGAGGATGTCAGAGCAGTGAGGACAGGTTGGACTCAGTAACTGACAGCAGGAGGGGGAGGGGCCTACGGGGGAAGTTTTATTGGGAGAGCTTAACAGAGACAGGTTGAAGGGAGGAAAAATCCGGCTGGAGAGGTGGGTCAGTGGTTAAGAACACTGGTTGTTCTTTCAGAGGTCCTGAGTTCAATTCCCAGCAACCACACAATGGCTCACAACCACCTGTAATGGGATCTGATGCCCTCTTCTGGTGTGTCTGAAGACAGTGACAGTGCACTTATATATAATAAATAAATCTTAAAAGAAAAGAAGAGACCAGGCGGTGTTGGTGCATACCTTTAATCTCATCACCCCCCCCCAGGGCTGGGGAGGGCTGGGGAGGGCTGGGGAGGGCTGGGGAGGGCTGGGGAGGGCTGGGGAGGGCTGGGGGTAGGACAAATCTCAGAGTTTGAGGCCAGCCTGGTCTACAGAGTAGGTTCTAGGACAGCCAGAGACCAGAGATACAGAGAAAAACCTGTCTCCACCTCCATCCCCACTGCCAAATGAGATCAGCAGCAGCATTCTGGGAAGTGTTTTCTGCGAGCACAGAACTGTGTTCCAGAGACAGCCAAGGTTGTACCTCGTGCTGGTAGCTGTACTTGGTTATGTGCGAGGGTCGCCCAGGTGGTACTGGTTTTGAAGGCGTGAATAAAGGGCTCATGAAGAGCAGCTGAGGCTGGGCGTGCAGGAGAAGCTACTGGTGAAGGTGCAGCCTCGTTGGCAGTTGAAAGCCCAGGGACTGAAGGGGTCACGCGAAGAAGTTGAGGCAGAACAAGCAAGACAAGGGGCCGACGTAAGCTCTTTAGAGGAAATCAGAAGATGGTGATCCCTGCAGACCTTGGGTACTGAGTTATTTACAGTTAGTTTGTTTTTTGCTTTGTTGACTGTATCCCGGTTCTTCCCTCTTGAAAAAAGTGCTTAATTTATTTTGATTTTATAGGGGCTCACAGTTGAGAGATTTTCAACTTTTGTTTGCTTGTTTGTTTTTCTCAAAACAAGGTCCCACCGTGTAGCTCTGGCTGTCCTAGAACTCATGATGTAGACCAAGCTGGGCCAAACTCACAGAGATCCTGCCTCTGTCTTGTAAGTGCTTGGATTAAGGTTGTATGTCCCCATACCTGAATGAGACTGAATCTTTAAATGTTTCAATATTGGGACCCCTTCTCCCCAGCCCTCTCGGCCCCAAGACAGGTTCTAGGTTCTCTGTGTAACCCTGGCTGTCCTGAAATTCAATGTATTGACCAGGCTGGCCTGGAACTCAGAGATCCGCCTGCCTCTGCCTCCCCAGTGCTGAGATTAAAGGCTGCATGCTGTTTCTATTATGCTCTGCAGTACAATTTGGGCTTGGGGTTTGACTTAGTTAGGGTTTCCATTGATGTAAAGAGACACTGTGACTCTTATGAAGGGCGTCATTTCATTGGGGCTGGCTTACAGTTCAGAGTGTTCAGTCCATTATCATGGTGGGAAACATGGCAATGTTCAGGCAGGCCTGGTGCTGGAGGAGCTGAGAGTTCTACATCTTGTTTCAAGGGCAAACAAGACTGTCTTTAGGCAGCTAGCAGGAAGGTCCCAAAGCCCACTCCCACAGTGACATTCTTCCTCCAACAAGGCCACCCCTCCTAATAGGGCCACTCCCTAGTTCTTTTTGTTTTTTTAAAGATTTATTTATTTCATGTATATAAGTACACTGTAGCTGTCTTCAGAGGTCATCAGATCCCATCACAGATGGTTGTGAGCCACCATGTGGTTGCTGGGATTTGAACTCAGGGCCTCTGGAAGAGCAACCAGTGCTATTAACCACTGAGCCATCTCTCCAGCCCAACAATTCTTTTTTTGTTTTGTTTTGTTTTGTTTTGTTTTCAGAGCTGAGGACTGAACCCAGGGCTAGGCAAGCGCTCTACCACTGAGCTAAATCCCCAACCCCCAGCCCAACAAGTCTATGGTAACTCCTTAAACCTTGTCAATCTACGACGTGCACTATTTCCTTAAACTTACTATGAACTTACGGAGTGTAAAACTGCTTAGAAAACCACGTAATCAACTATACTGAGAAAGTATAAAACTAAGAACCACAAAGTGGAGGTAGAAACCTGTGCTTCATCCGGTGTGTTTGTGTGCCTGATCTTTTTTCTCTCTGGCTCACAAAGAGTTAAGGAACTCAGAGCCTCTCACCTGAGAGGCCCCAGTCCAATTAAAGAGCCCAAGTAACTAAATTCCTTTTCTTAATCCCCAGCTGCTGTCAGCAGGAGTTAATTGTCAGAAGCCAGCTTTTGGCCCCAGAATAGCAAGAGTTAAACTGCCAGAAGCTATCAGCCTCTAGTCCCCAGAACCGTAAGAGAGAGTCAGAGGTCACCAGCCTCTGATCCATCTATCTGTGCCCTACCTCAGTACTTGACTGTTGGGGCAGCTGGGAAACAGAGAAACCCTGTATCGGAAATAACATCACAAGAGGTTTCTAGGGTGTGCTCAAAGCAGGGGTCCTGTGAGTAGGTCCCCTATCTGTGAAGAAAAGGAAAGTGGAGGCTTTGATAGTGGAGGGCCCTGTGAAAAGAGCTTAGGACAGGTGTCTATTACTACCGGGAGAGACAGTCCTGTTGACAAGGTGAGTTCATGGTGGTGAGGGTATGTAATTTTAACTGTGGTGTGCAAGAGGGCTGGGGCAGGGTGTCTACAGAGACTTCCCTTGGCAGAGATCGTAGCTGGCATGAAAGAAGTCACACCAGGCCATCAGCAGGGGCTGGTCCCTCTCCGAGGGCAGTCCACTCCCCAGTGTCCTTCCTGGCTGTTCGCAATGAGGGCGAAGTCCAGTCAAGGCCTTGAAGTGTGGCTGTTATATGAGCTGGTGTGGCAGAAGGACTCAGGTGGCAATCCTGGGACACAGGAACTGTAGAACAGGCTTCAAACATTCGCACGTGCCTGTAGACCCCGTATAAAGGGTTGCAGCCACCTTTCCCCTTCCTCTCCCACAGGAAGCGTCTGCTTCTTGCCAATAAACACAGTCCCAGGTCAGGCTTCTCTCTCTACTACTTCTTGTCCCTTTGAGCTGCCTCAGAAATCTTAACAGGTCAGAGACTCAGAGAGGGAATCCGGGATCCATAAGGGAGCTGAGCCTTCCCACAAGCACACCCTCCTTTGTTAACATGTGGTGTGGTGAGGATGCAGTTAGCCTGCAGCAGCTGGCAAAGGGTAACCATGAGAGCTGTAGTCAAGGGAACATCAGAGCTCTGTAGTTCAGACTGAACAGCAGCTCTCACCAGCTCTCCCTTGATCTCCTCTGCTCCCTGGTCCTATGCCCCAGAGTGCCACGTTGTCTCTCTGAGACGTCTCTCTCAATCTTTTTTTTTTTTTTTTTTTTTTTTTTTTGGTTCTTTTTTTCAGAGCTGGGACCGAACCCAGGGCCTTGCACTTCCTAGGCAAGCGCTCTACCACTGAGCTAAATCCCCAACCCCTCTCTCAATCTTCAGTCTCGCTCTGACACAGTCTGAACCAAACGGGAGGCCAACTCTCCAAGGGGACCATGGATCCAACACAGCCAAAGTGTTTGGACAAGGTAACCTAACTCCAAGGCAATCTGGCAATCTGTGAGGGCCCCCTCCATCTTTGAGACTGGCTCGAAGGTTCCAGAGGCTTTCCACCAGCTGAGTTCACTTGCTGGAGTTTTGGGGACTCTTCACTGGCCTGCCTGACTTACATGGCAGAAAGCTCTAGAACTTTTCACGTACTGTTTGGTCCCTCGACCCCTGGAAATGTGGGAGATTGGGGCTGACCCCCTGCTTCTAAGCACATTTATGGTGAGCAAGAAAGTAGATAACATCTAGTTGTTATAGCAAGGTATGCCTTTCTTATTAATTAGGCTGCTCACCTGTATGCCACATTAGCTAAAGGTCAGGTGCTGTCTCTAATAGTGGTCTCTGATTCAAGGGTTGAAGAAACACAGGAAACCTGCCCCCATCTCTGCCAAATCCTTTAGTCTCCTGCCCCTGTGCCAAGCCAGAGCAGTCAGTATCCCCTTCCCCCCTTTCCCCAATATAGAAGCCTTGGGCCTTTGAAGAGGGCAATCTGGCACCCGAATATCAAATATCGTGATCCTTCTTTCATGACAGCACTCTCCTTCGCTGATGGCTCCGACCTTTGAAGGACGCAGGAGTTAGTATCCTTGAAATGATAAAGCTCACTCTTGGGCTATGGGAAAGAGGCGATTAAGTATTCTCAGGCAGCCGTGACTGTGTCATAAAAACACGCTGGTCTCTGATAGCAGGATAAGTTGTGTCTTCCCAAGAAGAAAAGGTCAAAAAGGTCTTTTTCTAGCTGTGCAATTCTGCCTCCCTGTCTGAACAAACGCTATTGGGTTTGAAGGACAGCACTCCCTTTTCCCCCTACCCAATCACGTAACGCTAGGAGTCTAGAACCCCAGTTTATGCATCCTCCTATATACCTCGAACTCCTAGATTTTAGGGGTTGCTCTCCTAACCTGTGCAGCAGGAAGGACAGCGGGAACCGGGTCTGGGCTCACATAATAAAACTCTGCCTATTACATCGGTGTTGCAATTTCTACCTGTGTTTTGGGGTTCCCGAGAACTGGACATAACAGGGTCAGGACCCTGGGGAAAATGATCCAGCTGCAGGGCTGATCAAGGTCTCTCCAGATGCACAGAACATTGCTCTTGGTCTCTGTTTATATACTGTCCAGTGGGGACCATGGGGTTCTAGGGCTGTGTATCTTGGGTGAAATGATTGGGTCCTGGTTATCAGGTGCAGCTTTGGTAGGTGTAGTGAAGTTCCTAACTAGACTATTTTTGCAGGTTTAAAGTCTTTAAAAAAAAAAAAAAAACTATGCTCATTACATTTGGTTAATCAAAAATCTGAGGAATGCCCCTGGGTGGCTCAACTTAACCCGTGTTTTACCCTGGTTACACACCTGCCGTGGGTTCCAAATTGCCCATTCCAAACGACAGTTAGCCTGGCTGAAGGCTAATCTAAAAGAGCTCTATCTGGGAGACCTCAAGAAACTAACTTGCTCAGCTCTTGGTCCCAATCTAGCCTCAATACACATTGGATAAAGGCCTCTGCTGGCCCAAATTTGGAACTTTTGATTTTAATTCCTAAACTGATTTAGATAACTTCATAAAATGAAATGGGGAGTGGCCCCTCCCCCATATTTCTTCATTCTTAAGCCCCTCACTGTAAAGGCTCGAGGAAGCCAGCCTTTTTCTCTGCTAAACTAGTCCAACTTACTAGAGGGGAGTATGCCCCCTGCTGTGCGCAACAGTAAACACAGTCTTCACTGCTAAAGGTCAGGCTTCCATCTTTTTCTGTTCCCTGTCTGTCCTTTTGCGCTGCCTCAGAAATCTAACAGAAAGGACGAGTACTAAAACTCCTTTCTTTATACTCTCATCTCTTATGACTCTCTCATGGATAAACTTCCATTTAAGTAATATTTAATAAAGCCTTCAATTCTGCTTCATAAACTGGCTAGTCCTAAAACTGTCAGCGTGGAAGCCACGAACTCGCCCTCTCTCCCCCTTCCAAAGTCTAGGGAAACTCCTCGGGGTGCTGAGGGGGCGGTAGCAGGCAGCTACATCCCGACCCCCAAACAGCTGACAAGATAAGCACAATCCGGTTGGTTCCCACATAGCAAGGTTTCTGTACGTCCCGAGTCACTGTCCCAGTTCCCTGACTACTCCTTGGCTGCAGTCACAGGCTTTTTCTGGATGGACACAAGACAGCGGCCTCCCGCGCATGCGTCCCGCCTGCGTTCCGCTTCTCTCCGCGCAAGCCAGCCGGCGCGCCCTCTTACGTCATTAACTTAGCGCCTCATTAGTGGAAGGCCCGGGGGCCTGTGCTGCTTGCGGCGCGCCCCGGGGAGGCCCGGCGGGCGCCTGCACATCAACCACGCGGCCCGGGGAAGCCTCGGAAAGCCCGGCGGATGCCGGCGAGGGGCGCGCGGCACTGTGTGGTAGCAGAGCCGGGCGGCAACAGGGGTGGCATGGGGCTGCAGAGGGTGCGGCGCGGGCGGGCGGCCGGCGGGCTGCCCGGCGCAGGCGTCCCGGCGATGTGTGGCGCTGGAGCGGCGGTGGGAGCGGCGGCGGCGGTAGCGGCAGCGGCGGCGGGGGGCTCGGCTTCGGCTTCGCTACGGTGCTGGTGCCGGCGGCGGCGGCGGCGGCGGCGCAGACTTCTCCTCAGGACCTGGCGAGCCCGGGCCTAAGCGGCGGCCCCGCAAAACCCCCGCACGGCGCTCCAGGCCGGGCCCCTCCCCGTCTCGCCCTGCCCCGGGAGCCTGCCTCCCCGGCTGGGGATGAGGCCGGGAAGCGGCTGCGCGGGGCCCAGCACAAAGGCTTGTCCCCAGGGGCCGCCGCCGCTGCCGCCGCCACCGCCCCCACCAGCCTAGAGCCGCCTGTGGAAGCCGAGCCGGCACCCGGGCCTTCATCTCCTCCGGTCCCCAGGGGCGGGCGCTGCCCGTCTCCCGGAGTCCCGGGTACCCGAGCTCCGAGCCCTCTGCTTCCTCGGCTGCCAGGGGACCGGACAGCCGCGCAGCCTTCGCCGCTTCGGGCTGTGGGAGCCCAGGGGAGCATGTCGGAGGATAGCAACATGGAGAAAGCCATCAAGGTAAGCGGGAGATGCAACTCATCTCCTACTGTTTCCGGCGTCGGCCTTGGGAAATCGAGAGAATTTGGATGAGCGGTAGAGGTTCTAGTCACTAGCACCTAGTAAGTTCGGGTTTCAGACTTCCCGGGAAGGGGATCGCTTTTGAAGGCCCAGAGTGTTTGCTTATGTAGGGTGAGTCTCTGGTTCTCTCTAGTTTCCTTGGTTGATACAGTTTGTGCTCAGCTAGAACGAAGTTGAGTAGTGTGGAAATACTTGATATGAGTAGAATTCAGAGTGCTTCTTAGGACTCTCATGTTTCCACCGCCTCCAAGTGCTTCTTGGTGATCCACTGCAACACTTGGCAGTGGCTCTGATCCTTCCTGATGGGTCTGAAACAAGCTTGTTTGAGACCTTAGCTTCAGGAGTTGGTTTACCTTTGTTCAAAACCTATTCTTTGTCTTTTCCCTCCTCTGTGCGTTCATATCCTTCTGTTCTCTTGTCTATTCTCAAGAACCAAGAGTTTACTTCTGAGGAGTTAAAAGTGCCCAGTACTCTAAAACTATCCCAAATGGGACTGGGAATATAGCCCGGCTGGTAGAGTACTTAGCCAGGCATGAGTCCCTGTGTTTGCTCCCTTGCACTGCATAAAACTGACACGGTGGTGCAAGTCTGTCATCCCCACGTAGGAGGATCAGTTGAGGGTTCCGGCCAATGCTATGATTTAATATTTGGCGGGTAGGAGGAGCCTGAGCCCAAGCCTGATTACCAGAGTAAGATCCTTAGACCCACATGGTTGGAGAGAGCCAACTCTGGCAAGTTGTCTCTGATCTTTGGGGGACACACACCCAAAAACTGAAAGAAGAAAAAGTTCAGGGCTGTCTTTGGCCACAGAGTTAAGAGGCCATCCTGGAGCTACAAACTCTGTCTATAAATAAGTACATAAATTAAAATAACTCCAGTCTGGCCCAAGTAGAAGAGATTGTTTTTCTTTTCTGTCCTTTTGGTTTTTTGAGGGAGGGTATTTCTGTACAGCATTGGTTGTTGTGGAACTCATTCTGTAGACCAGGCTGGCCTCAAACTCAGAGACCCACCTGCCTCCGCCTCCCTGAGTGAGTGCTGGGGTTAAAGGTTGTGTGCCACCCCCGCCCACTGAAGTCCACTTTGTTTAGATTTTTTTTTAATTGCCAGTAACAGTTTTGTTTTGGGTCAACACTCTTCATGTTTTTGGGTATTTGACAATTTTATTTGTCATTTAGGAAAAACAGTTCAACAAAACAAAAGAGAAATGAAAAGTCCTTAGTTCTGACTCAGTATCAATATTACTGTCCTTTAGTCATTTTAAGTGTATGTGTGTCGGTGTATGTATGTATGTATGTGGGTACATATGTACACACATGGAAGTTGGCTCTCCTTCTGTCATGTGGGGTCCAAGAATTCGAGTCAGCTTGTTGGCAGGTGCTACTGAATCCTCTTTTGGGCATATTTAAAAAAAAAAAATAAACAAAAAACGGAACTCTTTCTTGAGGACTGGAGAGATGGATGGCTCAGTGCTTAAGAGGATGGGTTGCTTCTGTAGAGGCTCCAATTTGGTTTTTAGTGGCCACACTAGTGGCTCACGGTCACAGCACTCTGTAACTAGCTTTGAGGGATCTGACACCTTCTTCTGACCAACAGAGCACACACATAATTAAAAACAGAAAGGTAGGACAAGGGGAGGCACACCATTAAGCTAAGCTCTTAGGAGGCAGAGGCCTGGAACTCTGAATTCAAGGCCAGCATGGTCTACATAGAGAGTTGTAAGCCAGCCTGGGCTACATAGTGAGACTTGTCTCAAAACAAAACAGAGTCCATTATATCTTTTCTTTCTTTTTTTTTTTAAAAGATTTATTCATTTTATTATATATATATATATATACATATATACATATATATATATATATATACATATATATATGTACACTGTAGCTGTCTTCAGATACATCAGAAGAGGGCATTAGATCTCATTACAGATGGTTGTGAGCCACCATGTGGTTGCTGGGAATTGAACTCAGGACCTCTGGAAGAGCAGTCGGGTGCTCTTAACCGCTGAGCCATCTCTCCAGCCCCCATTATATCTTTTCAAAGCGGATCAATTTGTATCCAGTAGTCAGAGATAGTTGCTGCTGATTCCCACCAACACCACATAAGATGATAAGTTCTTGCGTTTTTATATATCTACTATTTTTGTAGAAAAATTGGACACTCCATAACATAGTGACTCTGGACTCTGACTCTTCCCGTATTTGTAGCTGCCTAGAATTAAAGGGAAATTTATTTTCCTTGTGCATGCTAATGTCAGATCAGGGTTGTTGTTCTTGGCCTCTAATATGGGCTGAGAACTTCTGAGGCTTTTATCCCCTGCCACTCAACCCCTGTGGTTCTGGAGTCCTTTCAGAATGGAGCTGATTTGCAAAGTCACTTTTGGCTTTAGATTTTTTTCACTGGCCTTTGATTCCCTCCTGTCCATGTATCAGTTTTGTGGAGGGCTCACTTTGGCCTCCTTCTATGGCTCTGTGTAGCAATTTGCCCTCTAAACCCACATATTCTGCATTCCTGGCCAGGGCCATTGTCTCTGAGCTCAGCACAGCTGTGCCTTCTCTCCCACATTACCTGGTCTCACCTATGCTGCCCTCTGTTTTCTTTCCTGTCCCCTAGAGCAGCAGCATTGTTAGCTGTCACACAGCTCTGTGCTGGGGGCAAGCAACCCCACTGACTGCTTTGGGCAGTTTGCACAGAGGATGGAAGCTGGAGGAGCCAGGCTGGCTGCTGCTTTTGACCTCACTTCTAGTGGGTTTAAGAAAGACAGTTCGGGTTGGGGATTTAGCTCAGTGGTAAAGCACTTGCCTAGCAAGCGCAAGGCCCTGGGTTCGGTCCCCAGCTCCGAAAAAAAGAAAAAAGAAAGAAGAAGAAAAAAAAAAGAAAGAAAGAAACAGACAGTTCTCAGTTTGTTTATTCCGTTGTAAAACTGACAACTGACTGGGTCTCACTGTGTATCTGTGCCTGGTCTGGTACTCATTGTTGATTAGGTTGCCCTGGATTCAGAGAAGCCTTCCTGCCTCTGCCTGCTGCGTGCTGGGAGTAGAGCAGAGAGCCCTCCTGGCTGACAGTCTTGTTTTGACATTTTGTCCAGCTTTAAATATATTCATGGAAAGCAGTTGTCTGCCTTCACACCATGAGTATGAGAATTGCCTGTTTTGTTGTTATTGAATGTTGATGGCCCACCAGGGAGAGATGAATGGAGAATGCATACTTGATCCACTCCGTCCTGGACATTGGGTTGTTTTTTATTTAAACATTCTCAAATGGTGGTAGTGGGTCATTACTGAGGACAAGTGGTCTAGAAAGTGCCATGCTTCCTTCTGTGAAAGCAAGTGTTTGAACCTCAATCTCTAATGTGGATGGGCTACTCTCTGCTGTCAGGTACATCCTTAGTCTGGTAAGATTAGGCCTGAGAGTTCACACTCCTGACTTAGGGTTTCTGTTGCTGTGAACAGACACCATGCCCACCGCAGCTCTTAAACGGACAACATTTAGTTGGAGTTGGCTTACAGATTCTGAGGTTCAGTCCCCTATCATCATAGCTGGAAGTAAGGCAGCGTCCAGGCAGGCATGGTTCTGGAGGAGCTTAGAGTTCTACATCTTAATCCAAAGGAAGCCAGGAGCAAACTGTCTTCCAGGCAGGAGCAGGGTCTCAAAGTCAACCCCTGCAGTGACACACTTCCCCTAACAAGGCTACATCTCCTAATAGTGCCAACTCCCTGGGCCAAGCATATTCAAACCACCACTCTCCCATCCACACAAGTTGAACAGTTTGTTCAAGGATGTAAGCTTCTATTAATACCTGACACAGTTTTCTGGACTCTTAGTTTTTAAGATTTAAAAAAGTGCCAGGTGGGGCTGGCAGGATGGCTCAGCGGTTAGAACACTGACTGCTCTTCCTGAAGACCTGAGTTCAATCCCCAGCAACCACATGGTGGCTCACAACCATCTGTAATGGGATCTGATTCCCTCTTCTGGTGTGTCTGAAGACAGCGACAGTGTGCTCACATACATAAAGTAAATAAATTAAAAAAAAAGAAAGAAAGCGTACTTGATTGTCGTAGTGAAGACTCACAAGTTACTGTGCTGTACTTTTTTTTTTTTTTAAAGATTTATTTATTTATTATATATTGAGTACACTGTAGCTGTCTTCAGATACACCAGAAGAGGGCATCGGATCCCTTTACAGATGGTTGTGAGCCACCATGTGGTTGCTGGGAATTGAACTCATGACCTCTTGAAGAGCAGTCGGGTGCTCTTAACCGCTGAGCCATCTCTCCAGCCCTGTGCTGTACTTTTGAACACATGAGTGGTGCTGGAGGCGGATGAAGGCCTCTCGTATGCTAGGTAAGTGTTCTGCCACTTATCTAAAGTCCTAATGTCTGTCCCATACGTTGTCTAAAGCATCATTTGTCTACTTAAATAGACCACGAAGGTGGATTGCAGTTCTCTTATTTTTGAACCTGTGTTATCGGGAGGTAGTGGTTGGGAGGAGATGGCAGTCATGTGGACAAGTGTGCGATTGTGAAGCCTGCGGACTGGGGAGGTGCTGAGGCAGGGCTGTGCTGCCTCTGCCCAACAGTGCAGCTTACAGCTGAGTTACCTCTGCCTCTCTTGTTCATCTTCTTCTTTTTAATAGGAGACCTCCATTTTAGAAGAATATAGTATCAATTGGACTCAGAAACTGGGAGCTGGAATTAGTGGTCCGGTTAGGTAAGACAATGTGGAAAAGTGGGTGCGTGCTCTGGGAACAGACATAGGAAGTGAGCTTCGAGCCACAGTCACCCGATGCGCCACCAGAGTTGGCCTGAGTTTAAATTGCAGTTTTTATTTGGCTTTGAATTGTTGTAGTAGTATGTACCACTGAGCTACCCCAGCTCCAAGTAGTGGGTGTGTCCTTTATTAATCTGTTTGTTGCATTTTTATGAGTGAGTGTGTGGAAGTCTAAGGATGACTTTCAGGAGGTGGTTCTCTTCCCCCGTGTAGGTCCTGTGGATCTCACTGGCCCCTTGGTAGAGGCCTGTAGTTAGTGTTTCATAGCTAGAAACAGCTGAGTAGTAAAGTCACACGGTCTGTAGTATTATGGGCTGATTTTAAGATGTTAAGATATTTGGACCAGTGAGATGGGTTGTTGGATAGAAGTTCTTGTTACAATTCTGATGGCCTGGTCCAATAATAATACTGGAAGGAGAGAACTGATCCCTGCAGGTTTCTCTGTGACCTCCTTATGTACATCACACATGAAATAAAAAAATCTAATGTAATTCTAAAGATGTAAAAGGTGGGGCTGGAGGTGGGTCAGAGGCTAAGAGCTGCAGCTGCTCTTGCAGAGGCCCCGGTTTGATTCCTAGGACCCATAAACTGGCTCACAGCCACCAGCAGCTCCTCCAGGGCATCTGACGCCCTCTACCGGTTTCCACAGGGAACAGGCGGTGAACAGACTTACATGCAGGCAAAACATTCATACAATAGAAGGAAATAAAAATGTTAGGAAATAAGACTGGCCTTTTTGAGAGGCCATCGTTTCTTCAGTCCTTTGGTCGTGAGCTGACATTACCTGCTGAGGCTGAGACTCTAGTGTGGCTCGGTGGCTGAGCAGACAGGAGACTTCACCTTCGCCATCTGCTGCTCAGGGCACATTGTTTGTATTCCTTTGCCTGTGTGTCTGAGACAGGGTCTGTTAGGCCGTGCTGTCCTGGAACTTGCTGTGGAGATCCTGACTGCCATTGTGATTCCTTTCTATACCTAGAGTCTGTGTAAAGAAATCTACTCAAGAACGGTTTGCACTGAAAATTCTTCTCGATCGTCCAAAAGCTAGAAATGAGGTATGTTCCTTACTTGGCTTGCACACGCACGCACACACAGAGGGAGGGGGGTGGTCTTTCCTCTGCAGGCCTGAAAACAGCATTAGATGCTTTAGTGCTCCAGACAGTATGGGCTCACCCGCTGGGAACTGAAGTCTGTTCTTCTGGAAGAGCAGGAGACACCCTTAACCACTTAGCTGTCTGTCCAGCCCTTGTTTAAATGTTCTTAGAGCCTTAGGATATATATGTATTTACAGTTGAGGCAGGTAGCTCTCTGGAAAGTGAAGAGATGTGTAAAGACTGTCTATACTTCCTCTCTTCACGTTACCATGTCGAGTGCTCCAGTGATGTGGAGAGCTGGCGTGCAGTCCTCACTCACCTCACAGTTTACATTAGTAGCAGGAATGTGAAATAGAGTGAGCTGTGCACGTTGTCATTTGTTAATAGAGGGCGTAGTGCATCTGTTAGTGCAGTTTTATTTGTATGGAGGAGGCCGATGGTCTGGACAGGAAAATACTTTTCCTAGTATTCTAGGTGACAAGGATTTCTACAGAAGTAGGCTGAGCGTGGTCAGTTTTTGATGGTGTTTCCTGTGTTCTCTTTAAGGTGCGCCTGCACATGATGTGTGCCACACACTCCAACATAGTTGAGATTATTGAAGTGTTTGCTAACAGTGTACAGTTCCCTCATGAGTCCAGCCCCAGGTAAGACTGAACAGGGCCATCACCATACATGGCCATGTGGAAGTCATAGTTGTAGACTTGTGCTTTTCTCCTGCCCTCCCTCCTCTCCTTTCCCTACCTCGTTCTCTTGTGTTTTAAATGCTAGATTATGTAACCAGTGCCTCAGCTCTCATCCCCAGGTTCAGTTGCCTCTGGGGAATCTTGTTTCATTTGCTCCCCTTCCTCCACCATTATTTTGATTACTTTCTCTTTTCAAAAAACGTTTGGGGCTTGGGAATTATAGGTTAGTGATGGAGTGCCAAGCATACCTAAGGCCCTGGATTTAATATTGTGTGTGTGTGTGTGTGTGTGTGTGTGTGTGTGTGTGTGTGTGTGTAGTTAAAAGCAAAAGAAAACATTAAAGAGCCAAGTAAAGTGGTGCATGCCTATAATCCTAGCCCTTGAGAAGCGGAGGCAGGAGGATCATACATTCCAGTCTAGCCTAGTCTACATAGTAAGACTATGTTATGTTCTAAATAAATACATAGGAATTGAAATAGGTTCTACTTCAAATTGGCGGGAAGGGCCTAAATGTCATTCCAGCATTCCAGGCCAAGTCTTAGAAGCCGTGCAGCAGAAATGCCCCAGGGCCTGCCCTGACTTGCCTTTTGAAAAAAGAAGCCGTCCTTGTTCCTAGTTGCAGGAGTTTGGGAAGCACGTGAGGTGGAGTCTGAGGGGCAGTGAGCCAGGCGCCTCCTCCCTTGCATTCAGAACCTTACAGAGCAGAGCCTGTGTAAGGGCAGCCTGGGAGACCAGTGTCTCAGAGGCTGGGGGTGCACAGTGGAAAGGGTACAGGAGCTGTGCTGTTAAAGCCAGTGAGAAGTCGGTGTGGTCTACCGTGTGCTCCGATGCTGAAAGCATTTTGAGTTTATGTGAGGGAGAGGAACCAGAAACTCATGCTTTCTTTCTTGCTTCTTTCTCTCTCTTCCTTTTTCTTTCTTTTGGTTAAGACTGTGAGAGCCATTGCACTGTAGTGGCTGGCCTACGTGCACTCCGAGAGTGGCTGCACATTGTAGATGAGGTCACTTTAGGTCAGTGTTTGATGCTTCAGGGTTTTTCTTTTTCTTTGCTTTTGTTTTTTCCCTTTTTCTTTTCTTTCTTTTTTTTTTTTTTTATTTTTTTTTTTTTTTTTTTTTTTTTTTTTTTTTTTTTTCCTTTTAAGCCCCCCCCCCCCTAAATCCCCCCCCCCCCCTTTTTTTTTTTTTTTTTAAACTTAACAAAATCAAATGCTTTCAAACAGGGCTCGACTCTTAATTGTAATGGAGATGATGGAAGGGGGCGAGCTGTTTCACAGAATCAGCCAGCACCGGCACTTTACAGAGAAGCAAGCCAGCCAAGTAACAAAGCAGGCAAGTCAACCCCAGTGGGCAGGCGGGCACAGCCAAACTGCGACCACCTTGTTAAGCAGTACAATCGCATTGGGGGAAGGGAAGCTTAAACAGAAGCTCCATTTGGCCTCTCATTGCCTGCTTTGTTATCAGAAAGGACATTTTCCTAAAAGTGCCACTGACTCCTTTTATACTTTAGGAGGGAGGACTGTATTTTTAATTGCTTGTCACCTTGCCCAAGGGCTGCTGTGAGAGTTTGCTCCACTGCCTTAACTGTGGACAGTTGTGGGCAGGTAGCTTCCGATGCTGTTGATACCACCTGAAAGGCCTCTAGTATAAACTTGTCCTCAGGCGATTGTACCCAAGATGTTTCTTGCCTAAGTCACCTATCATTTCTGCAGGTTTTTGTAATAGTGAGCGATTCTTACTTTTATTCTACTATGTTTACTGTAGAAATACTTTATGTCCCATACAGCGCCCTCATAGAGGTGACAAGCTAAACCTCAGGTCTGTCCTCATCCCAAGCAAGCAGACCATAGGAAAGCACGGGGCACAGCGGTTAGCTCTGTGAGAAAGCTTGCAGATTCTCCACCCTCTGCTCTGCCGTGTCTCTGGACGCCTCCTTTCTCATTGACTAGGAGTAACCACTATGTGAGGTGCTGAGAGGAATCACAGGGTTGAGGAACTATTTAACTTTAATTAGACTGTTCACTTTTCATTACTAAGACTAAAGGCTGAGATGTGATCATTTGTAAAACAAAAGCTGTTGCCGTCTCCTTGGATGCATTGTTGTGAGGTAGGAAGCCAAGCTGGCTGGTTGGAAGGTGTTGGACCATTCAGCTCCCTGGGTGCAGGTACCTGGAGGAGCAGCTCTGCTGTCCACAGGGAAGCCCTTCCTACTAAGGGCTGCTGCCTGTGGCTCCCTACAGTACGTGTCACAGCATAGGTAAAGGGATGGCCCCGGCATCCATCTTATGGGATGTGTCCTCTGCTTTATTCTGGCAGGACCCTTTGTCGGCATGCTTGTTTAGTAAATATAAGTTTTAGTTAAACTAAGGCCGATGTATTTCTGTTTCTTGGTGTCCCAGTCTGTCTTAGTTTCTCTTGTGTTGAGCTTTCACACTAGGGGTGTTAGAGATGGTGCTTTTCTAAGAGGCCACTGGTCCACTGTGCCCTTTTCCAGATAGCCCTGGCTCTACAGCACTGTCACTTGCTAAACATTGCGCACAGAGACCTCAAGCCTGAAAATCTGCTTTTCAAGGATAACTCTTTGGTGAGAACAATTGCTTTCTTCGTTTGATGCTGTCACTGTGTTCTGTTGTGTTCTGTTTCTTCCTAAGCTGGAGTCTGCCTGTCCCAGGCCAGCCTTGAACTCACTGTGTAGCCGCAGGTGGCCTTGAACTTCCGTCTCCTGCCTCCACCTCCTTTCCAGTGGTGGGATTCCAGGTATGCATCACCGGATTCAGTTTGTCACCGTGGGGATTGAACCCAGGACTCAGCACACAGTAGGACAGCACTGTGCCAACAGATGTACATCTCAGGCTGCTTTAAATTTTGTCATACTGTCTTGCTTTGTAGACCAGGCTAGCCTGGAACCCATGTAAAATAGCTGGGATTGCAGGTCTACGCGCCCCGCTGCTGTACTGAACCCGTGCACAGGAGGTTTTAGCCATGGGCTTCTCATACTTTAGTTTCCCACTCTTTCCTTGTTAGGGGCTCAGAAATGTCAGCACACCCATGGCATGGGTGATTTGGATGGTACAGGTATATTTGTTGGACTTACAAACTTGCACTATTATCTGGACAGCTTTGGGGAGAGACAGGGATTGACACACTGTCACGTAGTTCCTTGAAAGTCAGGTCTGAGTTGCTGTTAGCTGGATAGGCGGTGTTTCTCCTGTATCCCTGCCTTGGCCCATATGCTGCTTGTCAGTTGCTCTGGTTGCCATGAAGCTCATGGCTAATCTGTGAGGCTGGGTGGATGAGAGGAGGGCCGTAGTTAAGGCTCTGAACTCAGAGCTGTGCTCACGGGTATAAGTCAGGGCTGACCACATAGATTTCCTGCTTCTCTATTACTTTTAGATTACTGATTGATTTTTACGTGTATGAGGGTTTTACCTGCAGGTGCATGCAGTACCTGTGAAGGCCAGAAGAGGGCATTGGATACTCTGGAACTGGAGTTACAGTGGTTGTGAGCTGACCCATGGGTGGGTGCTGGGACCCACAGCCAGGCATTGTGCAAGAGCAGGAAGTGCTCCTAAGTGCTGAGCACTCTGCAGCCCTGCGCCAAGAACAGCTTCCAGATGCCCTGTCCAGGCCAGGTCTCAAACTCATGGTAATCCTCCTGCCCCAGAGTACAGTGCTAGGATTACAGGCATGAGCCACCACACCTGGCTTCCATAAAGTGTTTACTGACAACTGTGTGGTGTTAACTTCAGTTTGTTTTCTTTCAGGACGCCCCTGTGAAGTTATGTGACTTTGGGTTTGCTAAAGTTGACCAAGGTGATTTGATGACGCCCCAGTTTACCCCTTACTATGTAGCACCTCAGGTAAGCATGTTCTCTTCTTTAGGATGTACTGCCAACTTGCCTGAACCCAGGCCTCCCCCACCAGGTTTCTCTGTGTAGCCTTGGCTGTCCTGGAACACCCTGTAGACCAGTCTGGCCTTGAACTTTAAGATGTGCCTGCCTCTGCCTCCTAGTGCTGGGATTTAAAGGCGTGCACCACCACTGCCAGCTGACGAGAGGTTCCTGCGCCTACTGTGGGTTTGACCTAGTACTGCTTGTCTCCCCGTGTTCATTTGGGTAGAAAGACTGTTAGCTGGAGCTAGTCGTTACGTAAGACACTGAGGCTGCCCCAGTTAATCCTGACTGGCAACAGTACTGGGGAGAAGATAGGTGTTGTCCTGGGCTTGAGGACATGAAGAGGGGTTCTCTGGGGAGCCCTGGCTATCTTACTCTGTAGACCCAGGCTAGCCTTGAACTCAAAAGATCCATCTGCCTCTGCCTTCCGAGTGCTGGAATTAGAGGCGTGAGCTCTCGCTCCTTGGTGAAGGGTTTTGTTAACGAGACAGGGTCTCACCATGTCCTGAAGCTGTGTCCCCACTGTGTATACCAGACTTGGGCCTAAAGGTTACACCAGCATGCCAGGCTGAGGGTTATCTCAGGGTTCTTTTTGTATTGTTGATTGCCATTCGTCTTTAGCCTCCCTGTCGTCTGGCTCAAGCTGTGGAACACTGGTGATGTGATCTCCAGTAAACTCTTGGCCCAACTCCTTCCCAGGTACTGGAAGCACAGAGAAGGCACCAGAAGGAGAAGTCTGGCCTCATCCCTACCTCGCCAACGCCCTACACTTACAACAAGGTAAGGGAGGTGCTCGGCTCCTTCCCAGTGGACTCCGTGGCTCTTCTGTGAGATGTTCATGATGCTGCAGCAGCTGGAATACAGCACGTGACCTGGAATCCAAGATTCTAATCTGATGAGATAGGAAGTGATCCCGTGATGGCAGTGGAGTGACACGGTTGGCATTCATTTTAGACAGAAAGGCCATTTTTGAGAATCTGAAACTCAAAAGCACACTGATGGTTTACATTACCATTCTTTGGTGCTTCATGAAATGACAATTTGAAAAAGATAAAAAGGCACATTTTTAAAAAGCTCCTGTCTGATGTGGACAGTGTCTTCTGAGCATAGCAAGTGCTTGGTTACGTGGTGCTCTCTGATCTGAGCCATGCAGCCCGTGAGGCCAGCGTCTCTGGACATGGGTCTTGGAGTAGCTGTGAACAGATTCTGAAGTGGACTTGCTCTTTGGGCCCTGCACACTGACTGTGGGTGACAGTGGCCTGGGATAGCTGCTGTGCATCCACGTGCTCCAGCTCTGTGGCCACCAAGCTGCATTTGCTGTGTGTAGGGAGGTGGGCTTCAAAATAGGGATTCTCTGTGTAGCTCTGGCTGTCCTGGACCTCACCCTGGAGACCAGGTTGGCCTTGAGTTTGCAGAGACCCACCTGCCTCTGCTTCCTGAATGCTGGATTAAAGGCATGTGCCACCACTGCCCAGCTTAAACTGTACTCTGGACAGGAGCAGTCACAGCATTTGTGGAGTTTGCAGGCCACCTCTAGCCTAGCCAGAAAAGGGCAGGTTCAGTGAGATACCCCTTCTCAAGGAGACAGTGCCAACAGTGCTAGAGGACACCAGACGTGCTCTGGTCTCACGTGCATAGTGCATGGGCATTGTGTACCCCCACTCCCATATGCACAGACATACATAGCACAAACATCAAAGCACCCTGATGCAGATGCTCACTGGGAGGACCCTCGGCCTGCTGTGCACTTGATCTGATGGAGCTTGTATGGTGTGTAGCCTTTAGGGCATGTGACCACAGACCCAGACACCACCTGAGCCAGGTGTGGTTGCTGACAGTGGCTCTGGACTAAGCGCCTCTCTGCACGAGGCTCACCAGAACTGTTACAGAGATGGGTGTTGTGAATGTGACTCAAGCCTCCACTCTTGTGCAGGGCTTGTAGCTGGAGAGCGCTCTGCTCGTTCTTTTCTTCTTGACTTTTTTTGTTTGTTTTACAATTCAAATAGAAATTTTTTTAAAATTTATTTATGTATGTGAATACACCATAGCTGTCTTCAGACACACCAGAAGAGGGCATCGGATCCCATGACAGATGGTTGTGAGCCACCATGTGGTTGCTGGGAATTGAACTCAGGACCTCTGGAAGAGCAGTCAGTGCTCTTAACCACTGAGCCATCTCTCCAGCCCCAAATAGAATCTTTTAATGAGAATAGAGTAGGACACAGTTGTCATGTGTGGCCAACAGAGTGTCTTGACCTCCAAACTTTGTCACACTACTTTGGCCTTTTCAAAGTGGCTTATGCCATCTTGGCACCATCTTACGTCCATGTGCTCAGCCGCTGTTCTCTGTCCTCCCCGGTCCACATTGACACGGTGTATGCCGAAGTGGGAGCTAGCTTTTAGCTACTGCTTTTTTGCTCCAGGCTGGCCTCATATGCATGTGGTACATGGTGCCTCACAGGTGCCCCAGCTGTCACTGTCCTTGTGAAGTTTGGTGATTTCAGCCTTTGTGTGTTGGGGCTACACCTGAACCTTAATTTGAAGCTCTTTTCTAATAGGAGTGGTTATTTTCTGTTTTGTTTCAGAGCTGTGACTTGTGGTCCCTAGGGGTGATAATTTATGTGATGCTATGCGGATACCCTCCTTTTTACTCCAAACACCACAGTCGGACCATCCCAAAGGATATGCGGAAAAAGATCATGACAGGGAGTTTTGAGTTCCCAGAGGAAGAGTGGAGCCAGATCTCAGAGATGGCGAAAGATGTCGTGAGGAAGTAAGTCTGGGGCTGCTGGGAGGGTGGCCGGGAGCCCTAAAGTGTAGGCATCTTCCTGCTACCCTGTCCCTAGAGCCTCCTCATGGTAGAGCCGGGCATGGTGGTGCGGACTTTTAATCTCAGCCCTTGGGAGGCAGAGGCGGAGGGAGGCAGGTGAGTCTCTGCAAGTTCAAGGCCAAGCCTGCTCTACAGAATAAGTTCCAGGACATCCAGGTCTACAGAAAGATCCTATTTTGAAAAGCCAGAACAAGAGAAAAAAGTTCTCCTTATTTATACTCCTTATTCATTTATAGAAAATGGAACTCTCTTCCTTTTCTATTCTATCCCTAGATTATGTCCCAAGATTGTAAACCTGGGGGTGCCCTGTAGCCAGTCTCCATGGGTGTGAACTAAGTGACCAGCCTCCTGCTGTGTCCTTCTCCCCTCCCCTCCTCATTTTCTTTTGTCATCTTGTTTTGTTTACGTTTTGTTTTTGCTTTTGCTTTGAAATAGGATCTTGTTCTAGCTCTGGCTGGCCTAGGACTCACTGCGTAATGAGGTTGGACTGAGACGCTCAGTGTTGGTGCAGGCGTGCACGGTCCATGCCAGCCTGTGTCTTTCTCACACATAAGCCAGCAGGGGTGGATCCGATGCCAGCCTGTGTCTTCCTCACACATAAGCCAGCAGGGGTGGATCCGATGCCAGTCTGTGTCTTTCTCACACATAAGCCAGCAGGGGTGGATCCGATGCCAGCCTGTGTCTTCCTCACACATAAGCCAGCAGGGGTGGATCCGATGCTAGGCTTTCAGGACAGCCCCTTTGACCTTCTGTCCCTTTCCTACTGTTGCAGAGTGTGGTGATGGTTTCAGGGCCACACCCAGTCTTCTCTGCTAGATGGGGGCTCTGACAAACTCTAAGATGGGGATTCAGTAAGCACTAGGGATAGCAGGGGCTGAGGGGATGGTTCAGTGGTTAAGAGCACTGTCTGTTCGTCCAGAGTTAGGTTCCCAGCACCCACCTAGTGGCCCACAACTCCCTGTAACTTCAGTTCTGTTGGGCTTCATGCCCTCTTCCGGTCTACTTGGGCACTACACCCATGCATAGAAATGGCAGAATTTCATACATAAAAGTGAATGTTAAAGAGTTAGGGATAGCGACTGCATAAGGGTTGGTGCAGAAGATGAAAGAAAGCAGAGTTGAACTCCACACATTTTCTTCTGCCTGCCCGTGTGGAAAGCGCTGCTGTGCCGGGGTCATGGTTTCCTTTTGGGGTTTGAGAGGAAGGGAAGCAGGGCAGAGGCTGTGCTTGGGAACTGTCCTGTTGACCGCAGCCCTTCCAGTGTGAGCTGTGCTAGGCAGGCTCATGCCTGCCTGTGTTGCCAACATTGAAAAGCTAAGGTGGGAGAATCATAAATTCAAGGCCAGCTTGGGTTACAGAGACCCTATATCGAAACAAAAAAGGTTTAAAAAGTGAAGTGGTGGACTGGAGAGATGGTTCAGTGTTTAGGAGCACTGACTGCTCTTCCAGAGGTCCTGAGTTCAATTCCCAGCAACCACGTGGTGACTCACAACCATCTGTAATGGGATCTGATGCCCTCTTCTGGTGTGTCTGAAGACAGCTACAGTGTACTCACATACATAACGTATGTGCATTAATCTTTTTAAAAAAAAAAAAAGTGAGGTGGTTGTTTAGGGAGTGTGTTATAAAGAGGGACTATTTCCTAAACTATATAAAGGACTTTTTCTGCCGGTGTAAGAGCAGGGTTTGACTTCCCACCAGTCTTTATACTGCTTCCACACCACGTGCCCAGCCCTCGGTGTCCTCTTGTGAGTGTAGGTATGTATGCATATAGAGGTCAGAGGGCATTCTTCAGACCTTCATCCATATTTCCCCCCTCTTCTTCCTCCTCTGCTTTTTCCTTGACATAAGGATCTCTCACTGGCCGGGGTCTCTCCAAGGGATGTAGGTTTATCCTGACTCAGACATTTGGAATGAGGTGGTGTTTCAGAGAGCCTGGGAGTGTGCTGGGGTAAGCTATGTGAATGGATGTGAGGTCACAAAGTTTGACCAAATTGTGGCTGGTCCAGAGACTGTTGGGCTTAGAAGACAGTGCCGTGTGGTGGTGTTGGTGGTGGTTGACTGGCTGGATATAGAGAGGCCCAGGTCCTACCATCAGGTGGGATTCAGTCTCATCTTCGATCACAATCTCCTGTGTGAAACTACATGACCCTTAGCTGTGCTACAGCTTCTCTCAGCTAAAAGTAGTTGAAGCTTTTCCCAGAAACCTCAGCTGGGGATTAAACACAGATAGGCCTGTTGGCTTCCCTCCTGAATCCTGCGATGTGCTCTGAATATTTTTGAACAAACTTATGGTACCACTTTTAATCTGGTACCACTTTCAATCTTCTGCCCAGGAAACCTCAGCCATAATATATCCATAAGCACTACATGTGGCTAGCGTCCCATCCTGCCTTGATCCCAGAAGCTCCAGGCCGGGAGGAGTTAGGAGAAAGTCAGAAGAAGCCAAGGCTATTTGGAGCTCAGCCCAGAACTTCCTTGTTTCTTTTGGGGACAGTGTATGCATGTTGTGTCTGTTGGTATGTTTTCTTTGAAGGCTTCTAAAGGTCAAACCAGAGGAAAGACTCACAATCGAGGGGGTGTTGGACCATCCCTGGCTCAACTCGACAGAGGCCCTGGATAATGTGCTGCCCTCTGCTCAGCTGATGATGGATAAGGTGTGTGAAAAGAAACTGTGAGAAGGGAAGTTGGGGTGACTGCATATGGTGCTTAGAGGGAAACCATGGCAAGTATGTGTTTCCTGAAAAGTCAGGATCCAGGACATGGCTCACAGGGTGTGGGTTTGGTGGCACAGAGCATAAAGACCCTCCCTGCAAGGTGTTGAAGTCAGGCTGGTTCTAAAGGCAAGCAAAACAAAGTGAGGGTTTTAGAAACCAGATCGTCCATGCTGTGGGGATTCAGAAACAGGGATATCTCTGAGGATGTAGATCATTCTGGAAGAAGGCAGAGACCCTTTCACTTACTGTTGCGAGGAATATGAAGATGTTTTGTTGTTTATGTGTATGCCATGTGCGAGACGGTGCCTCAGACCAGAAGGAAGGTGCAGTCCTGGAGCTGGAGTTACAGGCGGTTGTGAGCTGCCTGACACAGGGGCTGGGAACTGAAGTTGTGAGAACACTGCTCGCAACTGCCGAGCCATCCGCCGCCCACCACTGTTAGTAATTCTCACTGAAACTTCTGTCCCCATTGCCAGGGGAGAAGAGTAATTGAGAGGTGGCCCATGTGCAGTCTGCTGTCCACTGATCGTGAGGGAGAGGCCACTGCCTGACCAAATGTCAGCTTTGTGCTTCTCCTTTGTCTTAGACCACCTTTTTAGGGCCAAGTAACAAATGGACACACGCTGCCAAGTCAGGCACAGTGACACACCGCACTCAGCACTGACTTGGGAAGCTTAGGTTGGCAAATCATGTGAGTCCAGGAACTGAAGATGAACATGGGTGGCATAGCAGAAACAAGAAGGTCCCGAAGGCAGGCCTGAGCTGATGGCAGTCTCACATGCAGGCAGTGGTTGCAGGGATCCAGCAGGCTCATGCCGAGCAGCTGGCAAACATGAGGATCCAGGACCTCAAAGTCAGCCTCAAACCCCTGCACTCTGTGAACAACCCCATTCTGAGGAAGAGGAAGCTACTGGGGTAAGTGAGCGCGTCTCTTTGATCTTTTTCATGGCAGGCACGGTTGATGGTGAATGCTGAGAGCTCAGCCAAGTCTGCCCTCTTTGACTTCCTATGGAAAGAAAGTGTCAAAAGTGTCGACATTCTGAATTACCTTAGGAGTGGGACACATTCTGTAGTTACTTTCTGAATGTCCTGGGGTCCCGATTTGGATCTGGGCTCTGAGGTCTTACCTTGCTCTTGTCATTCCCCACATGTGTAAAGCTCCAAGCCAAAGGATGGTGTTTATATCCACGACCATGAGAATGGAGCCGAGGATTCAAATGTTGCCTTGGAAAAGCTTCGAGATGTCATTGCCCAGTGCATCCTTCCCCAGGCTGGTAAAGGTCATGCCACTTACTAATGTTCTGCGTGTGTGCACGTGTATATGACAAGAGGATCAGATTCAATTTGTGATTTGTCTTTCTGAAGTACATGGATAAAGGAGTCCACATTACTAGTAAATACAGGCAGTGTGAGGGTAGATACGTGGTTAGTTCTGTATCTTTGGTCTGCTCTGACATTCTAGGTTAGGCTTAATCCCCGGTGCCGGATGGGGCCCGTGTCTGTTGTCTTCTTTTCACAATGAAGGCACAGAGTAGAGGGAGAAGAATGGAGAGGTGGGCAGGGTCCAAGGATAGTGTACAGCCATCTGCACCGTTCCCGGAACCGTTCCCATGACACAGTGCATATCTGAGTGTGAGAACACTGCACGCGCTCACGCCAGCCCTGCTGCAGCTTCCTTGGGATTCAGCAGGCTGTGAAGTGAGGGGCTGTTCTCAGCTGATGGAGATGCTTCATATTAGATGGGGCCACAGAAAGTTGGGTTAACCTGTCTCCCTAAATCCTGTGCGGTTTAAGAGCACTCAGAGAAATTGAGTGTTTTGAAGCAGGGGTTGTTAAGAAAAGGGTAGGACACACAGCCTTTTCTTTCTCCTTCTCTTGGCCAGATGTTTTGCTCAGAATGTTTTCTAACTCCCAGCACTCAGCCTGGGGTGTCATCACATTTGCGTGAAAATGGAAACTTGGAAAAGCTCAGTGACAGTAGTCAGCCTAGAGCCCTGGGGAGCCAGTCACTAGGAACTATGGTTTCTTAATGAATTGGACAGCATAGCACGTCCTTCCATTTTTAACACTAAAATCCCATGATGCTACAGAAAAGTGAAACTACTTCTCCATTCTTGTCCACAGGAGAGAATGAAGATGAGAAGCTCAATGAGGTAATGCAGGAGGCCTGGAAGTACAACCGGGAGTGCAAACTCCTGCGGGACGCGCTGCAGAGTTTTAGCTGGAATGGTGAGACACACCCCTGCCCTGTGCTTAGACTCAGATAGTCCTGAGGCCAGAGCTCAGTGAGGACAGGGCCTGGAAGGGGGATGGGGGAGGGGCGTCGGCGATGGCGATGGCGTCGGTGTCGGCATATCTGCTCCTTTGTGACATTCCTGTTTTGGTTTTGGCCTATCATTCTACCTGGTTGTAGCTTTCTTATACATGTTTGGGAGTTTTTATGTGCTTGGGTGTGAGTGAGTCCTTTGCCAGACAGAGTGATCTCTGGTTTAGAGAACCAGAAAGCAGGGCATCTGGACTTCTGCTGGGCAGTGTGGGTGGGTGGGTCTTGCTCGGAAGGAGTTGTGTTGACTTTGGTCTTTTCTTGCTCTTCAGGTCGTGGATTCACAGATAAAGTGGACCGGTTAAAGCTGGCGGAGGTTGTAAAGCAGGTGATCGAGGAGCAGACCCTTCCCCACGAGCCCCAGTAGTAACCGCTTCAAACTGTTTTTAACAATTGGAAAAATTATTCCTTAATGTAAAAAGTAATTTTTATGTAAATTAATAAATCATAATTTCATTTCCTTGTTGCTTAAAGTTGCCATGTAGATTTAGGTTCAGAGTTTCCTAACAGTCACCTGTTACTGTCCTTAAAAAGCTCAATTCCAATACCTATATTAGCGTAGGGTGGTTGAGTCTCCCATTGTAAGATGACATTGTCAAGAAAAGTCATCAAGTAAACACCAACCAGAGGTCGGTAACGGAGCCACACCGGACTTTCTGCCCAGTGAACTGTTGCATGGAGCATTGTGGAGTCTCACTCAACTCCCGTTTGCCCTGGGTGTCTGCTCCCTGCACCTTGGCTGGGTGAGTCCTAGTGCTGAGGCGTTTCTGTGAATCAAGGGTTGTCAGCTGCCTGCCACAGCTCCAGGATGCACATACATTCCTGGGCCTGGAGCCACTGCTGGTGGAAAAGCAGGAGCATGGCCTTAGCTTCTTGCTCCTGATCTAGAGAAACCCAGCTGTTTACTTGGTGTCATCCTTGTCGGGTGTGGTGTGTTCCCGGGGCTCACTGGGATTGGCTTTGGGTTACTCTTCTCTGCCGTCCTTGTACCGGCTGGCCTCTGCTCGGGCACAGCTCCACTGGACGGCAGTCACTGCCTGCCCTGCCCCCTGACCGATCCCTACTAGGACGCTGCTGAGAGACCGCATCAGAGGACCCACTCTCCTGTGTTTCTCCTGTGGCTGTCCAGAGTAGTATTTCTGCCTAGACTTAGGACATCCTCCCAGCAGTGTTTATTTTCCTCAGTATCCTTTATTCTCGGGAAATAGAATTATGGCCCAGAAAGGAGCTGCTTCCTTGCTAACTGTGTATAGAGGCACAGCCAGTCCTTCTGCTGTGGTGGCTTAGGGCTGTTTTGGTGATTGGCTTTGTTGGCAGCCCGAGGAGCCAATGGACACTTGAGTCACAGGTGGGGCAAGCCCTGTGTTTCAGATGTTCACTTGTGTTGAGTCCTCGGAGATCGAAAGGATTCCACGGGGCTTTGTTACTTCCTAGCTCCTAGACCGGAGGTGTCCTTGTTCTTCAGAAGGATGCCACTGACTTCATGAAGAACAGCAGTGTCATTGGGGGTTGCAGAGGAAGGAAAGGCTGTTACTCTTAGGTGAGTGGTGTTGCTGTGAGAGGTGGTGGTACTTTCCAGGGTAGCAAGAACTCACTTAACAGAGGAAAACCAATTTTTTTTTTTTTTGGTTCTTTTTTTCGGAGCTGGGGACGGAACCCAGGGCCTTGCACTTCCTTGGCAACCGCTCTACCCCTGAGCTAAAATCCCCACCCCCCAATTATTTTATTTTTAAATATTTATTTGTTTTAGGTAACACTGTCAATGTCTTCAGACACACCAGAAGAAGAGAAGAGGGCATTGGACCCCATTACAGATGGCTGTGAGCCACCATGTGGTTGCTGGGATTTGAACTCAGGACCTCTGGAAGAGCAGTCAGTGCTCCTAACCTCTGAGCCATATCTCCAGCCTGAGGAAAACCAATTTTAAGCAAAATTTCCAGTGAGAAAAATGAATCTGAGATTGGATTAGGGCATGTTGTTTTCAGTGAATCCCTGTCCCCTAGGTCATCACGGAGGCCACACTTGCTCTCTTGTGCCTGTCCTGGGATTGGAATTCAGTTCCCTTGGGGACAAGTTAGCTGTGAGTCTTCTCTAGAGGAACCGCTGGCATACCAGCTCTAGCACTCATCTCTGAAATGTGTCATTTGGGTGTCTTGTAAAACCTTAGGATGCTTTCCCTTCAGTGCGGCGAACTATTAGAGTGGCTGGAACCAGCTGAGCGACGTGCATCTTCAGGGTTGCTTCCCTCTGAGCCTGGCATGTCTCTCAGCAGCCTTAAGCTAAATGCATCTGGTCGCAGCAAAACCCTGTCCAGCTCTTGCACTCACCTGGACAAAGCCCCCTAAACGGTAACTCCCTGTTTGTGATCGGGCACGCGGGTAAGTCAGGGCACGGTTTGGTCTATAAATTTCTAGGCCAGAAGTAAATTATGTTTTAACATGAATCATTTTTGCTAATAATAATACAAAATCTACCCCTAGCTGGAAGCTAAACCTTTCTATTCCTGGTAATTTCCTGCCTGCTTACCAATGCTGTCTGTGGAAACATTGAAAGAACAGCTCCAGTAAAGCAGCAGGCTGTTGTCTCCAGTCTGCCTAAGCCTGCTCGTTGAGACCACTGCTTGTCACTCAGACAGTCGGTCTCACCACCGTTACGGCTGCTCCCATGTCTGGGAGGCCACAGGAAAATGCTGCTTCAGTGTTTGTTTTTAGTTTTGTTTTTGCAGGGTTTCTCTGTAGCGTTGTCTTTCCTGGAACTTGTTCTGTAGACCAGGCTGGCCTCGAACTCAGGTCCACCTGCTCTGCCTCTGCAGTACTAGGACCAAGGCCTGTGCAGCCACCAATTTTCATTTTTTAAAATGTCGCCATAAGGATTGCTTTTTTTTTTTTTTTTTTTTTTTTTTTTTTTTTTTTTTTGAGCTGGGGACCCGAACCCAGGGCCTTGCGCTTCCCTAGGCAAGCTCTCTACCACTGAGCTAAATCCCCAACCCCAAGGATTGCTTTTTTAAGAGTTATATTTTGTTTTGTTTAAGATTTATTATATATACAGCATTCTGTATGCATGTACACCTGCAGGGCAGAAGAGGGCACCAGATCTCATTACAGATGGTTGTGAGCCACCATGTGGTTGCTGGGAATTGAACTCAGGACCTCTGGAAGAGCAGTCAGTGCTCTTAACCGCTGAGCCGTCTCTCCAGCCCCCAGTTTTGTTCTTTATACATGTGAGAAAGAACAAGTTGAAAGAATGTATCGTTGGTAAAGAAGTCAAAAGATTTTAATCAGATTTTGTACATCAGAAGAAAATGAGTTTCTATTTGAGAATAATTACACATTTTTAAGTTTAAAGAGTAGGCTGTTTTTCCATTATTGCCTTAACCTTTGTTATATTTATTAATTCTGACACAGAAGCAGTGAAATAGCTTTGCTGGTTTGCAGAGCAGGGACTTGGAAGAGGCTCTGAATGACTTCATGGGAGACGGTCAGTGCAGCTGAGGGGCCTCAGTTCCCGTCCGTTGCCAGTGAGTCTGAAGCGACAGTGGGCATTTCCTGCTAAATGACAATGCTGTATGATAGGAAGTAAGCCTCTCTGGCCGAGGGTAGATGCCAGGAGTTGATACTTTTCCTTTTTTTTTTTTTTTTTTTTTTTTTTTTGAGCTGGGGACCAACCCAGGGACTTGTGCTCGCTAGGCAAGCGCTCTACCACTGAGCTAAATCCCCAACCCCTAAAACTCTATTTTTTTTTAAAGATTTATTTATTTCATGTATATAAGTACACTGTAACTCTCTTCAGATATACCAGAAGAGGGCATCAGATTCCATTACAGATGGTTGTGAGCCACCATGTGGTTGCCAAGAATTGAACTCAGGACCTCTGGAAGAGCAGTCAGTGCTCTTAACCACTGAGCCATCTCTCCAGCCCATACTCTTGATGACTTTTTCTTTGGGGCGGGGGTGGGGGTGGGAGGCTGGCCTTGTTTTTTGAGAGAAGGTCTTACTTTTATATCTCTGGCTGGCTCAGAACTCATACAAAGACCATGTGGGCCTTGAACTTGTGATCCTCCTGTCTCTGTCTCCGGGATTGGGATTACAGAAATGTACCACCTTTCTGAATTAAGCAGGGCATTTCTCCAATCCCATGTGTTACCTGCAGTCACACCTTTTATGATTCATGTTGTAAATATTTGGCTTGTAATATAAAATTATTTCTATGCTACGTGGAAGACAGTTTTAGTTCTTAGATGCATGGAGTGAGAAATGGGGGAAGAACGGTGTGCACACAGCTCTGTTGTCCTTCTGACGGGTAGTGCTGACCACAGGAAGAACACAGACGGGAGGCTGAGGCCTGGGGCTTGCATGGGCAGTGCAAGCCAACTGTGGTCACACGAGTGTGGGCGTCTGAGTCCTTCCAGAGCCCACGTTCATCTTCTTTGTTGTGTAACTAGAGTTACCAGTCTGACTTTATCTCATGGTGAGACCACTGGGAGAACTAACTTAGATTTCAGGCTCTGGTATATTCCTGTAGTAAAAATAAAATCATTTAACACTTAAGCCTTAGAAAAACTTCCATAGAGAAGGCTCGTGTTTAAATGACAAAAGTCACTTGGTAGGCAGGAGGGTAAGGTAAAGTAGAACATCTAAATACTGTGTGTTCTGTGTGTGCGTGGGCATGTGTCCCAGCGAAAGGAATCAGGCGGTCAGAAGTAGAGAACTAGCTATCCCTCCAGCGACTACTGTAAGAATGAGGAACGGGGCAGGACAACAGAGAACTCTTAATTGTTCAGAGAACTCTGTCCCCTCCCCCGCGTCCCTGCAGAATGTTGAGTCTGAAAGCATGAGCAGGTTAGCGTGTCAAGGGGTGTCCATCATGACCTGTGGAGGATGAGCGATGTTCTGATGCACAGCACCGGCGAGTCACTGTAGACACAGGGCTCGTCTCCATGAGCGTCAAAGGAACTTAAGCCACACTGGAGCTCTTCCACTTGACAAAAGTCCCTGTGCTGCACATAACCAACGAGGCCAGGAGAAAAATAAGACCAGAGATACCGCTTGAGGCCAGAGGATTCACGCAGGGGAGCACCCCTTAAGGGACAGGCCTGGGTCTGGGAAAGCAGTGAGTTGCCGCTGATGGACATAGATCCTACGCTAGCCACAGTTTGTTTGAGCCATGTCAGTGGCAGCATCAACGAGCAGGAGTGCCTCCACTCTGTCTTCTCCACAGATCCAGCAAGGAGCCTTAAAAGAAGCTAAGGGACCCCCTCACATCTGGGCTGCACGGCATTGGAACCTGGGTCTACGACTAGTGCCAGGACACGCATCTGTTAGAGCAGGGATCTTGGTGCTACTGATTTTTCTCCCGAGCACGCTCTGTGACCTAGGATCTGTATATGACTCTTCCTATGAAACGGTCATCCCCGAGAGACTGCCGGGCCAGGGGAGTGAAGATCCTGGAGGGAAGGTGTCCTACATGCTGTTGATGCAAGGCCAAAAGCAGCTGCTTCACCTCAAGGTAAAGGGACACTACTCTGAGAGGAACTTCCCGGTCTACAGTTACCACAATGGTATCCTGGGGCAAGAAATGCCTCTCCTCTCCCAGGCCTGCCACTATGAGGGCCACATGGAAGGGGTGCCGGGCTCCTTTGTTTCTGTCAACATCTGTTCAGGCCTCAGGGGGGTCTTGATTAAAGAGGAAACAGCCTATGGCATCGAGCCCCTGCTCTTTTCCACAAACTTTGAGCACATCCTCTATACCATGGCGCACCAGCCTGTGGTCCTCTGCAATGTCACTCCTACAGACAGCCTGGGGGACTCCAGCCAGCAACAAGGGAGCAACAAGACCGATGAGGTGCTGGCTCTGTCTGACTTGTGGTCACACGCCAAGTATGTGGAGATGTTTGTCGTGGTCAACCACCAGCGCTTCCAGATGTGGGGCAGTGATGTCAACACGACGGTCCAGGCGGTAGTGGACATCATTGCTCTGGCCAACAGCTTCACTAGGGGAATAAACACAGAGGTGGTGCTGGTGGGCCTGGAGATCTGGACAGAGGGGGACCCGATAGAGGTCCCAGTGGACCTGCAGGCTACACTCAGGAATTTCAACTTGTGGAGACAGGAGAAACTCATGGGCCGGGTCAGGCACGATGTGGCACACTTGATCGTCGGGCATCGCCCAGGAGAGAACGAGGGCCAGGCGTTTCTGGATGGTGCCTGTTCAGGCGGGTTTGCGGCGGCCGTGGAGGCCTTCCATCATGAGGATGTCCTCCTGTTTGCGGCGCTCATGGCCCACGAGCTCGGGCACAACCTGGGTATCCGGCACGACCACCCAGGCTGCACCTGTGGTCCTAAGCACCTCTGCCTCATGCATGAGACGATCAGTAAGACCAGTGGCTTCAGCAACTGCAGCTCTGACCACTTCCTCCGTTTCCTCCATGACCACAGAGGGGCCTGCCTGCTTGACCGGCCTTGGCACCAGAGCCACAAGCGCAGAGATGCCCATTGTGGAAACGGTGTGGTAGAGGAGTCGGAGGAGTGTGACTGTGGTAATGCCTGTGACAGTCACCCATGCTGTGAGCCAACATGTACACTGAAGGTGGGTGCGCAGTGCAGTGAGGGACTCTGCTGCTACAAATGTGCATTCAAGAAGAAAGGGACCTTATGTCGTCCTGCTGAGGATGTATGTGACCTTCCCGAGTACTGCAATGGCGTTACTCGAGAATGCCCTGCAAACAGCTACATGCAGGACGGCACGCAGTGCGATAGGATTTATTACTGCTCTGGGGGTTTGTGTAAGAACCCTGATAAGCAATGTGCAAGGATCTATGGGTATCCTGCAAGATCGGCCCCCGAGGAGTGTTACATTTCAGTTAATACTAAAGCCAACCGGTTTGGAAACTGTGGCCATCCCACCTCGGCTAACCTAAAATATGAAGCATGTTCCAATGAGGATATATTTTGTGGGAAGTTGGTATGCACGGATGTTAGATTCTTGCCTCAAGTCAAGCCCCTACACTCACTCCTCCAGATTCCTTATGGAGATGACTGGTGTTGGAGCATGGATGCCTATAACGTCACTGATATCCCTGATTACGGTGACGTGCAGGGCGGTACCTACTGTGCCCCAAAAAAAGTCTGCATGGAGTCCATCTGCACCGGTCATGCCACGCTCCAGTATGACTGTCATCCGCAGGAAATGTGTCATGGGAATGGAGTGTGCAACAATTTCAAGCACTGTCACTGTGATGCTGGCTTCTCCCCTCCTGACTGCAGCACTGGAGGAAATGGGGGGAGTGTGGACAGTGGTCCTGTCGGGAAGCCAGCTAACCGAAACTTGAGTCTTTTTGGAGTTGGAGAAAGTCCGGATTCGAGGATGGAGGATGAGGAGATCAACCTCAAAGTGGTGGTGCTTGTGGTCCCCATCTTCCTTATTGTCCTACTGTGCTGTCTAATGCTCATCGCCTACCTCTGGTCTGAAGTACAGGAGGCAGTGTCTCCAGGGTCTTCAAGCACAACCTCGTCCTCAGAGTCCGAGTCCGACTGACGTCCGCAGACCTCCTCGTGGGCTGTTGCTACCGAGGTCGTGTGTTTGCGGGGCAGTTTTTCCTCCGTGGTTTTTAGGGCTTGTTGCATGCACACTGTTTACCGTAATGTGTTGTATATACACTTGTGTTGCTCTTCTCTACAGTAACAACTGGTATTATCGTGTGAAAGTTTTTATGGGATCTAAATGTTCTAACTTGCCCTGTCAGCTACTGTTCATAAAATACAAGTCATTTTAAATAAACATGAATAACAAGGCCTTTTTTCCCCCTGCTTCAGATGAAGCATTATTCCAGATTACTCACCCTCATCCTGTGTGATCTTTAGAGTTTTTTTTGTTTGGTTTTGGAGACAGGGTTTCTCTGTTTCAAATCCCAGAAGGCTGTCCTGGGACCCACTCTGTAAACAAGGCAGGCCTCAAAGACACAGGAATCCTCCTGCATCTGCCTCCCAAGTGCTGGGAATAAGGGTGTGTGCCCCCTTCCTCCTAACTCGATCTCAGGCACTTGGCAAGCACTCGGCACCCGCGGGCAGCCTCGGCGACAACCCCAGCCAGCGCTGAGCTCCGGTGTGCAACACTTACATTTCCCTGCTTTTCTATTGAATTTGATTTTTAAAATTTATTTCCTTTTCTTTTGTATGTGTGAATATTTGCCTGGATATGTGTATGTGAACAAGTTGTGTACCTTGGGCCCATAGAGGCCAGATGTTGGCGCCTGTGGAAATGGGGTCACAGACAGTTGTGAGCGGTCGTGTGAGTGCTGGCTGGGAACTGACCCTGGTCTGCTACACTGAGCATCGCTTTCTCCCCCTCCAGCCTGGTTGCCAGTGTCTGCACGTGCAAGGTCTCGGTGGGAAGATAATTACCTCTGAGGCACAGAGCTAGGACAAAGCACAATTCCTTCTGTGTGACAGGTTTGATACCTCTCCTCAGAGACAGGCAGGAAGAGCCTGTGGCGGGTACCCCACCCCACAGCCTACACTGTCACTGCGCCTTTCCCTCCCTTCAGTAAAAAGGAAGAACATTTGATGAGTCTGACTGTCCCGATCAGTCCTTAATTAGATGCTGAGATGTAGCAAGAACCCCCTGCACCATCTGATCATTTTAAAAGCATCTTGAAACTGACCACTAGCTGTGCATAGAGAACAGTGGTGCTGTTCTTACCTAGCACGTGCAATGCCCTAGATCTAGTTCCCAGTCAGATACGGCGTCTCATGCCTGTGATCTCCACACTAGGGAGACTAGGCAGGAGTACCGGCACCAGTCAGTGGCCAGCCTGGACTACAGAATAACACCTTAGGATAAAAGTGTGCAATTGAGCAGGTCGGTGGTGGCTCATAAGCCTGCACTTGGAGGCTGAGGCAGGTGAGTTCAAGGCCATCCTGGTCTATGTAGAGAACTACATTTCTGTCAGTGTCAGGACAGCCAAAATTACACAAACAAACCTGTCTTGTCTCAGAAAAATAAAATAAATGTGCAATTCATCGTGTAGTTACAGAACGTTATCAGCTCTTGCTTTGCTTTGCCAAGTAGAGGATGATGCTGGTGTTGAGCGTGACGGATCTTACAGTAGGATGCGGTGGTTCTCAACCTCGGCCTACAGCTGCCTTTCATAGGGGTCTCCTAAGCCCATCTGCACGTCACACATTTACATTGTAATTCATAACTGCAGCAAAGTTATAGGTATGAAATAGGAATGAAAGCAACTTGGAAAACCACCTTCCAGGTCGCAGCATTAGGAAGGTTGAGAAGCACTGCTCTAGGAACACTGTAATCCCTGGAGATATGACAACACCTCTGAAAGCTAAAAGGATTTGCCCACAGAGGGGTCACAGAGAGTGCAACAGAACTCAGACGTGCACTCACTGGCTGGTCTTCAACTGGGATGGGCCAAGTGTGGCTAGCAGACATGGCTGGGTTAAGTGGCTGTGTCCACTAGGCAGCAAGGTGACCGGGTCTGCAGTCAGCAGACAGGCCAGCTAGTCATGTGTTTTGAGAGCTCTGGGGCTGATTAATGCTGTGTTGCTAGAGGAGGGACATCCGTGTCCATGTTGCTGGCATGAGGAAGATTCTGGGAAGATGTCACAGTATCCACTGTGGGGGACCATTATTCTGGAAAACATGAGAAAGATCTTTTTAGAGTTTTACTGCAGGAATCCAGTTCCTGCACATGCTCTCAGCTCCATATCCAGCACGTGGTAGCTCTTCAGCACCCAAACCCTCCAGAGCTGTGCACTTGGTCTCAACACCCATGGGCAGTCACACAGGACATGAGTTGGCCCACAACCAGTGCCCACTGTGATTTTTAGATGCAAGTCAGGCCACTGATAACTTCTTTGTTTTTGAATTTAGTTATTATGTGTACAGTGTTTGCCTCCATGTCAAAAGAGGGCACCAGATCTCATTACAGATGGTTGTGAGCCACCATGTGGTTACTGGGAATTGAACTCAGGACCTTTGAAAGGACAGCCAGTGGAAGTGTTCTAAACCTCTGAGCCACCTCTCCAGGCCCGCTGATGAGCTTTTAAGTACTGTAGACCTGCTCCTAAAGAGGACTGCATTGCTGCAGTCGGGCCCGTGCTTGTGGAATGCTCCAGTGGAATGGTGCAGTAAAGTCTTACTCCGTTAGTGGGCTTTTGTCATGCTGTCAAATGTGAGTGGGTGATGCCTGCATGTCTGTGCAACCTATCTGACTATGCTTGGGGACTATTGAGGACAGAAGAGGGAAGGAGCCATGATACCTCCAATGTGGAGTGATACTGCTCCAGAAAGTATCAGCTTGAAAGGAACTTAACATGTTCAAGAATTGAAAATAACAATCCGAAGGAAACTTAGATACAGAGAACACAGACTTACAAAACAAGTGAGAAAGGCATCTCAGAATATAGACATTATACATGATGTGACAAAAGCGGAATGTAGCATCCTAAAGCAGCAGGGTGAGATCCACACAGGGAAGGAAGAGCTGCCTGCCTGGCGGCCAATTTCTCAACAAAAAACATACAGTCCAGAGGCCTGGCAAAGAAGACTTGTCAACACATTACTGTGCCCTTGGATAAAACATTGGCTCCTCTTACAGAGGACCCACGTCAGGTTCCTAGCACTTACATAAACACACACACACACACACACACACACACACACACACACACACAGTCTTTTAAAAACCTACTATACCCTGCAGAACCAAAAGAGAAATAAAGGATGTCGTAGGTAAACAGAAGCTGGGGGATTCTGCTAGGTCACTCCATAAATACCTTACATGGAACAGCCAGGGAGCTCCACACTAGAGAGGAAAAGGCCATCAACCACCATCAGGAAGACACAAATGTGAACACTTACATAAGTCCCAGGGTATGACTCAGTTGGTACAGTGCTTGCCTAGGGTTCAAGCCTCAAAGCCATATAAACCAGATGTGATGCATAGCTGTAACCCCAGCAACTTGGCTGTAAAACCCAGGTCATCCTTGGCTACATAGTTTGAGGCCAACCTGGGCTACCTAAAACTTTGTTTAAAAAAATAAATTAATCAAGAAAATATATAGGGGTTGGGGATTTAGCTCAGTGGTAGAGCGCTTGCCTAGCAAGCGCAAGGCCCTGGGTTCGGTCCCCAGCTTCGGAAAAAAAAAGAAAAAAGAAAAAGAAAATATATGAATTGTAAATATGCACCTATGATGGAAACACTCAAATACAAATGCCAAATACTGTTAGATCTAAAAGTAAAGTTTCAATGCCCCACACTTGCTTGAATGTATACATCATCCACAGTGAAATTCAGGGAAGAAGCATCTGTCTAATCACACGTTAGGACAGATCCGGAGGACAGTGCAGAACACGTGCTCCAACAGCAGAAGGGAACGTCGAGGTACATTCTCGAAGATAAATATTATATAGGTTAAAAATCAAGTCTTGGAGGCTGGAGAGATGGCTCAGTGGTTAAGAGCGCTGACTGCTCTTCCAGAGGTCCTGAGTTCAAATCCCAGCAACCACATGGTGGCTCACAACCATCTGTAACGGGATCTGATGCCCTCTTCTGGTGTGTCTGAAGACAGCGACAGTGTACTTATATAGAATAAATAAATCTTAAAAAAAAAAAAAAAAAGAAAGAAAGAAAAAAAATCTAGCCTTGGCTGATGAGCTGGCACAGTGGTAAATGTGTACACCATTCTCATAAAGGCCTGAGTTCAACATGCAGCACCTGAGGCAGCCCTCAATTGCCTGTAACCCCACTCCAGAGAGCAGACACTTTCCTCCAGCTTCCATGGACAGACATCGGCATGCATGCGTGTACACACACACACACACACACACACACACACACACACACACACGTATACACATTAAAAGTTTAAAAACCAAGTCTCAAACCTTTTTTGTTTTTCAAGACAGGGTTTCTCTGTGTTCTAGAACTTACTCTGTAGACCAGGCTGGCCTTGAAATCAGATCTGCTTGACTCTGCCTTCCAAGTCAGGATTTTTATTTTTTACTTAAAATTATTTTTAAATTATCGTTTGTATATGAGTGTTTTACCTACTTGTATGTAAGTGCAACATATGCACTCCTGAGAAAGCTTTAACTCAACCAGACATTACAACAGATACCACAGAAACTGCAGGATCACAAGAAGACACAGTGCAGGAGCCATTCCGGCCGTGTGCACGGACGCAGGCCTTTCAGCCAGTGGTCCTTGGGCCTCTACTTCTGTGATTCGGAGGACATTCAGGGCTCCCAGAGAGCTGCTTATCTGGAGAGCTAAGTAGCAAGAATGTGCCAGGAGAGCCCACAATTGTCTGTGGAGTGTATTTGGCTAAGTTTTTGAAAGAGCCTGAAGGTGCACCCTGATGATCAATACTGACTTGAACAGAGGAGAGAGGCTCTGAGTTTCTCACAGCCATATTCTGTCCCCGTCTGAGCACTTAGGAACCAGACCACTTCCATGAGCTCCCATTGGCTCCCAGGTCTTGGCGTCAGCTACGATTCAGATGGCATAATTTGTTCTCTGAGAACAGGGATTCTGCAAGGGCTCAAATTACCCAGTGTCAGCTCTGCTTCCCGCAGCTCACTGGCCACAGCACTCCTGAATGTGAACACCATGTCCTAGACCCAGCCAGGGGGCTGTACTCTGCCACTGCCCCCTCTTCCTGCTCAGGCTGCAAAGGTGGACCCCCTGCGTTCCCCTTGCCACCCCCACTCCTGCCTCCTTTCTGACCTATCAAACCCATCCTTGTTCTTTCCATCCCAAGGCAGCCACACACTTGTGTTCCATCATCCCCATAATCCAAATTACCTTGGATTGGTTGTGTCGCTGTGCCAGAGGCCCAGACAGTAAACTGCTTCCCTGCTTTCTGGACTCCTGTGGGTCTCTTCTCTACTCATGCTACACTCTATTATCTATAACATTGAGTAAGGGATCAGAGGCAAGGGAGAGGCTCTAGGTGCCCGGGATCAGTCACTACTGCTGCCTGTGAACCACACCACCTTCTACTGTGGCCAATCCTAAGGCCTCCCAGGTACCCAACAATAGACCCAGCAAGACAACAGTGCATGAGAGGCCAGCAAACAGCCATGGCTTGTAACCAGTCCAACTCAGCACATCTGAATCCTCACTGACCACAAGCCCTGCCAGTGCCACCAAATCCACACTGGCCATGAGCCTTTCCAGTGCCAACGGCATGCCCCTCTACACCGTTCTTCCTTACACAAACGCTGGAGAGAAGCTTTGCTCTGCAACTGTCACAGCAGCTGTCCCTGGGCGCTATAGGAAGACCTGAGAACTGAGGAGCTGAGAGCCCTGTCCTGGGGCTTCCAGGTGAGGAAAGCCTGCACAGCAACTGCCACAGCAACAGCACTTTTCATGGGAGGCCAGCTCCTCCCTGCTCCCCCCAAACCAGCAGCATGAGATGAGGCTCAAACCAGCATCCAGTTCCTACAGGACCCAAGAACTCCTCCCCTCCAGTGGCCTGTGGGCAAAAGACTTGGTAGTGGCAGACCCCAGCCTTGTCCCTCTGAGAACCAGGTTCATCCTTCCTAAAACTCAAGCCAGGTTTAGTCTCATATAGGGTGTTGTACACCACTCCAAGGCAAGGAAAAGCTCAGACGGGGACTGGCAAGGGCCCTGACTACAAGCTGAATGCCGAGTCAGCTAGACCATGGCAGGGACAGGACAGCATGCATGGTTCCCTTCCCTGGAACAGAGCCAGTTGGTTGTGGGCCTCCACAAGTGTTGATATCTTAGTTCATGTTCCTCCTTGGGGAAACATTCTCCCTGCCAAGGTTATGAATGCTCTCCCTGTTAGTGTTAAGGACTCCATGATAATCAGAGACAGCACAAGTCCAGGAGTTGAGGGTGTGGCTATGTCCTTAGCAAAAATGGTAAGAGACCTTCAAGATAGCCCTTAAGGCTGTGGGAAAGAACGCTGAAAACCTGAGTTCAAAAATATATTATTTAGGTCTGGAGAGATGACTTAGCAGATAAGAGCATTGACTGTTCTTCCAGAGGTCCTGAGTTCAATTCCCAGCAACCACATGGTGGCTCACAGCCATCTATAGTAAGATCTGGTGCCCTCTTCTGTCAAGCAGCTATATATGCAGAACACTGTGTATATAATAAATAAATAGATCTTTAAAAAAAAAAACCCAAGAATTACCTTTATAATTTTTCTAACAATATTTCCGACTTTGTCTGAAAGTCTAAGAATTTTCTCTAGCAGCATTTCTGACTTTGATTTGATTTGAGCTATCCAGAGACTATTTCGAATTTTTTTTTTCCTTGCATGAGACAGCTGTCTCTAGCAGGGAGCTGTCTTTAACAGGGAGTTATCTAGAGCAGACTACAGAAGGAAGGGCGGTCTACAGAAAACTGTCTAGGGATCCATCTTGAGCCAAGCACAGGCTGTCAACTTGTTCCCTATGATTTGACTTTGGGTCATTTATTTCACTGCTTCCAGAAACCCTTCCTCAGAACCCCTCTCCAAGTGGAGGCTTGTCCTTGGCAGCTGAGGTCTGGCCCTGCCTTAAGGGTGGCCTCATTAGGAACAGAGAACAGAACGTGGCCTTCCATGTTGCATGCTGTGACAGTGAACTAAAGCTTGTCTAATAGCTCAGCCCTTAAGCAGTATGTATGGTCATGGATTCTCTGTGTGTGTGGGGGTGGGGGGTACCAAGGCCTGGATATCAATCTCAGGCCATCAGATTGGCAGCGAGCACCCTCACCCCTGAGCCGGGCCACTGGTACCTATTATACGATGCCAAGTCAAAGAAGAGAAGTGGCTGCAGGACCCAGTGTGGTTATCAGATTTCTTTCACTGTGAAAGACAAAAATTGGCTTGTTTTTTCAGTGCATATCACCCGAAATTTTGTGTTTAAAACTTTCTAGTTTTAGATGGTTAAGTGTTTTTCTGTATGCATGAATGTCTTGCTTGTATGTACATACTTAAACTTGTACGGCTGGTGCTGAGGAGGGCATCAGAGCCCCTCAACTGGAGTGACAAATGGCTGCGAGCTACCATATTGGTCCTGGGAGTGGAACTTGAGCACTCTGCAAGAATAGCAGTGTTCTTAACTGAGGAGTTATCCACCCAGCCCCATTTTTAGTATTTCCCAGTTTTGTTTTGTTTTGAGTCAGGGTCTCACTACGTAACCTTGCCTGGCCTAGAACTCAAGTCCATAGTCAAAGCTGGTCTCTAGATAGGTATTTCTCATTGCAGAGAATTTACTCCAAGGTATCTTCTGGGTGATTGGGACTGGGATTATTTCTATGATTTCCCCCCAGTGTGACTGTCACTGATACATTGGAAGGCTGCTGATTTCTGTGTGTGAACTGTCTGGCCTAGCACCTTACTGAGTGTCCATCAGGTCTGAGAGCTTTCTGCTCGAACCTTTGAGAATCTGATACACAGAATCTTGTCTGCACACAAGGATGCTTTGACTCTAGCTAAGACTTCAAGCATTTTTCCCTGACGAGAGTGGAAAGAACAGACCCCTTTGTTCCTGAACTTAGTGGGAGTGCTTTTGAGATTTTCCTCCATTTCCCTGACGTATAGACCTGATCTATAGTCTACCTACTAGGAATGGTTCCTCCATTCCTACACTCTCTGGGGTTTTTAACCATGAGAGGATGTTAGAGTTGAACAAAGGACCACTGAGGTGATTGCCTATTCTGTCCTTGTGTCTCCTCATGTAGCAAACAATGAAACTACCAAAGCAAACGAACAGGAGAGGGGGGTTAAGAGGGTGCTGGGAAAAGGGAGGAGGGGATTACTGAGAAGGGGAGGGGAAGATTGAAATACATGTGTATGTGTGTGTAAGAAGTCATCATGAAATACATGTGCATGTGGGTGAGATGTCATCGTCCTCCTCCTCATCCTAATAATAATAATAATAATAATAATAATAATAATAATGGGGAAAACTTATAACCCCCTAACCCTATAATTTTCTTTTTCTTCTTCTTTTTTTATTTGGAGACAGGGTCTCTCTATGTAGCCCTGGCTGTCCTAGAGCTTACTCTGAAGACTAGGCTGGCTTTGAACTCAAAAAGATCAGTCTGCCTCTGTCTCTTGACTGCTGGGATTAAAGGTGTGGGCTGCTATGCCCCACTCAATCACGTAAGTCTTTTTTTTTCTTTTTCTTTTTAATCATGTAAACCTTCAAGAGAAGGAAAAGAAGAAAATCTGTCAGGACTGACAAGATCAATTTAGTAAAGTAGTGGGACGCTAAGATCAACATAGAGAGATATGGGCAACTCTTGTACAACAAGGAACACTGTTGAAAGTGAACTCTAGAGACACATTTCATCCAGAATTACTACAAACATCAAAACATGTGAGGGTGAAATTTTAAAATATTCTTTAAAAAGATTTTATTTATTTATTTTATGTAAGTACACTGTGGCTGTCTTCAGACACCAGAAGAGGGCATCGGATCCCATTACAGATGGTTGTGAGCCACCATGTGGTTGCTGGGAATTGAACTCAGAACCTCTGGGAGAGCAGTCAGTGCTCTAACCCCTGAGCCATCTCTCCAGCCCTGAAGTGTTAAAATATTTTTTGAGGTTTATTTTGAGTTTATGTGTGTGGGTGTTGTGCCTGTATGTATATGTGTGTGTCGTGTGCATGCGGTACACACAGAAGCCACAGAGGGCAGTGGAGCATTGGACCTGGGGCTACAGGGGGTTGTGAGCTGACTGTAGGGGCTGGGGGATCAGACTGGCGTCTTCTAGAAGAGCAACCCGTGTGCCCTTCACAGCTGAGCCGTCTCTCCAGACCCTTAAGTGTAGATTTCACAAAAGTAATAAAAAATTTCTGCAATAAAAACCATAAGAGGGGGCTGGAGAGATGGCTCAGCGGTTAAGAGCACTGACTGCTCTTCCAGAGGTCCTGAGTTCAATTCCCAGCAACCACATGGTGGCTCACAACCATCTGTAATGGGGATCTGATGCCCTCTTCTGCTGTGTCTGGAGACAGCAACAGTGTGTTCACATACATAAAATAAATAGATCTTTAAAAAAAACATAAAAGGCTGATGCGAGGAACGCAGAATGGAAAAACGCTTTGTACTTACAGATCTGAGTCACTGCTGTGGCTGAAGTGAGGGTCTGAGAGTAGAGAGATGCTCAGGAGTTAAAAGCACTTGTTCTTGCAGAAGATACAGGTTTGGTTCCCAGCACCCACATGACAGCCCACGACTGTCTGAAACTCCAGCTCCAAGGGTTTTGAACTCTGTGGGTTCCAAGTGTACATCTGGTGTACATAGACACCCAGGCAAAATGCTCATACCGATAAAATTTGAAAATCTAAAAGAATGATTTATGAATTTCTAAAAAAAAAAGTTACTGTGGACTCTCCTGAAATAGAAAAAATGAATTCTAAAGTTTTTATAGACCACCACACATAGAGACAAAACCAAACAAACCCACAGAAATACAAGAGCAAACAGCATAGGCTATCCAGAACCAATACTGGGCTGCAGCAGCAACAGGACTCCACCTCACTCAACTGCTGTAGTCACCCAGCAGCCGCCTGGGAGTGCAGCCCGCTAGGATGGTTGGTTGCCTAGCATGCAGGGTTCCCAAAGCACACAGGTCATGCTGTTGCCCTGGGTTACCCACCAGGACATGACTGTGAGACCCTCTAACTGAAGATACCACATGTCTTGGTTTCATGAGACAAAGAAAACGATCCAGTCTGCGGGACGGGACTGGCTGGTTTTGTGTGTTAACTTGACACAAGCTGGAGTTATCACAGAGAAAGGAGCCTCAGTTGAGGAAAGGCCTCCATGAGACCCAGCTGTAAGGCATTTTCTCAATTGGTGATCAAGTGGGGAGGACCCAGCCCATTGTGGGTGGTGCTGTCCCTGGGCTGGTGGTCTTGAGCAGGCTGAGCAAGGGGTGGGGTGGGGTGGGGGAGCAAGCCAGTAAGCAGCAGCCCTCCATGGCCTCTGCATCAGCTCCTGCTTCCTGTCCTGCTTGAGTTCCAGTCCCGACTTCCTTTGGTGATGAACAGCAATGTGGAAGTGTGAGCTGAATAAACCCTTTCCTCCCCAACTTGCTTCTTGGTCATGATGTCTGTGCAGGAATAGAAACCCTGACCAAGACAGGGACTGTTGTGTTTTAAATGAAATGTCCCTGAGTGGTTTGGGCAACTGAATATTTGGATTCTAGCTGATGGCTGGAAGAAGTCACTGAAGGCTTTGATGCTTTCCAGGATTCCTGCCATGCCTAGTGCTCTCATGCTTGCGCTCCCTCTCCCTCTCCCCGTCCCTGTCCCCGTCCCTGTCCCTGTCCCTGTCCCTCTCCCTGTCCCTCTCCCTCCTCCTCTCCCTCTCCCTCTCCCCCTCCCTGTCCCTGTCCCCCTCCCTCTCCCTCTCCCTCCCTCCCTTTCCCCACCTCCCCCTTCCCCTCCCCCTCCCCCTCTCCCTGTCCCTCCTCCTCCCTCTCCCTCCCCCTCTCTCTGTCCCTGTCCCTCCCTCTCCCTCTCCCTGTCCCTCCTCCTCCCTCCCCTCCCCTCCTCTGTCCCTGTCCCTCCCTCTCCCTCTCTCTGTCCCTCCCCTCCCCCCCTCCCTCCCCTCCCCCTCCCCTGTCCCTGTCCCCCCTCCCCCTCTCCCTCCCCCTCTCCCTGTCCCCTGTCCCTGTCCCTGTCCCTCCCCCTCCCCCTCTCCCTCTCCCTCCGTGTGGACTGAGATGTGAACTCTAGATGTTTTATGCTGCCGTGCTCACTCTGGTACTGTGAACCCCAAATCAAGCTCTCCGCCATGAGCTGCCTTGCTGTGGTGTCTATCCAGTGATGAAGCAGTGACTGACACCAGGAGACACAAGGAGTCAGCACTGCTCTTCCCCAGTCAGACCTTGCGTGCGACAGTACTGACCCAACAAGCACAAGATGCCAGCACAATAGTGCGCCACTGTCTGGGACAGGAGCAGCTGATCTCTGACTACATCTGAGGCGTGTTCTGTAGGGTAAGCTCATGCCACTTCTATGGACCTAGGCAAAGGCTGTGGCAGGGGAGATCACAAAACTTAAGGAAACCTATTCCTTTTGTCAAATGGACATGTCAAACTTCCTGACAAATTTATGTTTCTTTTTTCTTAGGTTTATTTTATTTAATTTATATGAGTACACTATAGCTGTCTTCAGACAAACCAGAAGAGGGCATCGGATCCCATCACAGATGGTTATGAGCCACCACGTGGTTGCTGGGATTTGAACTCAGGACCTCTGGAAGAGCACTCAGTGCTCCTAACCACTGAGCCATCTCTCCAGCCCTGATTTATGTTTCTATTCACAGATTAGTGCTGCCCTTAGCCTTGGCCAAAGCAGCTTCTTTTTGCAGCAAGTAAAGGCTCATGAGAGACGCACTGCCAGGGGCCAGCATTGAGTGGGGTACAGACATCTGTCCCTCCAAGGATGAGGGCACATCCACATCACAGAAGAGAGGGCGGAAAGAATTAAAAAAGTTGCAGTTACCCAAAGAATTCACACACCATCAATATTCAATTACAGACAGGAGGGGCTTGTGGGGCCATTTCTATCAGGGGAGCTAATGGATATGGCACGAGAGCAGGTCACTGTCTTGAGTGATGTGACCTCTGGGAGTTACTTGTGTGCCAGTGGAGGGGAGAGTGCCCATGAGAGGTCATGGTTCAACCAAGTGGGTCTGGACCACAATGCAAAAACAAAGACAAAACAAAGAGACAAAAAGTCAGCGCTGCCCTTCCCCAGTTCCAGACCTAGCATGACAGTAGGGGTCCTGGTGTGGTGGAGAGAGGATAAAGGGACACGGAGGCTGAGTGTGACCAGACTGCCATGTACATATATGAACTGTCCGTGAACTAGTTGAAGAACTAAGAAAACTGTATATATCTCCGTAACTTGATAATCTCAATGCCAGCTCTCAGGTTGTGGAAAAAGGCGAATCAGGAGTTCAAAGTCATTCTTAGGTACATAGCAAGTTCTAGGCCAGCCACAGCTACAGGAGACCTTGTCTCAAAAAAAAAAAAAAAAGAGCCACCATCCATGAAAATAGATACAGAGGCGAATGGACAGAGAACCACCAGATTAATGAACAGAGTCCAGACACCCAAAGGGTCCTTCTTTGGGGATCTGTTCTCTTTAGCACACTACAAGGGACAGCAGGGTGATCAGTCATAAAAAGACTCCAGCCATCAGCATGACACCTCACAATGGTGTCAAGAACACTCGGTGAGAAAGACAGTCCCATCAATAAACATTTGCTGGCGAAACTGGATAAATGCGTGTGAACAACTAAAGTAGACCACACCCTCTAACACACACACGAATCAACTTGAAATGTACTGCACACCTAAGCAGGGACCTGAGCTGTGGCTCAGTTGGTCCAGTGCCTGCCTCGCATGCATGAAGCCCAGGGCTGGGTCACAGAGAGCAGGAAAGAAACTGCAAGGTGAAGGTGTGGGGCCGCAGTTCTCAACCTGTGAACTATGACCCCTTCGGGATTGAAGGACCCTTTCCTAGACTTCACATATCAGATAGCCTACATATCAAGTATTTATCTTCTGATTCGTGACAAGAGCAACATTACAGCTAGGAAGTAGCAATGAAAATAATTTTATTGTTGGGGTCACCACAACCTGAGGAACTGTTAAAGGCTGGAAGTCTAGGAGGGGCGGGAGGCACTGCAGACAAAGGTAGACAACGTGTGGACAGTGCTTTCCTTTGGTAAGAACTCTTTGCCAGGACTCAGGCAAGGCAAGAAGAGAATTAAGTGTCTATTAAACTACAGAGGCAAGACCCAAGCCTGTGGAACCTAAGAAAATACTTATAAACCATTCATCTAGTAATTTCTGAGAGCATATGGTGAGAACACAAAGCTGACATCAAAACCCAAATTAGTCCAAACCTTTCAGCGGGCTAAGGAATGCAGTAGACGCCTCTCCAGAGAAGACACAGTTGCCCATGCAGTTCTGAGGCAGAGCTTACACAGCGCACACACAACACAGACTGGATCCTCAGTACTGGGGCCTGGGGGAGTGAGGAGAGACCCTACTGCCTCAAGCCCTAGACCTTGACTAGCACTGACGCAGGGGATTTCTAATTGGAAGACCTTCTGGGCTACCTGGTTATTTCTAGGCTTAACCTGGGCTTCGCTTCGTCCTGTGATGTTGTCTCAAAAGACAAACATTCCATCCAGCAGAAACTTCAAATGGCCGGGCAATGTCCATGGATGTTATGAAGCGACACATAACTGCAGGAGCTACTGAAGCATTAGAAAGCAAACCAGGAGATGCGATGCATGACTGAACACTAACTCAGATGTAAAGGGAATTTGCACACGTTGTTGATGGGAATGGACCCGCACCATTGTCACAGAAACCACTGTGGAGAGAGTCCTCACAAAATGTAAGAGACTATAGGAGCTCTATGATCCAGCAGCCCCACAGCTACACTCCAAAGGTGAGAACTGTGGGGAGGGAACTGGAAGTCACACCAAGTGACGGAAGTCAGACAACAAGAGAAGCGCCGTGTGTGGTTGGGGGATTTAGCTCAGTGGTAGAGCGCTTGCCTAGGGAAGCGCAAGGCCCTGGGTTCGATCCCCAGCTCGAAAAAAAAGAACCAAAAAAAAAAAAAAAAAAAAAAAGAGAAGCGCGTGTGTAAGTAATCCTCTATGGGACTGAAAGGCTGATCTTGCTGAAGAACATCGTGGATGATGGTCACCAGGGACCAGGCGGGGTGGGAAGAGGAAGGTGGAACACAGGTCAGTTAGGTTCACAGGGATTTGCTTCTGAGTTTACTTCTAATGTGTGGCAGCGGTGGGTAAAATATAAAGCAATCTACCCCGCTTCAGAGTTGGGAGAAGAGCATGGGACTCCCAACATGTAAAAGTGACTGATACTTGAAGAGCTGGGAATACCCTAAGTGTTTCTCTTGGATGGAAAGGTATTCTGGGACTCGGAAGCCCAGGAAGCCCACAGCTCTGAGGGGAAGCTTCCTCAGCAGAGGTGCTCAGTTCCCAGGGGAGGGGACCCCAACTGAGCTGAGGAGCTCAGAGGCCTCAGCCCCACTTTGTTCACTTCTTTTCTTCACTGCTTTTCTTCTTGGCTTCTTCCGGTGAGTCACTCCACACGGTAATTCTTGCAAAGGAAATTTATTAAAGGGAAGAAGCTGGGAGGAGGAGGAATGAATCCAGGGATGACTGCCACCTGCTTGCAAGGATTTAAACCCTAAGCTTGGGGAGCTCAGGGGTTGGTGGCTTTTTTCACCCCCTTTCCCTGCCTCCCATCCATGGGTTAGGGTGGGAAGTCCTTCCTGGCTTCAGCTGGCCTTGCTCTATCCCTGTGGAGCTGCTCAGGGAGGCTGATAGGAGGTGCTGACAGCATGAGGCTCCTGAGGGGCATCTCCTGCTGAGGCAGGAAAGGCTCCCTTGCTGGCTACAGGCTGAGACGTGCAGCCATTTTGGTGCAGCCATTTTGATAGGAGCTGCCATTTTTAACTATTCCTGAGGTGGCATCTTACCCTGGCTGTCGGCTGGAGTGGAAAGGATGAGCCAGCCGCTGCTTTGACAGCTTTTGTGGTGTGCCACTTACAGACTAAAAGTACCCCGCCCCTTTGCTTACACAGGGAGAATTAATGCACTGCATCCTATCCGATACACAAATATACCTCATGAAAACTTACTTTGTGTGTCTGTGTGCACACCTGAGCGAGTTCATGTGGTCCATGTACATGTGGGTGAATAGAGGCTAGAAGAAAGGCCAACAGATGTAATCCTACAAACTGCCAGGACCATGGGGAACAGGAGGAGTTTCAGGCTAGCCTAGGCTACCTGGTAGAACACTGTCACATAAACACACACACACATAACCACACATAACCTTAGAGAATCCGTGTGTTGGGGTTAGGCCAGGCACTGTGGACACGTTAACAGGAAGGCACCATGCTGTCTTCCATAGCCTCTGAGAAGCTGCAACCCTAACCCATCTGTGCTATAACATACAGTGAAGAGGGTCAGCTCAGTGACCTGGTCTAACACAGTGTCCTATATTTGTGTATAGCCATCATGTCTCTCAGAGCTCAAAAATTGTCCTGGGTTAGGATGCTCCTATCTATAGAGCAAGGGCTTTAGAGGTCAGGAAACAGATAACAGAGTGTGGCCACCTAGGTTATCTCCGAGCTCCTTGATTTGGAACATCTGGGGTTAGCTGAGCAACTGACAACAGGAAGAGTGAGAGCTGTGGGGGAGGGGTGTTCCGTGTGGCTCTGCTGAGTGAGCTGTAGGGATGTTACAACCTCTCTCAAGGTACAGTCCCACGTAGTAGAGTCAGTTTGTCAAGGCACATCTCTTCATCTTGTCAAAGGGACTTAGAGATGGAGTACAGGAGCTGACTTGGAAAGAAGCAACCAAGAACAGAAACTGTCTGAAAGAGCACAGAGGTCAGAGTTGCCAGGACGAGAGCCAGCCAGAAAGCTAAGCTCACAGAGGTGGGGAGGAACCAAGCCTTAAAGACCCAGCATAGGTGTGGGGACAGCATCCGAGCCTCCACGTCAGGAGCACTGCTGCTGTCACTGATGTTTAACACAGGCCCCACACAATCAACTGAGTCAGGAGGGCCATGGCAGAACCGGTCACAGTGAGACATTCAGTGTCCTCTTTCTCTTTCAAGTAGATCTCCATGTGGCTTTGTAAGAGGTTGAGGGTGTACTTCAGACTTGGCATCCGCAGATGGAGAGACTAAAGCTGGAGCAAATCCAAACACAATTGTGCATCAGGCTGGTGGCCATGTTGCTCTTGGCAATAATTTTTCTCCCGAGCACGCTCTGTGACCTAGGATCTGTATATGACTCTTCCTATGAAACGGTCATCCCCGAGAGACTGCCGGGCCAGGAGAGTGAAGATCCTGGAGGGAAGGTGTCCTACATGCTGTTGATGCAAGGCCAAAAGCAGCTGCTTCACCTCAAGGTAAAGGGACACTACTCTGAGAGGAACTTCCCTGGTCTACAGTTACCACAAATGGTATCCTGGGGCAAAAGAAATGCCTCTCCTCTCCCAGGCCTGCCACTATGAGGGCCACATGGAAGGGGTGCCGGGCTCCTTTGTTTCTGTCAACATCTGTTCAGGCCTCAGGGGGGTCTTGATTAAAGAGGAAACAGCCTATGGCATCGAGCCCCCTGCTCTTTCCACACAAACTTTGAGCACATCCTCTATACCATGGCGCACCAGCCTGTGGTCCTCTGCAATGTCACTCCTACAGACAGCCTGGGGACTCCAGCCAGCAAATAAGGGAGCAACAAGACCGATGAGGTGTTGGCTCTGTCTGACTTGTGGTCACACGCCAGTGTATGTGGAGATGTTTGTCGTGGTCAACCACCAGCGCCCAGATGTGGGGCAGTGATGTCAACACGACGGTCCAGGCGGTGATGGTTATCATTGCTCGGCCAACAGCTTCCTAGGGAATAAACACAGAGGTGGGTTGCTGGTGGGCCTGGAGATCTGGACAGAGGGGGTCCATAGAGGTCCCAGTGGACCTGCAGGCTAACTCAGGAATTTCAACTTAGGAGACAGGAGAAACTCATGGGCCGGGTCAGGCACTGGGCACACTTGATCGCCGGGCACGCCCAGGAGAGAACGGGGGCGTTTGCTTGGATGGTGCCTGTTCAGGCGGGTTTATATGGCCGTGGAGGCCTTCCATCATGAGGATGTCCTCCTGTTTACAGCGCCATGGCCTGATTTGAGCTCGGGCACAATTGGTATCCGCACGACCACCCAGGCTGCACCTGTGGTCCTAAGCACCTCTGCCTCATGCATGAGACGCATCAGTAAGACCAGTGGCTTCAGCAACTGCAGCTCTGACCACTTCCTCCGTTTCCTCCATGACCACAGAGGGGCCTGCCTGCTTGACCGGCCTTGGCACCAGAGCCACAAGCGCAGAGATGCCCATTGTGGAAACGGTGTGGTAGAGGAGTCGGAGGAGTGTGACTGTGGTAGTGCCTGTGATAAAAACCAGTGTTGTGATGAAAAGTGTAAGCTAAAGGAGGGCGCGCAATGCAGTAATGAACTCTGCTGTCTTCATTGTAAATTTAAGAAGAAAGGAGCTGTCTGCCGACCTGCTCAGGGACTATGTGACCTGGAAGAGTACTGCAATGGGACCTCTGCAATCTGCCCCAATGATAGGATAGCTCAAGATGGCTCTATATGCCGTGAGTCATACTTCTGCTTTGGGGGTCAGTGCAGGGACCCTAGCTCTCAGTGCTCACATATTTTTGGCTTTGGTTCAAGGTCTGCACCAGATGAATGCTACACATCTCTGAACAAAAGAGGAACCCGGTTTGGAAACTGTGGCCCGTCCTCTGACTCTCCAGGAACATATGCCAAATGTTCAGATCAAAACATACTGTGTGGAAAAGTTATCTGTACAGAGGTAGGCTACCTGCCACCAATCAAAGACAAGCACATGCTGATTCAGATCCCTCAAGTGGAGGACTGGTGCTGGAGCATAGATGCTTTTGACAAGACAGATGCCTTTGATGAGGGGTATGTGTGGACCAACACTTCCTGTGGCGCAGGGAAAGTCTGTGAGAACTCCATTTGTAAGGACTACACCATAGTCCAGTATCCCTGCAAACCAGAGAGTATCTGTAATGAGCACGGAGTGTGCAATGATCTGGGGAACTGCCACTGTCTGTTTGGCTTTGCACCTCCTGACTGCAAGGAGGAAGGCACTGGAGGCAGCGTGGACAGCGGTCCCACTGTTATTCCGCCAGATGATTTTAACACGGGACAAAACGCTACCCAATCCAGTAGAGAGGACCTGATACTTAACCTAAAACTCATCGTCCTGGCTGTCATTCTGGTGCTCATGATACTCCTTATCATCACATGCATCATAACTGCCTACAGCAAGTCAGAGCCTGCTTCTGAAGGAGAGCCTTCAGAGATCGAGAAGGTTCCAGAAGAGGAGGAGGAGGGGGAGGCCCTACCCGAAGAGGAGGAGATAAAGGAAGAAGAAGAGGCAATAGGAGAAGAGGAAGGAGAGGGGGCAATAGGAGAAGAAGGGGCAATTGGAGAAGAGGAAGGAGAGGGGGCAACAGAAGAAGAAGGAGCAGAAGGCGAAGAAGAGGGAGAGGAATAAGTGGGGGATATAAAGCCAATAACCAGCTGCGCCTTTTGCAGCCATGACAATGAGGCTCCGGGGAGCAGAGGCACGGGGACCAAGAGCTGCCATATTCACTGGCAAGGGAGGAAGGAGCTGTTTGTCACCACTGTCTGTCGACAGCTGCTTACATAGTATGTCAGTACTTTCCACATTTCATTTGAACTTGTCCGATCACTTTGGATATTCTTGTTCTCGCATCTTTGGGCTGATTTTCTTGGTCACCAGAAACTGTTTTTCTGGACATGCTTTCTTCTACATAGATTATTATTATTTTTTTCTGGTATGCAATATACTATGTTCCTGAACTTCTCGCTATTCCCAGGACTTTTATCTCAAGTAACAATTACCTATTATGTGAGGACAATTTCCATGACCTTCACTGTTCTAACTTGCCCAAAAAGTATATATTCAAGGATGAGTCTTTAATAAAACTACTAATGTTAGTCACGTCTTCAGGCCCCAGGTATGTATCCACTGAGTGCATTTTGTTGTGGGCAGGGCCAGACTCATTAGGGAGGAGTCCCTGACTCTGGATGGAGTAGAGAAGCCAGCGTTACAGACTCCAGCCATAGCTCAGGGACAGAGGACTGGAGTTCAGACCCCCACACTCACTGACAAAGCAGGTGTCTTATGTATGCCCATAACATGGTGTGGCAAAAAAAGAAGGATCATCAGGACTCGGTGGCTTCTAGCCTGGAAAAGTCAGGCTCAGTTCAGGGAAAGACCCTCCTCCAAAGGAATAGGCAGGGAATATGAGAGGAAGATATGCGACACCTCTGCGCCTCTGCGTCCATACATATATGAGCACAGCACAACAAGCATACGTGACATAGAAGAAGAGGACAAGTACTAAGTCAGCCGTCCTGGTAGTGTGTGCCATGCTGACAGCTTTCAGAAGGCTGAGGCGAGGAGGCTGCAAGTTTATGGCCAGCCTGGGCTTCCTACCAAGACTTAGCCTAAAAACGAAATAAAGCAAAACGAAGTTGTTTTGTGCTAAGTTCTTAGAAAGTACAACCTTTCTCATGAGCCATCTTGCCCGCGTTTATGGTACTATGAGGAAAATGTTCAGTAGTCCTCACGTTGGTATGCCCATAGTATCCAGTCACAAACTCCACGACAGGGTCTAGTGACGGCCTACCTTCCTCTCCTTGCCTTCCTTGGGCTGCCTCAAACCAGCCAAGACCCTGACACTTTCCTTAGTTTCCTAAAGCCAATTCCCAATTCTTTATTTGCCTCTAGACTTGGAAGAAACAAAGGGAAATGACAGTGTGGAAAACACGCTGCAGACAGTGATGCTCTCAAGTCCAGTGTTCATGTCCCTCCCTGGGGGCCAGGATCAGATGTGTCTCTCCCTGGGCCTGACCTCATCTTTTCTCATTCCTCTGAGTCAAACTGCACACCCTTGTCTGGAGCTCAACTGAGAAAAAATAAAATAACAAGAGACCCCATATTGATAAAGTTCTGTGATCGATGAAGTCACAGTGCTACTTCTGTTTTTTATATAGTGTCCCATAAGTGTAGCCCAGGGGCAGGCTTCCAACTGTGTAGCCCAGGTTGGCCTCAATCTCACAGTAGTCTTTCTGCCTCAGGCTCTGGAATCCTGAGATTATACTTGCAAACTACAGAATTTTGTCATTATGGTTTAGTGGGGGACAACTCATTCAAATGGTTTTTCAAAGGGGAGGAAAAACAGCTTATCTTCCAGTAGTGGGAAAGAAAACTGGTTTAAACAAAACTGTCAAGTAGTTTTCCCCCTGCTTTGAAATGCAGCTTTCCAATTTTTCCGTGTCTTACTAATTGTGCCTTCCTGGTGTGCGTACGTGTGTGTCTGTCTGTCTTCCACTGCTCTATTCCATAAGCACACACTCTATCACCCAGTGTGCCACCACAGAAAACTTTACCATTACCCAGGAGGAAGCGCTCCAATACTCTGCCCTTGATCCCCCCACACACACCATGTGGTAGAGTCTGGGTCTGTGAAGCTCGGGGACATAATGGACTGTAATTATAGACATGTCAGAGTCTTACCCATTTGCTGAATCAGAGCTACAGGGCAAACTAGTCTTCACATATGTGAAAATATTTTTTGTGTATGACGTCACCTCCTACAAAGGCAAATCCATAACACGGCCCTTTCCTAGAGTGGTGAGGACAAGATTTACACACTTGACTCCTATTATAGCTGAACTTTTTTACTGTGGATGAGGAAATATACTTGAGTTCGCTATGATGTTTACCACTGTAAGAATAAAAAAGCTCTTTAGCGTCCCAAAAGTCGGATGAGCGTCTCGGCACAGGAGTGGAGTTTCAGGAGCTGGAGGCGTCCCCACACAGAGGAGCCGGGCCTGTGGAGCCTGCGCTCAGTGTGCGCCCGTTACAACACTGGCTCCCTCCTCGGGGTGCCTTTAACAAAGGACGTCACGCTTTCTCTCACTCACCGTATCCTGCCTTCCTGTCTGGCTGAGTTGGCTATCGATCTCTAAACCTTGCTCTGGAACCTATTCCCATACTTTCCAAACCCTTCCGTGTTCGTATAAATATGAGTACCTTCTACATTCAGGGCCATCTGGTATAAATAAGCCAATTAGTTTTTTCTAAAGAGGGCAACTCACTAAGTCTTACCTCTCAGCGATTCTTATTGCTGTTCCACGGGACATGAGCATCCCATAGCTATGTAAACTATACTCTTACATGTAGATGGACTCTTGCTTTGACTTTAGCTATTACAGACTGGACGCCAATGAAACCCACAGGTCAAAGCACAGAGATTTCTTCTGGGTTCAGCTCTGTATCTGCTGGGACCTTCCCCACCACTCCCCCTGGCAGAATTCTTGACCTGTAAGACAGTGACTGATGCGTGTGTGCTCAGGAACCTCAGTTCACTACATAAACCTGGTTCTGTGACCCAAGTTCTGGACACACTCTGATCTCAGTGCTCCCAGAATACATTTCTACCAATGTGTGTGCAACAGAAACATCAGGAAGCTGCTAGATGCTGGGATGACAGTTGATGGTGTGAAGAAAGCAGAGAGCGGCCTTGGGCCCAGTAAGGCTCAGGGAGTAACGCTCTTGGCAACATTAAGGACCCTGGAGCTGGCTGAGCTGTGGTGACTGCTGTCCCTGTCCATCTGGGAATTCTGGCTGTAACTATGGGACCTCTGTGGTTTCCACAGCAACTGTGACTCTCTACGGGACACATGATTCTGCCACCATAGCTATAATGACCACTGAGGAAGCTTTGCTCAGCCATAAATACTTCAGGCAGAAGCCTACTTCTGCTTTGAATAAAGCTTTACAAAAAATTCTGTACAAAGACAAGGCAAGTTGAAAAGCACTAAACCCCTCTGAGTGAGGTGTGTGGCAGGACCTGGCTGTTTGGGCGGCCTCGGGCCTCATGCGACCGCAATAGCTGCAGCCATACCTGCACGTTGCTGCATGGCTTCCTGCTTCCCCGGCGTTCATGGCGCAGAGGGCTGGCAAATGACACACATACATATGAACCTGACATTTATTTTTTCTTCAAGAGATGTAAATAAGTCTAGTACTTGTCAAAGTAATGAGTCTCTTAGATAGAAAGCGGCTATATCTCCCTGAACGAGCAGTTGGAGAGTTCCTTCCGAATTCGCCCACAATTGCTACTGGCCATGGCCCTACATTTCCTTTCAGCTCTTCAGTCTGGGTGTGGCCATCAGCCTGGGTGTGGCCATCAGTCTGGGGTGTGGCCAGCAGAGAGTCCACTCCTGGGACACATTCACTCCCTGACGGTGCAGTCCAGAGGCTCAAAGAATGGTGGAAGAGCTGGAAGCAAAGGCAAGAGGAGGCCTCGATGCGCTCGGGCCCCTGCTATAAACTCTCTTCTGTGAGCACAGCAGTGGGGTCTGAGTGTCTGCGTCACGGGGAGGCTCGCACTTTATCTGCTGGAACTTGCACTGTGTCCAGCCATAAATGCCACAGTTGAGCAGCCCCTGGGACGCTGCTGTAAGAGCCTAGAGGAGATGGAGAGTGGGCGAGCCCAACCTTCAGTCTTGTTAAGTCCAGGGATAGGTCCCTTAGCCCTTATTTATAAAGCATGGTCACACATCGTGTGTGTGTGTGTGTGTGTGTGTGTGTGTGAGAGAGAGAGAGAGATCTCAACTCAATCCTATATGCGACGTTCTCATGTGAGCTACTGAACTAAACCCAAGATCACACAGACTCTGCATTATGCCTTGCTGTGGACAGCTCACATGGCAGTAAAACAATAGCTTCAATTACTGATCCATTCCTCAGAGACAGCCGTTCTAAATCAGCACAGTACAAAAGCTTTCTTCTGATACCAGAGGAGAGAGGACAGGCATCCTTTTACTGCCTTGCACTCACTAGGAATAGTGTACACCATTTGATGTACTCGTAATGGGGGACATCAGCATTACCTGTGCCTCTCACCCTGTGAGACCTCATTCTACCTCCATGTCTTCAATATGTCAAAACGAAGCTGCCCAGAGATACATGTGCTCCACACTATACCCAGCAATACTTGGACTGGCTTGCCTTTGTTAGATTTTTATATTCCTTAAAAGTGAGCATAAAAATCGGATGTTCTCTTTGCAATGCACAACAATGTACAGTGAAGGAAAACTGTGTGTTCTAAAATGGTAGGATAGGAGAACAGGGCACAGAGGTGCAGACACGAGGCTGTGGCTTTGGAAGGCATTACCTGGAGCACAGAGAGGGCCACGTGCAGGGAGGTCTCCTGCGGCTTGGTCAGCTTCATGATCAGCAGTGTGACAGCTGCAAACACAGGGTGTGAGATGCTGTCAGCCCTCGGTGCGCAGGCCTGGATAGAAGCTACAGGATGCTGAGGGTCAGGGCCAAGGTTAACCGATGTGTAAGCCTCTGAGTGGGCATTTGATCTCTAGTCCTTAGTGATTAAAGTTTGCAGACCGATGCCTGGTTCATGTCTTTAATCCCAGGACTTGAGGTACAGCAGAGGCCAACACAGGCAGGTGTCTGTGAATTTGAGGCCAGCCTAGTCTATATAATGAGACCTTGTCTCAAAAAATAAAACCAAAACCAAAATTTAAGTAAATAAATAAAATGTACAAGCTGGACAAGAATATGCAGTCGCAATTTTGGTGAGATCATTTTGTTTGACTAACCCCACAGTCATTTTCTTCACCTCCCGACTCTTTTGACTAAGATACTAACCTGGGCCCCAGCAGCACACAAAGGCCGCTGGGAAGAAACGCACTCGCTGACCCACCGTGTGGATCACTGCCCACTGCTCGCTCTCCAGAAGGCCCATCGATTTCACAAACTTCTTATATAACGTCTGGGCGAGGACGAGTAAGACCTAAACATGAGTGTGATCGTGAAGAGTTGGCCTATGGCTTGTAAACGCTTTAGAAGGCTCACTCTACAAGGAGCCATGTCAGGAAAAACCACTCCCCTACCTGTGCCATGCGAGCAAGCTCTGGAGAATTGCCCAGGCCCAGAGTCTCACAGATACAGACAGGAACCAGACTTTTGGTTTTCGTGTTCAATACGTGAACGTCATCAACCCCAGCTTTCCCCAGCCCTCAAACAAATCACAATCTATACAGGAAGGTGCTGCTTTCTTGTGGAGGTGGGACTTGTACATGGTTGGCACACATTCTACTAATGAGCTACATTCCCACCCAGGAAGTTAAGGGTAAGTTCTAACTAGCCCATTTCTTAAGATGTTTTACTGAGTCTCCTAGCATGTTTTACGCCTAATAGCCTGAGGTCCATCAGAGCGAAAGCTGAGCTAAGTTCTCAACTCTGAGCAGAGAGGAGTTTGAGGAAACCTCTTCTCACCCTTACAAGGGCTGTGGGTTGTTTGTCCCCATTTCCCAGTGCTCTGCTAAGATGAGTTAGCTGAAGACCAGGGACATTTCAGAAACACAATGTGCTTATTTTCTGGGACACAAACAGTCAATAATCTTGGTAAGAAATCTTAGCAAATCTGAATAGGTGAACTGACAACTCAGGCCCACTGTTTAACACCCGAAGGCATTAATGAACTCAGAGTCTCAAGTGTAGCTTTTGCTCTTTGTCTGTCTTGGTCTTCAGAGGTAGGGTGTCCTGTAGCCCAGGCTGGCCTCACATTTGCTCTGTGACCCGGCAGGGATCTGGCTGGCAATTGTGCTGTGGGGCTCAATGTTTAGCTTCCCCTCCTAACCCTCAGCCCCGACCCCACCCCAGCTATCCCCCTGCTTCAGCTCCTGAGTCTGGCTGGCATCATGACAGCTGTGGGCATTTTTACCTCGGAATGCTGGACTGTTTTAGACAGAAGCCTAGACCGTCAGAGCCTAGCTGAGCCGACTCATCTCTCTTCTCAGTCAGTTCCAAACACAACCCAGCAAAGTCAGTGATAAGTCAAGCTCCTTACAGAGTTTTGCACTGTCCCCCTATCAGAAGCCATCATAGCAGAAGCTAAAAACCAGCAGATGATCTTCCTGAGATGGGCCCGCCTTGGATTAAAGTCTGTGACGGCTCTGGTAGGCAAGGCCCAGGAAAAATCTATTTAAGGAAAGATTCCTGCTCTTCATAAGCTTTTCCTACTATTATTAAACATGTAACTATCACCAGGCATTGAACAGATAGATCTCTGCAGACCTGCGAGGATGTAGTGGTCATCTTGTAATGATGTTAAACAGGCAAATAAATAATAATTCCACAGAACTCCTAATCTCATTCAAATAATTTTAGGAAGACAAGTTTGTAGAGATGGTCTTAGTTGCTAGAAAGATGGGATAAAGTTAGAATCAGGAAGAGAATTGCCCACTCCTCAGAATAGCAAGTAAGGCTGCATAATAGGAAATGCGGTGAGCTTTCATAACCACACTAATAGAGAAATAGACAGAACAATTTTGTGTTCAAGGAAAGATATTTAGGTGTAAGGATAAAGTCACAGGTGTGCACTATGATAGGGCCAGGCCGTGTGAAACTGTAGCTTGAACTTTTAATGATGAAACACTGCTTTGTACTTAATATCAGCCTCCTCCTGTGACTCCCACTCTATGTAACAGTTTATCTCTGAGGTCATTTTCTAAAGAACTTTTTGTCTAAGAAGGTATAAAAAGCCAGAGAAAAGAAAGTTGTTGGGGTTGGGGATTTAGCTCAGTGGTAGAGCGCTTGCCTAGCAGGCGCAAGGCCCTGGGTTCGGTCCCCAGCTCCGAAAAAAAGAAAAAGAAAAAAAAAAGTTGTTGGTTGTTGGTTGAACCAAGTTGGAGAGCTTTGTCACATACATATGTACATCCATACATAATACATAATACATACATACATACATACACACACACACATATATACATACATCTAAGTGGGTATGTCTGTCTATATGCTTGTGTGTAGGTATATGTACATGTGTGTAAGCATGCATGAACACTTGTGGAGTTGACTGTGACAGACAGTCTGGCCTGGCCAGAGTGGGTGTCTGAATGTCTGAATGTCTGAATGTCTGCCTGTATACAGCATCTTAACTCTTTTCCTTCCCTTCCTCTCTGGCTCACAGAGAGTTAACCCGTTTATCCAGAGAGGTAGGTTTCTGGCTGACTCACCAGAGAAAGGAGGGCCAGCAGTAAATCTATCCCCTGCTGTTCTATGACAAGGCGCTAAGGCTTCTCACCTCACAGGAACTCAGACAGGCAGGTCAGCTACCACAGGAAAGTGACAGTAACTGTTATCCAGCGACCCTAAATATCTCCTAAGACCAAGTCCTTATGGCCTCCTTGCTCTTCCCCTCCACTGCCTCAAAAAGAACCTACAAAAAAGAACAACAGCCAGGGCTGCCCCCCCAGCACCCCCATAACCAGACTCAAACTCACTAAAAAAGAGACTGCAGAACAGGTCTGAGTTGTCAGCCGGCAGTCTGCATGACCCACACTAGACTTCTGTGTGACAAGGACTTGACACTGAGAAGCAGGCTGGTGTGGCAGAGGCAAGGGTGCATACTTCATGCTGGACGGCTTTGTGACACATGTTCTAAAACTCAGCAGACAGAGGCATGTGCCTGCCAGCCTTCCAGGTGCTGGGACTAAGGTACAGGCCACCACCTGGCTAACGGCCCTGCTTTCATTCCGTAGATTACAGTGGCACTGACGAAGGGATGAGTACCCAGCCGGTTCACTCCAGTTAAACTAACATACATGCGAATGTGGCTGAACCAGAAGGACCACGGTGCTTTCAAGCCTGGTGTGGTGGTGCACGCCTTTAATACCAGAACTTGGGGGCAGATGCAGATAAATCTCTGTGAGTTTGAGGCCAGCCGGGTTTACAGAGTGAGTTCCAGGACAGCCAGGACTAAACACACACACACACACACACACACACACACACACACACACACACACACACACACACACAAAAAAAAAAAAAAAAAGAAGGATAGAAAGAAAGGAAGGGACGGAGGGAGGGAAGGAGAGAGGAAGGAAGGAATATGCTGTCATTGTCTGGGGAGTTAAAGTGTGGGTCCTGTGACCCAGACTGTTCCTTTTTACCTGTATAAAGGACATATCTGAGTTGTACGAGCTTTCTGCTCTGGGTCTTCATGAGAACCAAAGAAACAGATCAGCTTTAGCATAAACATCCTGTAGGCATGTTCTTTAAATATTTTTCTGAGACTGGCCATATGTAGCTGAGGACGACACTGAATTCCGGATACCCTGCCTCAGTCCCCCATGCTCTCCTGCACTCCAGGGAGCACTCTACCAACCGAGCTACCACCTCACAGCCCTTCCTTGGTGCTGGGACCACAGGCAATGTCTCTTGCGTCATTCCAGCCTTGGAGCACCGCCTGTCTCCGCCAGTCCTTGCTTTCCACAACCACGGAAGGGATGGTACATTACCACAATGGTGAGGAGGCTGAAGAAAAAGCTGGCCAGGAAAACGGTGACACCGTAAAGATAGAGTGTGCTGCAGACAGACGTGTTGGTGGGGGGCAGTGGCTCTGAGTGCATCAGCATACACCTGCGAAGAGGAAGACAGAGGCCTGCTGTGGTGAGCACAGCCATAAGCAATCTGGGGAGGATAGGGTTGATTAGGCTTACATTTCCACATCTTAATCCACCACTGATCAACACCAAACATCAATCACTAATGAAGAAAATGTCCTCCAGGCTTGCCTGCAGCCCTGTCTTGTGGGGGCTCCATGCTCTAGCTTGTGTCTGGGTAACGCCAGCGCGGTGAGTGACTGTGTTCCTCATGTTCTTGGCTCTTGCCTGTGGCAGAGGCCGCTCCTTTTGACATGACTGTGGCCATTTTGTATTCAGTCTCCAGTTTGCTCATAAGGAGAAATTAAGTTCAGGTTCTCAGGCTCCACTTCCCAGAAGCAATTACCATAGCTGACATTAAAGAATGCTACTAGGAAGCCAAAGAGTTATGGCTGAAATACTTGCACCATTATCTCAATGTTCTGAAGCTCCCTGTCCCCCGCCCTTACCTCACCCAGGACTTGAAGGTTAGCCGGTGACACTTTGTCTGGTCAGCCAGAAATGCCGCACCCTTCACTGCTCGCCTTCCAATTCTCGCCTCTGGGTTTTCCTATAAAAAGCCCGCCCTGAGGACAGACTGGTGCCTGGGTTTCCTCCTGTGGTCCTGGACATCCAGTGTAGTGCTGTGTGTTCAATGAACTCTTCTTGCTTAACTGAGATTGGGGTACATTGTGTGTTGGTTCCCAGACCCCAATACCTGCAACTATAGCATCTTGAGGTCATGTTATATTGTATGTTTCCTCGTATCTCTTCAGCCTGACTGCATCTCATTATGGCTATAACCCATTTCCAAAACCCGCAGTTTCAGCGGGGTGATGTGGAGGTGGACGCCTTTAACCCAGCACTTGGGAGGCAGGGCAGTGGATCTCTAGTTTGAGTCCAGATTGATTTACAGAGCAAGGTCTTGGTGGTGTGTGGAGCCCACCCCCTTTATTTTGTTATAGAAAAAAATGAAGAGGGCAGAGGTGGCCCTCCCTTACCTGTGGCTCTGGCTGAAGTTGTGGAAACATTCATTGACGTTGCCCAGAAAGAACACAGGCGTCATCAACAGCAGAGGTGTCAGGCTGGAAGGGGAACAGTCATCATGCAATTATCCAGAAATGTTTGTGCTCCCCCCGGATCTATGTGAAGAAAAACATCGAACACCATAGCCATCCTGGAGGACTGAGGTGGGAAATTGATTTTATATAGAAGTTCTTTGGACTCTTCGGAATTATGGTCAGATAAAAATCTAAAGGACCTCAAGGTGGGCGATGGAGTTGGTGTACTCAGGAAGGGTTGCTGTGCAAGCACGCTCGCCTGAGTTTGACGTCCATGAAAAAAGCCAAGAAAAAGACGGGCATAGTTGTGCCCCTGGGGCTGGGGCAGGCGGATCCTCAGAACTCACTGGCTAGTTAGTGTAGCCAACTGTACACTCCACCTTCAGTGAGAGACACCAGCCCAAAACACACGGTGCAGGGTGATGGAGAGAGACACCCAACACCTGTGGCCTCCACGAGCACACGCTCCTCACAGACACGTGATGGACACACAGTCAAAATGGACACAGTCTAAGTAAGAAGGAGAAAAACCAAACTGAAGTCTAATGGAGTCTGGGAGTAGTAATGCAGGCGTGTGGTCCTGCATGCAGGAAGCTGAGCCAGGAGGATCGTGTTTGAGGCCAGTCTGAACCACATAATGGTGCAGAAGGCACCTGGTCCGGCTAGCAGGTCTGCTGAGCTCTGGCTTCGGTGAGAGACTGCCTCAGTGTAGAACTAGAGATCGGGGAAGAACAGAGCTGACACCAAGCTCTGCATCACGCGCTTACATGCACGCACACAAGCGTGCACTCACATGCACAAACACCCACACACACAGACATGCCAAGAAGAGGTTTGCTCAAAGCCACACAGGACTGGCGTTACAGGGCTGGAGCTAACATCCAACCGGGGAAGGAAGAAGCAAGGACTCCTTGCTCACATGCTTGCTGCTCCCTGTCAGGTAGTGCTGTGTAAGGACACAGGAGTGATGGGGGTGGTGAAGTGACAGGCCATTTGTTCCCTTGCCACCTTACTAGGAAGAAGAGCAACCTTACCTTGACAAAAGGAACATTACACAACCACCTTGGCAAGCGTAATCTGTCACCTGTGAAAGAGCAGATTGAAATATGTTAGGAGCAGTGCCCAGCTCCTTACAGCGATGGCGGATGGCCACTTGCCAGTGCACAGACACGCATCCCCAGCAGCCTTGCTGCTGCTGTAACAAGCTGTCTGTGGGACCCGTCAGTCGGTCCCCTAGGTACTGGAGATGACAGTGTTTTATCTAGATTACTACGCTAAAACCAAACAACAACAACATCCACATAGAAGCTTGCGGGAAGTAATTTAACAAAGGATTTACATTCGGAATCCAATTCTCTAAGGAATAAAGGCATGCACAAAATCCTAGGGTTGCTTTTTTCTTGTAGACCCAGAAAGGTATAGATGAATGAAGCCATGGATGTCGGCCAGTACGAAGCATCAACAGGCCAATGCTGGCATGACAAGAGCCAAAGGGGCCCTTGGAGAGAAACCAGTGTATTCTAGGGGTCAGAACATTTAAAGTCTGGAGACCTATAGACAGCTCCGTAGATAAGCACTTGCTGAGCAAGCACAGGAAGCTGAGTTCGGAGCCCAGAAACCAGGCCGGACAGCACATCCCAGCAGCCCCAACTTTGAGGGGAGGGCAGGGGAAGGCAGATCTGGAGGCTGCACCAGCCAACCAAACTAGCACAAACAGCAAGATCCGGTTCAGTGGGAAACATTGTCTCAGAAACAAAAAGCAGAAAGGTGGTGAGCACTGGAGGACGGCGGCAGGTGGTGTGGGTCTCTGAGCTGTACACACTGGAGCACAGGCGCACACACTACACACACACACTTTGTCAGATTACGTAGTGTGGTAGAATATGTACTTGTTACAGGAAAGTCTTGGGTTCAAATCCATAGCGTTCCCAAACAGACTGATAGACGGGCAGACAGGCAGGCAAACGAATACTTCCCACTGGCATCAGATACTGAACAACTTCTAGCAGCATGACTGCTATGAACTCAATATTGTGATGGAAACGTTCGTGGCTTTATGGGGTTTGCAGTTCACATTCGACCAGCTGAGCCCCATGGCTCTGAGTGAAGGAATGAGTGAAACCCTGGGAGCTGCTGGGCTTTTAGGCACTCATCTACCCAAAGAGAAGGGGGCAGAGGCCCAGCTCTTGCAGTGCTTTCATTTCAAGGAGCCCAGTGTTAGACAGACAAGCACGTGAAAGTGTAGGTGGCCCCACGTCCTTCCTACTGCAGACCATGCAGGCTGAGGGTACGGAATGGCTGTGCCTGTGGAACACTAGGAGGAGCAAAAGAAAATGGCAGCAGGGAGGAGCTGTGGGTTCTACAGGCAACACTACCGCAAAAGCGATTTACACGGAAACTGACACTGAATGAAATAAAAAGGTCAGCTCCTGCCAGGTACGATGACGTAGGCCTCTAAGCCCAGAATGTGAAAGGCAGAGGCAGTAGGATTGCTGCGAGTTAGAGGCCAGGCCGGTCTAAACGTCACACCAGTTCTAATCCTGCCCCAGCACAGCTCTGGAGAGATTCTGCCTCAAAGCCTGAAGTCCCCCATTCAGTTCCTTCAGTTTGCAGCCACATTAGAAGTGCTCAGTGGTCACTGGTGGCTCACAGCTGTTTGTCAGCAGTTGTGGTGTCACACTCCTGAAGGGCCAGCACTTGGAGGGCAGAGGCAGCAGATCTCTGTGACGTCAAAGCCAGCCTAGTGTATACATAGAGTTCCAAGCTAACGATTGGTGCTTAGTAAAATCCTGCCTCAAAAAGTGTTTCTGTTATTTCAAGAAGTGTCACTGACTGGCTTTGTATGGACTGTAATATCTTGTTTAGGGTGTCACTTGCGGACACTCTTCATGTTAAAATTTCAGTGATTTTTTTTCACTTGCCCTTTGAGAGAGAAAGGGGGGACTAGAGGAAAAACAAAGAGAGAACATTCTCTGTTTCTCCCCTTCCTTAACAGCGAACACCTTTATGTGACTTTCTTCAGCTGGTTAGACGACATTTCCACAGAGCACAGCATCTTGGTGCTGGAAGGGTGCACCAGGGATTACACAGATTAATACTTAACTTTAAGAAAAAAAAAAAAAAAACCTGGAGGCCTAATTGTCTTGTCTACACAGTGAGTTGTGAGCCAGCACGGGCGACATAGCAAAAGCATTTCAAACAAACACAATATGAGAGAGGGGTGCTGGGGGTGGGGGGAGGTACCAAGGCTTCAGAACAGATGAGAAACCCAGAGCAATGCACACGTATTGTCTGCTGAAAGCAGAAACTGCAGGTTGAAAGTGACTTCTAAAACAACATGTGGGGGGTGGGGATTTAGCTCAGTGGTAGAGCGCTACCTAGCAAGCACAAGGCCCTGGGTTCAGTCCCCAGCTCCGAAAAAAAAAAAAAAAAAAAAAAAAAAAAAAAAAGAACCAAAAAATAAAAAAAAACAAACCAACAACAAAAAGATTAAGTGTGGTGGCACACCTCTTTAATTCCAATACTCAGGAGGCAGAGGTCACCAGGTCTCTGTGAGTTTGAGGCCTGAGTACTCTACATAGTTCAAGCCAGCCAAGTCAGGGCTACACAGAGAGACTGCCTCCAAACAAAATAACAAAAGATTCAAAAACGTAAAGATATGCAAAAGTAAAAATGACAACAAATAAACAACCTGTCGGAATCAGTGATGTTCTCAAAGCATCAGAGCCTAGTTTGGGGCTCACGTATGTAATCCCAGCACCTGGGAGGTATAGCCAAAAGGGTTAAAGCCAAAAACTAGCTGTAGTCAATTCAAAGCCAGCCACACCTACTTGAGACATTGTAGATAAGAGACATTAACTAGATAAGAAAGTAAGAAACTTAATTTACTACATAGCAAACTGCTACTTATTCAGCAGTAAAAAGAATGGATAATTTATCCATTGAAAATATACGACCTTTTAAAGCACTGCCTTACCCTTTGCTCTCTGGGCTCCTCTCTAGTCTTCCCCTCTCTTTCCCCCTCGATCCCCCAAAGCCCCGTCCACTCTGCTCGCCATGTTTAATCTACTACCTTCTCTCTCTTTCCTGGGCTCCTCCAGATGATTCTGGCTGTCCGCCCCCTCATATCTACAGTGAGAACTTTTCTCTCTATCATAAAATAAAAAAAGCACATGAATAATAAGTGAAAGCGAACACATGCCTGCCTGCACACACACACACACACACACACACACACACACACACACACACACACACACACACACACGAGTACTGCTGTTACATGAAGTGTCCAGAAGCAGGTCTGTAGAAAGGGACGTACATTTGATTGCCTAGGGCAGAGGGTGTAAAGGACTTAAGTAAACACCATGAGAGATTTCACTGAGGGAGGAGAACACCCTGAAATGGATACGATGCCTGAACAGCCTGACAAATTTACCAGCGTGGGGATCGTCACACTCAGAACAGATGGACTGTGTGCTGTGTGAGATACATACACACTAAAGAGCACACTGTGGGCTTGGTCCTCCCTCTTTTCATGTAGCACTGGACAGTGACAAGTGCTCTCTGGATGCTTCCTGGCTCCTGACTACCATTTAAGCCCCTTCTGCCCTTTGGTGGGCCAACAGCTGTCACTCACACATAGCCTGAGAACACACAGCAGAGCAGAACACTCTCCTTTGCCCTGAGTCAGCAGACCTAGCCCCCGAGTCTCCCAGCCGACCTGGATTAGTAACACTGATGGGGCACAGAGCCAAGGATTTCCCTTACTGAACCAAGCTCAGCAGCAATGGCCACAGCATCAGCAGAGCTCCTATATCAGAACCTTTAGTGGGAGCCGGCTGGGTTGGCGCATGTCTTTACTCCCAGCATCTGGGAGGCAGAATTGGGCAAATCTTTGAGTTTGAGGCCAGCCTGGTCTACAGATTCAGTTTCAGGACAGTCAGAGCTACACAGAGAAACCCTGTCTTGGAAAACAAAACACACCAACACCACTATCAACGCCATCCTTTGTGTGGCAAGGGAGGAGTAGGGGGTGAAGTGAGCAGATGGAGACGGTGACAGCAGTCCACTCTCAGCTGTGCACTGAGCACCAGGGAGCGGCCCCTCCCTGCTCCAGGCCCTGCAGATGCTTTACCTGCGCAGCTGTGCTCTGCTCGCTCGGGCTGTGCTTCCTCCTCAGCTCCGAGTACAGACACCAGATGTAACTGACGGTGAAGAGGAGTGAGGCCAGGTAGAAAATCTAGGAGGAAGTCACATGACCACCGTCAGTGTCCCATTCCAGCCTCCTTCATCCCTTATCCTCAGCGAGGCCACATCCCTGCAGCCCGGCTTCACCTCACCTCTTGGAGTGTTCACAGACACCCACCCGCACACTGACCACTCCACTTTTAGGAATCTTGTTCTACTGTGGTTTTCAATTTGTGTATTGCTTTCATGTGTTACCCCTCACTGCTAAGGCTGCAATCTACCATGTCTGGACAGCTTTCCTGAGCTTGGTGCAAAATGGAGGACTCCCTTCTCTTAGCAGGGCTTCCTCTGGGGAGCCTGACCTGGGGAGCCTGACCCCAATCTTCTACCTGAGGAATGTCACATAATCCTTGGTGAAATTACAGGCTCAATTTCCTGGAATGCCTCTCCATGCAAGTGAACTATCCCAGAACCTTACACCTCAGCCAGTGAAACTTCACCCAAAGAGAACCCCTCCCACTAAGGGGTGTGTGTGTGTGTGTGTGTGTGTGTGTGTGTGTGTGTGTGTGTGTGTGTGTGTGTTGTTTATATACATAGTCCTTCATCTACCCCAAATAAAGTGCATGTGCACAAGGTGTTTTGTTATCTATCATCTAAGGGAGCTGCTTTCTAGAAGAGCCGTAACCCTGAAAATTTCAGAGGCTGCCTTAGGGCTCACTCTGGAGACCAGGCTAGCCTCTTGATATCACACAGATCCTCCTGCCTCACCTCCTAAGCTTATGCAGCACTCCAAGTTTATGGAGTGCTAGGACTGAACTCAGTGCTTCATCTGTGCAAAGCAAGTACTCTGTCAATTGATATATTCCTAGAATGATATTTAAAAGATATTTAAAAAAAATCAGGTACAGAGCAATGACTCAGCAGGGAAAGGCATTTATTGCAACCCTGGTATCAGAGCTGAATTTTAGACTTATTAAGTGGGACAATTGATTCTTCCAAGTTGTCCTCTTACCTCCACACAATGGCACGCAAGCTTAGATAGGTAAAACAAGCAAATACAAGTGATGACTTTTAGGGAAAAGAAGAACTTATGGGAACGTGAGACACGACTTAGTTTAACAGCTACTTTTGCAGGGGACATCAGTTATCATCACCCATATCAGGAGCTCACAACCACAGGTGATTGTGGTTGTGATCTGACGCCGTCTTCTGGACTGTACAGGCAGCCTTTCTCGTGCATGTGTGTGTCTGCACACGCACTAATACAAGGAAAAAACGTATCTTTAAAAAGAACAAAAGAGGGGTTGGGGATTTAGCTCAGTGGCTAGAGCGCTTGCCTAGGAAGCACAAGGCCCTGGGTTCGGTCCCCAGCTCCGAAAAAAAAAAGAAAAAAAAAAAAAAGAACAAAAGAGGGGTTGGGGATTTAGCTCAGTGGTAGAGCGCTTGCCTAGCAAACGCAAGGCCCTGGGTTCGACAATCCCCAACTCCGGAAAAAAAAAAAAAAAAAAAAAAGAACAAAAGAGGGGCTGGAGAGATTGCTCAGTGGTTAAGAGCACTGACTGCTCTTACAGAGGTCCTGAGTTCAATGCCCAGCAACCACACGGTGGCTCACAACCATCTGTAATGGGATCCAATGCCCTCTTCTGGTGTATCTGAGGACAGTGACAGTGTACTCATATATAATAAAGAAATAAATCTTTCAAATAATTTTTTAAACAGAACCAAAGAGCTGATTCATAGGTTACCAGAGAAAGAGAACCCACATGGCATCCTGTCCCTGCACAGTTAAGGTAACAGGATTTACACTTCAGCCTCAGATAAGCAAAAGCTGGGGCTGGGGAGACAGCTCACAGGATGACCTGTTTACCACACCAGCATGAGATCCCGATCCTGAGCACCTACAGACAGAAGCCAGGCAGAGGCCAGCAAGTTGGTTCATCAGGTTGACGCAACTGCTGCCAATCCTTGGGACTTACACACACACACACACACACACACACACACACACACACACAGAGAGAGAGAGAGAGAGAGAGAGAGAGAGAGAGAGAGAGAGAGAGAGAGAATGAGAGAGAGAATTAGCCTAAGTAACTGTAGGAAACAGTATTTTACCCATATCAGAAAAAGGAATGGAATGACACAAAGGCCCATTACTAAGGATGCTTACAGGGCCAGAATGTGGACTAAAATAGCGGTTGCCAGGGTGACAGGAAGGAAGCATCTGATTGACAATGCACTCTGGAGAGTCATGGGATGACCAACACAGGGTCTGAGGAAAATCCTCGTGTCTAAATTGATTGGGGTGGTGTGCATCTTGGGGTCCGTACCGCAGAGGAAAAGGTGAGTTGAGGACAACCAAAGGAAGGGATGAACATGGGGCTATCTATATACTGCAGGAGGGTGAGGACATTTTGGTGTTTCAAACCCACAGAAATAAAGGCAAACCTGTACACCCCAAGGAAAAACTAAGCCTAATATAAAGGTTATATTAACTTTACAGGGCATGTGCTCACATTGTCAACGTGTGGTGGCCAATGATCCTAGTACTTGGGAAGCAGAGACAGGGTAGGCATGAGTTCAAGGTTATCCTTGGCTGTTACAGAATTACTACACCTTCCCAGGGAGAAATCCCTAACACACTTAGAGGCTGATGTGATAGCACATGACGGTTCTGACTACTGCAGAGGAGAGGAGCAGCTTTAGACAGGAAACTACCATCCTGTACAGGCCTGAGGCTTAGAATTCCACCTCAACTGCGTCCTTAAACCTCTTCCCTGTCCTGGCCTCAGTTACACTTTGAACAACTTAAACAAAGATGGCAGCCCATAAGACTGGCCTCGTAGGCAGACGTGAGGTTAAACTGCAAAGGTAGTGCCAGTGTCACTTAAAGACACCAGCACTGCTGCTGTTCTTCCCGTCAGTCATTACCGGGTCATCCTCGCTGATGGCGGTGACCTCGACCTGACCCCTGGAGCTGCCCATTGGAGACAAGTTCTCTGATATGGGGAGGGCCCGATGGTTGCTGGTAAATCAGGGTTATCTCCTTTTGTTTTGGAACTGGTGCCTAATCAGAGGTCAATCTTGTAAACAAACATCAGCAGGCTTTCTCAGCAACCCTGAATTTCAGTTTGGGTTGGTGTGGGTCAGTTTTCTCTAACAAGCCGGGTTGGGAGCAACTCCGGGCACAGTGCAGGCAGACTCTGTTTGTGTGACTTAATGTTCCTAAGCAACTTTTCAGTGACTCCTTTATAGCATCAGTTTATTACCTCAGGTTTGTCCTGCGTGCTATACAGTACAAATTCCAGGCCAGCTGGGCTACATGAATGAAACCCCATCTAAAAATTGCAAGAGGGGTTGGGGATTTAGCTCAGTGGTAGAGCGCTTGCCTAGGAAGCACAAGGCCCTGGGTTCGGTCCCCAGCTCAAAAAAAAAGAACCAAAAAAAAAAATTGCAAGAGATTTAGATGACGACTCAGTGGGAAAGGGTGGTTGCCCTGCGAGCAGAGGGCCTGATTTCAAATCCCAGGTACACAATACTTACACACACACACACACACACACACACATCACACACACATCACACACATACTTACACACATATCACACACTTACTTACACACACATCACACACATACTTACACACACACACAGCACACACATCACACACATACTTACACACACACACATCACACACATACTTACACACACACACACACACACACACACACACACATGCACACTCACTCATGGGCATGCATCCAAGAGGGAAGATGAACGGAGGGAAAGGAAAAACAGTAAGCCAACAACGTGGTTTAGGTCTGTAATCACAGCACTTGAGAGATTGAGGCTGGAGGATTGCTATGAGTGCAAAAAACCTGCTTGGGATACAAAAAAATCTGCTGAGTTCTGTTCCAACCTGTGTATTAAAAGCATCAAAAAATAACCCAATGAGTAATTTCCCTCACCGCCAGTAGAGGGAGCCAGGGTACCATGAAACAGATTCCCGAACCAGACACACTAAACCTTCCTCTACGTTCTCACACTTAAAATCCGTAATTGGCCTGAGAGACGGGGTCAGAAGTGTGGGTTTTACAGTTAATGTTCACATTCTTTGGCATCGAGGAGGAGGAACACTAGTCCTTTGCCCTGCTTTGCCTCGACAGGAGTCAGACTCATCAAGCCCATGTCGTCGGTATTATCCTGAATCTCATCAGGCAAACACCTAGCTAATCACAGTCACCTGAGGAAGGAAGGCAGGCGAGCCTCTCGCACAAATCACTTTTGGACTTTAGGCCTTTCAGTAGAGTGCATGCTAACATCTTTTCTAAGAGAGGTAAAGCTTTCTCTTTTTTAAGATTTACTTAATTATTTAATGTGCATGGCAGCATGTGTGTCTGTGTGGAGGGCGTCAGATCCCCCAGAACTGGAGTTACAGACAGATGTGAGCTGCCATGTGGTTGTTGGGAATCGAACCCAGGTCCTCTGGAAGAGCAGCCAGTGCTCTAAACCACTGAGCGAGTCTCTCTAGCTTGGGGTTTCATAATAAGATCCACACCAGAGAGGCTATGGGATCTGTCAAACAAATATTCCTGATACCTTATTTATAAGATGAATGCACCTGAAATGAACCCTTAATAAAGCACATCGAAGTTCCCACAGAGCAGTCTCCAGTTAAGAATCTACTTTTACGCTCACCTCTTGTCAATTATGGCAATAATCTCAATGTTTATCAATGCTTTCAATGTTGAAAAGGTTTTTTGAACTACTTTTTTAAAAAAGATCCATTTGTCTATGTTCTTCTTGATTTTTTTCTTTTAAGATTTATTTATTTATATATATGTGAGTACACTGTTGCTGTTTTCCGACACACCAGATGAGGGCATTGGATCCCATTACAGATGGTTGTGAGCCACCATGTGGGTGCTGGGAATTGAACTCAGGACCTTTGGAAGAGCAGTCAGTGGTCTTAATTGCTGAGCCATCTCTCTGGCACTTTTGCACCACTTTTATATTTAAATAATTGGAGAAACAATTGCACGCACACACACGACCAAAACAAAACAATGATAATATTACTAAGCCCTCACCACAGAGGACACAAGGTCCCTGTGCTCACGGGTGAGCACTGGAGAAACCGGGCATGTTAACCACACAGGCTGGTCTCCCAAAGAGAAGATCTATTATTTACCCCAGACTCTCTGCCTCCTTACACATTCATTCTGAGCGCTGTTTCTTGGTCAATAAGCCCACCCTCACGGGAGCTGTTGTTTCCGAGTCACAGAGCCCATCTTTTAAACATGTCTTAAGCTTTGCTGCATACTTGGGATTGAGTTAATTATCGTAAGGAAACTTTTTGCCAGAATCGTGCTGTGCTTAAATATGGCTAAAATAACTAACTGCCTGAGGTCAGACTGAAGAAGTCGGAACCAACATTGGGTACTGAGTCTTGTTGAATCGACTTCCTTCTTGACTCTCAAGGACCAGCACTCTAGGGCCCCACAGATTGCAGAGTCCTGCACACTGTCACATACAGTTCAAGGCCTGGAGTTAGGACAGGCGAGCCTGAGAGGTCAGACAAACACTGAGATCATGAAACCTGATGGCACACTTCAAATACAGCACGCCCTCAACTGACAGACAGACAGAGGAGAGTGTAACAGCTCGTTAAGCAAGTGAAGCAAACATCAAACTGGCAAGTGAACTTTAAGCTCCAAAAATATAAGAATTCACACAAACTGGGCAAATTTACTCTTCAACTTTGCCTGATTTGGTCTTCACTGTTACCCTAGGAATGTATCTTGATTCCCTTAACTGAGAAAACTATGACCTGGATATTTTAGCTTGTTTAAAAAGTACATGGTTACTTGCCACTTCCAAGATTATTTTATTTTATTTTATTTTTCAAGTCAGGATTCCTCTGTGGAGTCCTGGTTATTCTGGAACTCCCTCTGTAGACCAGGCTGGCCTCGAACTCAGAGATCCACCTGCCTCTGCTTCTGAGTGCTGGGATTAAAGGCTGCACCACCAATGCCCTGCTCTCCAAGGCTTTTAGATGCAGTTTCTCATTTGCTGTTTCACAGAAATGTATTAAAAGAGGAAAAACAAACACACAGAGACTGCGTAGGTTTTCTATGTGCTATTTTGCTAGCAATCAACCTGCTGCACTGTGTGGCTGATGAAGTCTTGAGCAACACAACACAGATTGTCAATATGGTGCCTGCTTGGAGCACAGAGCCTCTCTGAGTCTCTCCTCTTTCTAAGGAGGTCTGACTGAGGCAGAGTGGGTCAGAACATTTCGCTGGTCTCTGTTCTCGCTAAGCAGGCTGATCACCAGACTAAGAATCAGCTCTGTTGAGCCAGGAATGCCTTGTGGGATCTTTAATTCCTGCAGCCTTGGGGAATTGTGAAGAAATCACTCCTGTGAGATCCTTTCAGTAACAAAAAAATAAACATAAAATAAAAAGAGCACACAGCTAATAAGTATAAAAGATGGAATTTGCTTTGTCTTTATTTTAGATGTTTGTCTGGTTTTTGTTGTTGTTTTGTTTTTTAAGACCAGATTTCTGTATAGCTCTGCCTGTCTTGGAATTCACTCGGTAGGAAAGGTTGGCCTCAAGACCCTTTCGAGATCCAAAGGTGTTTGCCACTACCCTCTGCCCAGCACTGCTGTCTTGTTTTCGAGATAAGGTCTGTGCACATAGCTCTGGCTGTCCTGGAACCTACTAAATACAGCGATCTGGCCTTGAAGTCAGAGCTCTGCCGGACTCTACTCAGGACTACGTGGCTGAACACGCTAACCTTTCACTGTAAGCCGCAAACATCATGCATCTGCAGCCCAAACTGACATCTCTACATCAGCTCGCTAGCTTCTATTTCAGGAAATAGAAACCCAACACTTCAGACCACCCATCTGTGACGCTGCCATTGTCCCCGCTCCTGTCTCCACACAGCGGCTTTGCCTGCCGAACAGAAGTCTGAGCAGACAGAGCACAGCAGTGCTTGAGGTCTTTGGGGAGAGGCTCGGAATTTGTTCCTGACCCCAGGCTTGACCTAGGGGACAATTTAAAACAAGCAAAGAGCTGTAATGAGGACCCTCAGCATCTCAGACCATGGAGAAGAGGAGAGGCTGCAGGAGGAGAAGAGGAGAGGCTGCAGGAGGAGAAGAGGAGAGGCTGCGGGAGGAGAAGAGGCCTCACTTAGGGGGACTCTGGCACCCGGAGACCTGTTCGATGGTTAGCTGAGTTGACAAAAGAAATAACCCTTAGGAAGCCCCCATATCCTAGGAGTCAAAACAAGCATTTCTCTGGCAGCTGGGTTTGCTCAGCACTCGGCTTCCTAGTAGGACCCGGTGCAGAAGACAAGGTCTGAGTCAGTGTTGACTTCCTGTGTCCCAGCTCGGTGAAGTGGACCCAGGCTCCCAAGCTGGACCGAGCCTGCCTTCACAGCTCAGGGTTCCGTGAACAACTTCCATTATCTCAATCAGGTTCGAGCAACACAAACTAAAGAGAAACCAACCTAATTCTACCCCACATCAATCTACCCATCCGGCAGAGAAGGAAAAAAATCAAGGAAGAGCCTGATGCTTCCTGACACTTAAACTGCATAGCCCAAGAGCGCCATCCACAGGCTGGTAACGAAGCTGGTCTAGGAGAACACAGAAAGTGTCCATTATAATAATGATATAATAATGATATGATGATGATAAATTTACTAGTTAGAGTTTTATTATTGTGTGTGTGTGTGTTTGTGTTTGTGTTTGTGCGCGCGCATGCGTGTGTGTTGCCTTTATTATTTGTCCACTATACTTGTGTTAGGTGCCTGACAAGCCAGAAGCCTTAGAATTGGACTTACAGGTCGGGCACCACAGTGCAGACTGGGTTGTCTGTAAAGACAAGTGCTGTTGTCCACTGAGCCATCTCCCCAGCACCAAGAGCCTATCTTTGAGTTCATATTTTACTCAAGTTTCTACTTCCTCAAGTGATATTTATTTCATAGACTTAAGTGATTTTTTTTTCTTTCTGTGTAATAGCCTGGGCTGTCCTGCAACTTGCTCTGTAGACGAGGCTGTCCTTGAACTCAGAGAGATCTGCCTGCCTCTGCCTCCTGAGTGCTGAAATTAAAAGCATGTGTTAGCACACCCAGCTTTCACATGAAGCTGGGGCACTATGTCACCTCCCAGAGAACTGTCTGTATCCGTCTGGAGAACCGTGAAGCCCGGAAGCCACTGAGCCCCTCAGCACCTCGGCATGCCACACGGCTTTCCTACAAGTGGGGGTCACTGCCCATTCTGAAGGAGGCTGGGGACCAGCGCAACACTGTTACATCACGGCAGGAGACAGAAGCTCATGCGGAAACGGAGTTTCAGCTCTGGCAAGCTCAAATGTGAACTGTAAACTATGACCCAACCACTAATATTTTTTTTGTGTGTGTTCTTTTTTTTTCCGGAGCTGGGGACCGAACCCAGGGCCTTGCGCTTCCTAGGCAAGCGCTCTACCACTGAGCTAAATCCCCAACCAAACACTAATTTTTTAAAAGGTTGAAAGTTGAGTTAATAAAAGGAATTCAGTGTGCATGTTGGGGTGGAGGACACCTTTATTTCTTATTATTTAAAGAGAGTTGTCTTTCTTGCTCTTGCTCTGTTCTCTTGCCCCTCTCCCTCTCTCCACGTGCTCATGGCTGGCCTCTATTTCCTCTGCCTTTCTCTGTCTCTACTCATTCAACTCCCTCAGCATGTCCTGAATAAACTATTCTATATTAAAATAACAACAGGGCTGGAGAGATGGCTTAGCGGTTAAGAGCACTGAAGACAGCTACAATGTACTTACACATAATAAATGTTTTTAAAAAAAATAACAGCAACAACAAACCCAATTATTTATTTCATGTATGTGAGTACACTGTAGCTGTGTTCAGACACACCAGAAGAGGGCATCAGATCCCATCACAGATGGTTGTGAGCCACCATGTGGTTTCTGGGATTGAACTCAGGACCTCTGGAAGAGCAATCAGTCCAGCCTTAGGGCACACCTTTAAATCTCAGCACTCAAGAGGCAGAGGCAAGTGGATGGATCTCTGTGAGGCTGGCCTAGACTACAAAGTGAGTTCTAGGACAGCCAGGGCTACATGGAGAAACCCTGTCTCAAAGAAAACAAACAAACAAACAACAGAAATGAGATTTGACATAAGAAGGAACAAGTGGCAGGGTGACAGACGTAAACGTAGTTATTTACTCACTCAGACTGAACACGGGTCCAGACCATGCAGAGGACAACACACAGGAGAAAGCAAGTTTCCTCCCACAGGATCTGAGGAGGTGGAAGCTTACGATCTGGAGGCTCTGACGTCCTTGTGGAGAGACTCCAGAAAGGACAACAGTACCCTGACTCCCAAAACTGCAACATGGCCAGAGCCAAGACGAAGAACAGTTGGTGCAGGACCAGACAAGAACCTGTCCACTGGTCACCATAACCCCACCCCAAGGACCTGCCCCAGAGAAAGTTGCCAGCCAGCTAGTGGGGTAACCTGGGCTCCTCTTCTCCCCCCCCTCCTGCACTGGACTTTTATGTATTGTAGGAGGGGGCTGGGTACCGAGTCAGAGCTCAGCCTGCCAGCCAGGGAAGACATTCTGCTAGCTCTGCTAGCGGTGTAGGTTGAGAGAGGCTCTGAGCTCATTTCTTTGTAAATTAAAATGTTCACACCCTCAGTGTGGTCGGTAGAGACCCAGGAGCAGGAGACACTGTCACTGCACAACGCTGCAGATTTCGCTGTGGTGAGAAAATGGACGATGTCACAGGTGAGGCAGGTACAGGATAGAAGGAGGCCTGTCATTGGACGAGAAGGAAGGATGGGTGGGAGAAGAGTTTGAAGGAAGAGGAGGAGGCTGGAACAGAGAGGAGGAAGAGACAGGAGGGAGAGGGGGAGAAGCCGTGGCAGGACAATGTGGCCGGTGACGTTAAGAGTCCACGCTGCCCTGGGTTCGGTCCCCAGCTCCGAAAAAAAGAAAAGAAAAAAAAAAAAAAAAAGAGTCCACGCTGTACCTTTACAGGTTGTTATGAATGTTCTTAAGGGATGGATGTGTGTTGGGCTTTGGATGTTAGGTGGGCAATTGTATCTTATCAATTGGGCCAAAGGTTACTGTGTTGTGTGTTCTCTCATGTGTAGATTTAAGCGTAAGGGAGTGAGGGAGTGTGGGGCGGCTGGTCTGCGCCGACGTGGAGTTGGGATGTGTGTTTCTGGCATGGAGACCTGCCTTGGGAACTAGGTAGGCAGAGAGATTGCTGACAGCTCAGAGAGAGGCCTTCGGCAGTGTGATATGGGATGGAGCAGAGCGGGTGAGAGGCTTTGCTGACTGAGAATTAAGATATCCAGCAGGTATCTTGGGGCACCGTGGTGGGGATAAAAGACAGTGATACCTTTTTTGTTTTATATTTTTACAACAGCAGTTCTCGTTTTGGAGTGGCAGGCCCTTGGACAGGCTGAGTCTTGGAGCAGTGTGACAGTGTGGTGAGTTCAGCGTCCCAAGGCTGAGCTGAACCTGGGAAAGGAGGCTGAGGAGAGGCTGCCTGTGCTTTATGTCCGTTCATGGGTGTTTAGGGAACCTGTGGGAAGGAGAAGGGATTTGTTTGCCTAAAGCTGTAGCCCATATAGAAAACATATGCCCTCCTCTGCTGTGTCCCAATGGCCCTGCCTCTCAGGAATTTAATCACTCATGAAAAACTGATATCGTTCTCTTCCAGAAGGTTGCTTTTTGGGGTAGTGAAAAGAGTTTGGGAGTCAAAGTATCAGCCTCATAGCACTGACGTGTGATCTTGGCCGGTCATTCAGCCTCTCTGGATTGTGTCCCCTCATCCACAAAGCAGGAGGAGACATGTGTAGGCTGACTCTGACCTAAAGTCCACACCTACCATAGCGTTGTTTATCATAAAACCCAGAGGGAGGAGGCCTGTGGCTAATCCTCAGCTCTGTAAAGCTGGACAAGTACTGGGGACAGGCGGGGACATGGCAAGAGAAAGCTTGAGACTTTAGGTTAACAACTAAACAAAGGAATCTCACAGGTATTACAGCCTTCTTGAGAGGTGGGGGAGGGCATAAACCTGAGAATGGGCTATGGTGGGTTTGGCACCCATAAACCCACTGTTAGGAGGTATGGCCGTGTAGGAGGAAGTGTGTCACTGGGGTGGGCCCTAAGGTTTCAAACACTCAAGGCGACTTAGGCCCAGTGTCGCGCTCTCTTCCTGTTGATCCAGATAGATGTACAACTCTCAGCTCCCTCTCCAGCACAGATCTGCCTGTGTGCTGCCATGTTCCCAGACATGCAGACACTGCAGTAACCTCCGAACTGTAAGCCAGCCCCGATTAAATGCTTCCCTTTATAAGAGCAGCTGTGGTCATAGCATCACTTCATAGTGACAGAAACCCTCATTAAGATATTAGCCATATTGACTCTACCCACTTCCCTGGGTCTACAATTGCCACAAAGTCGCTCCAGCTCAGTCACTTGGGGTGGATGCTTCAGATGGAATCAGATGCCGGGAGTAATTAGGCATCCAGGAAGAAAGGGGAGGAATGGGGTGGCCCACAGGGTGCAGTGCTGCTGCACAGCTGGACAGTGGTCCTTAGCAGGAAAGTTGCTGTGGCAGAGGCTGGGAGAGGGCCTAGGGAAGGGACACAGCAGCCTGTCTTCTGTGTCATCACTAGTTTGGCCTAGTTATTACTGAATGCCACCTGCTACTGAACGGCAGAGGGGGCAGAGTGAGAACTGCTCAGGTGCCCAAGAGAAGCAGTTTCTCTCTCCCTATCAGAAGCTGGCGTGCTCTTGGGATGTCTGATGAGTGTGCTCATGTGTGGGTGTCAGGGTGAAAGGCATGTGATATGACTGGCCCCGCGGGTCTCTGACTATCATGCAGACTGAGCAGGGGAAGGTTATGAGGACGGAGTGAAGAGAGCGGATCCCTGGGCTTCCTGGCCCCCAGCACCTTGACAATCATTTTAATTGTATTTTCATGGGCTTAGCTCCATCTTCTCATGCTGTCACCCTCAATCTAAGGTCCACGTGAGAAGGGGGCAATGCTGACCATCACTAGACAGCGTCTTCAATGCCTCGGCCATGTTGTACAGGGGTATGCCGCACTGAGCAGCAACAGAACAGTGCCTCAGACAATGGGCAGGGATGGGAGGAGTGGGAAAGGAGAAAGGCTGGTGGTGTGAACGAGCTGTATTCTAGTTCACATTCCCCCTGCCACCATGTTCTGCATATGCATGCATATATATATGTATATATATACATATATATACATATACATACATACATATATACATATACATATATACATACACACACACACACACACACACACACACACACACACACACACACACTTTGTTTTAAAGAAAAAAACATGTCCTATTCAACCCAGACGAAAAGGAAGCTGAGCCTGCACTCAGTTTGAGAACTAGCCAGCTAATCCTTGTCCTTGTGAAGAGCCTTGGGTGCTGCTGTGCACCCTGGCAGAGAACAGACCATAATGTTCTGACTCACGACCTGTTTCACGACACACGGCAGCTACACCAGAATGTGTACATAGCGACTCCTGGTTTCAGTGCTACTGTGGAAAGAGCTTGAAGGCCATCAGTCATCTTAAATCTAAGGATCCAGTGGTCGTTAACAATACTTAAATGACTGAGTTTGAGGCCAACCTGGTCGAGAGAGAGAGACAGAGACAGAGAGGGACAGAGACACAGAGAGAAAAAGGCAGAGAGAGAGAGACAGGGAGAGAGAGAGACAGAAAGACAGAGAGAATGAAAGAGAGAAAATGAGAGAATGAAAAAGAAAGAGAGAGAGAGAGAGAGAGAGAGAGAGACAGAGAGAGAGAGAGAGAGAAAGTTAGTTCCAGGACAGCCAGGACTACATAGGGAAACCCTGTCTCAGACAAATAAACAAACAAACATACTTAAGTGAAGGGCTGGGAGAGATAGAGGACCAGCGTTCAGGTCCTAAACCCAGTGTGGCTTAGAACCATCTAACTCCAGTTCCAGAGGATCAAACTCCTTCTTCTGGCTGTTATGGGTACCAGGAATACACATGGTGCACATTCATACAAATGGGCAAAAGAAAATCCATATACATGAGATAAAAATAATAAATAGGTCGAACTCCACTGCCCCTGCATGGGATACGAGTCTCGACCCCAGTGCACCGGTTCCTATCAATAAACCTCATGTTTATTACAGCAAAAAATAAATAAATAAATAAATAAATAAATAAATAAACTTTAAAAGAAAGAGAGGCTCCATACCCCCAGAAAAGAGAGAGGAAAAAAAGAAAAAGAAAAAAGAAAAACACTCAGGTAAGTAGCATCCCAAGCCAGCTATGGTGGTGCAACACCTTTACTCCCAGCACTTGGGAGGCAGAGCAGGTAGATCTTTGAGTTCAAGCCCAGCCTCATCTACAGAGTGAGGTCAGGACAGCCAGGCCTACACAGAGAAACCCTGTCTTGAAAATCAAAACAAAATACCTCCAAAACATTAATGTTATTTTGTAAAACATATACTGAGACATATACAGTATTATATATAATATATAAATTTATATAACTATGTTTGGGCAATTTCTTATTGTAGATCTTTCTGAATTTTTAAAACTTGTATTAGAAATAATGTTTTGGGGGGCTGGAGAGATGGCTCAGTGGTTAAGAGCACTGACTGCTCTTCCAAAGGTCATGAGTTCAACTCCCAGCAACCACATGGTGGCTCACAACCATCTGTAATGAGATCCTGTGCCCTTGTCTGGTGTGTCAAGGACAGCAGCGTACTCATATACATGAAATAAATAAATAAATAAATAAATATTTAAAAAAAAGAAATAATGTTTTGTTTTGCCCTTTTTGGAGACACATCCAGAGCATGTCCAATTCAGAGGTCAATGCTAGCAGCAAACCACTCAACTGAGAACAGGACCCCCTTGGGGGGAGTTAGAGGAAGGATTGAATAGTTGAAGGGGCTTGCAATCCCATAAAAACAATGCCAACCAACCAGAGCTTCCAGGAACTAAACCACTACCGAAAGAGTACACGTGGACTGACCTAGGGCTCTAACTGCATAGGTAGCAGAGAATAACCTTGTTGGGGCACCAGGGGAAAGGGAAGCCCTTGGTCCTGCCAAGGTTAGACCCCCAGTGCACGGGAATAGGGGTGGGGCAATAAGGGGGAGGTATGGGGAGAATACCTGTATTGGGGAAGGGGAGGGGAAGGGATGGGGGCTTTTGGACAGGAAACCAGGAAGGGGAATAACATCTGAAATGTAAGTAAAGAAATATATCTAATAAAAAAATTTAAAAAAAAAAAAAGAAAGGATTTTTTCTTCTCTTTTTTTTTTTTTTTTGAGACAGGATTTCTCTGTGTTGCCCTGGCTGTCCTGGAACTCCCTCTAAAGATCAGGGTACCTTGACCTTAGCAAGAAAGGTTTTTCCTTCCGTGTATCCCAAATGGGTCTGGAACTTTAGATCCCCAGTGTCGGTCTCCTGATGGCTTAGATGGCAGGCAGGCACCATGCTCATGGCAGTGGCCAATCTTGAATTCTTTCTTTGTTCACTGTATCCATGAGCATATGCAGCACACAGGCCACACTGTGTGTGTGTGTATGTGTGTGTGTGTGTGTGTGTGTAGGGGTGTCAGTGGACAGCTTGTGGGATCCACCGCATGGGTGCTGGGCCTTGAACAGAAGTCCTGACTTGGTGGCAGTGCCTTTACCCACTGAGTCATCTCTCAGGCCTAGCAGTAGTTTTTCTTTATTTCTTTTTCTCTTTTCCTTTTGATTCTTTTATTTTTGAGACAAGACTTTTCTATGCAGCCCTCAATGTCCTAGAACTCACTGTGCAAACCAGGCTTGCCTTTAACTCACAGTGACCCTCCTGCCTCTACCCTCGAGTGTGGGGATTAAAGGTGTGTGGCACCAGTCTGTCAGCTTTGCACTAGCTATTTTTAAATAAAAATGATAAAAACCTATTGTGTCAAAGTAACAATGAACACTGGGTCTGCGTCCCCACTCTCGTGCAGACTGTATTTCCATCTGAATGTAAGGTGTTGGCCAGGTCTAGGATGCTCACCTCTCCCGCAGTCTGTAGGTTATAGCAGATGCTGTCCTTGTGGGCTGCTGCGGTTCCATAGAGAAGTGCCTTTATGAGCCAGCAAATTCCCAGGAGCAGGTCAGAAAAGCTCAGATACAAGAGTGACTTTACCTGTCAAAAGCCACAGAATCTTAGTTTAGTTTGGTGATGCGCCTCGGAGAACATACAAATTATCTTACATTTTATGCTTTGAGTGTAAGACTGGGTGTCACTCTGCCAGGGCTTCTGCCATCACTTGACTATGGAGAACGTAAAGAAAGACTCCAGATAGGAAGGGATCTGTGTCCTGGACTGAGAGGGCTCTCACCCACAGGACACTCCTTCCTCAGTCACAGGGCGGGAGATAGAGCAGACGATGGAAGCTTTACGGATGAGGTAATGTAAGTGCCACAGGTCAATGTCATGAGCTGTATGCTTAAGACGTAGTGGAGGGGAAATGCCAGTAGGATATGTGTATATCATATTGGCATATGCATATCATATGGGCACACACACATATTGGCATATGCATATATATCATATTGGCATATACATATCATATAGGCACATATAAATATTGGCATATATATCATATTGGAACACGCACACACACACACACATGTTGCCTTTGCCTTCTGACTACACTGATGACGTCTTCATAGTTTCTGTTTTATATGTATCCGTGTGAGTACAGCATGTCTGCACATGTGCTCACATTGGAGGAAGTGTGTTCCTGCGTAGGGCATGTGGATGCCTGAGGAGGACTCCTGGTCTTCCAGTCCCCACCTCACTTGTCAAGACAGGGTCCCTCCCCGAGTCCACATTAGGCTGATGGCCAGCAACTCCCATAATGCTCTTGTTCCCAGACACCACAGCACTGTGATACAGGCATGCACACGGCCAAGTCCCCCCTTCTAGCCCTGCACTAGGATTTGAACTCAGGGCCTCTGGCCTGCACAGCATGCAGTCTTGTGCACAGAACCATCCCTGAGCCCCCGTTGCCTTAGTATCCCTGTGCCTCCCTGTTTCCCACAGTCTTTAATCTCTGTTTTATTACTTACTTAGCTATTTTTTGACACAGGGGCTCACTCTGTAGCCCTGGTTGGCTGAAACTTGCTACATAGACTAGGCTGCCTCCACCTGCCTTTGCCTCCCGAGTGCTGGGATTAAAGATGTGTACCACCTGGCGTCTTTTCTGATTCTTCTATATAACAAATATAGACTGTTTATGGAAACACAGCAGAGAAAGTCTAAGAAATATGCAGTGGTCATGAACGTGAGATCTTGTCAGATAGCAGCTCTCTCTAGGGGGATCTGTAAATTAGATGCATTTTGTTCTCTACAGGTTTCCCTGCTGCAATTTAACAAGCTGACTTGAAACCTAAAATGTATTAACCGGGTGTGGCAGGACAAACTGGTAATCCCAGTGCTCAGCACACAGAGCAGGAGAACCAAGAACTGGAAGCTACCCAGAATACAGCAAGACTACGTGGGATTCATAACAAGACTGACAAAGAAAAATTAGGGTTTAAAGCACTGAAGAAAATATGCCTTGTCTGTAATAAATATACATTTGTATAACTCAGAAAGAATTGCTGTTCTGGGGCTGGAGAGTTGGCTCAGTGGCTGCTGACTGCTTTTGCAGAGGTCCTGAGTTCAATTCCCAGCAACCACATGGTGGCTCACAGCCATCTGTCATGGGATCTGATGCCCTCTTCTGCTGTGTCAGTGACAGGATGCTCATAAACATTAAATATATAAATGTTTAAAAAAAAAGAATTGGTGTTCTGACAATTCTTGCTCTGCTGCCTGCTGTGTAACGTAGGTCTCAGTTTCCTCATATGTGTAATGGGCCAAATCACCTTCCTCACAGAAGCTCTTCACTTACACATCCAACCACACCGTGGCTCATTCTGTGCCGTTTTGCCTGACTACAGCAATAATTGTTCCCAGTCTTTTAAGATCTTTATTGAGCTGGCAAATAGACCACTCTTGTCAGCACTCTGTGTGTGTGTGTGTGTGTGTGTGTGTGTGTGTGTGTGTTATTTTGAGGTGGAGTCTCAGCATGACCAACAGGAAGATTTTAACTTGAACATTTTGAGTGTTCTTTTTATCAAGTATTTATTTTACTGGAATTGTAAGTTCTTAGGAGGACAGGACAGCAAACAAGTGTATTTCAAGGAGCCAAGACTTTAAACTGTTTCTTGGCCACTCCAGTGATTCTCCAAGGTCAAGATCAGAAAGCTCACCTAAGCCAAGAATGGTGGCACACACCTTTAACCCCAGCACTCTGGAGACAGAGGCAGGAGGATCTCAGTGAGTTTGAAGCCAGCCTGTCTACAAAGTGAGTTCCAGGACTATATAGAGCAGTGGTTCTCAACCTTCCTAACACTGACACTATTTAACATAGTTCAGTTTCTCATGCTGTGGTGACCCCAACCATAAAATGATTCCACTGCTACTTCATAACTGTAATTTTGCTACGGTTATGAATTGGCATATAAATATCTGATATGTAGGTGGTCTATGATGACCCCTGTGAAAGGGTCATGGGCCCCCCACAGGAGTCAGGAGCCATACTTTGAGAACTGATAATGTAGAGAGATACCTTGTCTCAAAACAAAACAAAAGGGAGGGAGAGAGGAAGGAGGGGAGGGAGGGAGGGAGGGAGGGAGGGAGGGAGAGAGAGAGAGAGAGAGAGAGAGAGAGAGAGAGAGAGAGAGAGAGAGAGAGAGAGAGAGAACGAGAACGAATGAACCCAAGTTGCTCACCTGGAGGGAGGGAGGGCCTTAGCACACTTAACATCAGTTCTGGCCTCAGACTTCAGACAGCAGCTTCCTTATCCTTAACAATTCACAGTACCCAAGATACCCTCACTTAATAGCTAATCTCTCATAACTGAGTTATAGCTGCAGTCCTGCCTATGGACAGGGGGAAACAATCCCTCTATAGTAACAAGGGCTTTATTAGTGTGACATAAAATTACTCCACTGTGCATAGGCTGGTGCTTTCCTGGCACTTACTTCTAAGGCTGTCACTAGCAGTTCAAACTCAACAGAAAGAGATGGCTTACCTCTGCAGACTTCTGTGGGTTCTGGAACACGATGTAGGTGATAAGTGAACTGGAACCTATAACACTGAGACACAGACCATGACCATTACATCACTGCGATAAGACTCCAACTTTTACCATTTGCAGACATAGATGATATAAAATATACTGTACACATTTTACTTTAGAGTGCTTTGTAGATTTGAATGCCATCTTATTTGGGGCCGTGGCCATATTCTCACTATCATTCCCATTTCAGGATGTAGCCTTGGATGTCCTGGAACTTGCTGTGCAGACCAGGCTGGCCTCAAACTCAGTGATCCTCCTGCCTCAGTCCCCAAGTGCTGGGATTAGATGTGAGCCACATCTTTCAGTGTTGAAAGAACCCAGCGTTGAGGTGAATGCCTGATGCAGGCTGCCGGAGCAAGTGCTCACTTCAGATGACCGCTGTCCCTGTGGTACTTGTTCTTGTGTTCACTGGGTGCAGGTGTGGAGCAGTCAGAAGAGGGAGGCCATGTTTTAGCCTCCACTGTCAGCCTCTGTCCCACTCCACCTGAGTCTTTGAGGCAAGCTCCCTTGGTGAACCTTGTGGATTGGCTAGCTGTCAACCCCCCAACCCCCACCCCCATCTCTGCTTCCCAAAGCTGAGCTAACAGGCTGGTAACAGCACTGGGCTTGTCATGTGGGTGCTGGGGATCCAAACTTGGGCTCTCCTGCTCAGGAAACACGCACTTTATCCACTAAGACATCTCCCCAGGCCCCTAAGGTTACTACTCAGGAGCTATCAACATAGGAAAGAATTTCTAACTAAAAAGTAAAATGCAGTCTTCAGGAGGAATGAAATCTGTGGAAAGCTGAAGAGCTCTCCAGTCTGCTCACGAGACTTCAACAGTCCTATGATAGACTAAAAAACATACCTCAGAGTAGCCACGGCGAACTGTATCCACTGTATCGCAGGAAAAAGCTAAACGAGAGGGGGGGGGGTGTGGGTCAGTCTCTTACATTTAATGTTCAACCTAATTTCCCTTCGGTGTTTATTAACCATCTCTTCAACACAGACCTGAACAGGCCTGTGGAAGGAAGGCAAGGCCTGTGCCACCCTCAACCTGAGTCCTTCAAAAACACTCAAACATTAAAGAAACAGCAGTGAGCAGAGCAGACTGAATGAGAAAGTGAAGTTGAGGCAACTACAGGAAGAAACAACAAACACAGAGGAAAGGCTAGCGTCTGAGGACAGACGACAGAACACCAAGTGTGGCTGACTGACAGACAGTTAATAAGACAGAACAGAGTGAATGATAAAGAGGGGAAAGGTATCAGTAAGCAGAGAGCCACCGTGAGTAAAACATGAACAGAGAGGACGAAGGGAGCAGAAGTTGGGGGTTGGGGGGAGCAGTCAGCTTTTGACCTTACAGACTCCCATCTGCCTTCCAGGCGGCTGACCTCCAGTGGGAGGGCCATGCAGACTTCAGTTCCAGCGACCCTCCAAGCCCAGGCCCTTCTCAGCCGGCTCGGAACAAGTAGCTCCACCCTACCTCAGTTGGGCTCCACCCCAGCTAATCCTGCCCTGTACCTTAAGGGAAGGAGGCTGAAGGGCCAAGGACAAAGCCAAAAATAGAAGAAGCAGGTGACAGAAGAAAGCAAGTTGTAACAAAGGGCAGAGCTGGCTGGACGGAGGCCCCCAGCACCCATGTCGCAGAGCAGAGGGCTGCCTCAGTGAGAGAGGATGTGCCTAATCCAGCAGACCTGATGTACCAGGCTTAGGGGATACCCAGGGGGGGCCCCATCCTCTCAGAGGCGAAGGGGAGGGACTCCGGGAAGGGGACCTGGGGGGGGCAGCAATTGTGATGTAAATAAAATGAAATTTTAAGAAAGAGCAAGAAGCAGAAGCAATAAACGGCAGAGGGTGTTTTTCATAATAAAAAATAAACTTGCAAAAGAAAAATGGAACAGGAAAAAAAGGAAGAGAAAGAAAGAAACAGGGTAAAACAGAGGTCTATTGAACCTTGTCCCTGTTTGGGGGGCAAAGTGATGAGGAAGATGGCATATTCAATTAAAGTTTTAGTAGTAATGAATATTAAGAAGAGGTCATTACTGTTTGTTATGTTCAACATATTATACACACCATCTACTCAGCATACAATCAATTTTGTATAAATCAACGTGTTATAGGAGACACAGGGTAAAGTCTGACAGAGCCTTCCAGGAGCACAGTGGGCAATGGCCTGAGTAGCAAGGCACACAGTCTGGACAGAGCAGTGGTGCACAGAACAGCTTGTGGACAGCCTGTGGGGGGAGCCACAGAGCCTGGGGAGAGGAAACCAAAAACTCTCATGGCGTTAACTAAACGTTCACATGTTCTGCAACGTCTCTCCTGTGTGTCTAAGGGTTGGGGACTAACCCCAGAACCTGGCAAATGTCACACATGCATGCTGAGCACTAAGCTATGTCCCAGCTCTTGAATATGAGAGAGAGAGCTAGAGAGCGAGCGCGAGCATGTGCAGTCTAGAATGGAAGGCCAGATGCTGGTTACTGGGCGATTTTAGTAGCTGTCTAAACAGGTAGTCCAAGTACTGGGAGGCATCCACATCGCAGCAAAGAGTCTTGGGGGCATTTGGAGGTCCTTAATGATGTCTCTTTTTTTTTTTCTAAAGATTTATTTATTTAATGTATATGGATACACTGTAGCTGTCTTCAGACACACTAGAAGAGGGTATCAGACTTTATTTCAGATGGTTGTGAGCCACCATGTGGTTGCTGGGAATTGAACTCAGGACCTCTGGAAGAACAGTCAGTGCTCTTAACCACTGAGCCATCTCTCCAGCCCGATGTCTACCTCTTAAGGGTGTGGTAATGATACTCAGCAAGTGATAAGAAAATGATAGGAAAATGCTCTTGGACAAAAGGCTCCTTTGTTCCTCAAGACAAATGTTAGATTGTTCAGAGAACAGCCTACTGACCTCAGCCTCAGAGAACCTTTCCCTTTGGCACATTCCTAAAGTGTCTATACCACCTTTCTGAACACACACACACACACACACACACACACACACACACACGCACACGTGTGTGTGTGCGTGTGCATGTGTGTCATGTGCAAGTCTATATGCATATGCATGTGTATGCATATACATATGTGTCTGTATATGTGCCTGTGTGCATGTGTGTGTGTGCATATGCCTGTCTGTATGCATAAGCCTATGTGTGTATGGGTCTGTGTGTGCATGTACATGTCTGTGTGGCTGTGTGTATATGTATGTATGTGCTTGTATATGCATGTCACTGTGTGCATGTCTGTGTATGCATGTGCCTGTGTGCACATGCAATTACATGTCTGCATGTGTCTATGCCTGTGTGTGCATGTGTTTATACATGTGTATCTGTGCACATGTGCCTGAGTGTATGTGCATATATGTGTGTGCACATGCAGTTTTTCCTTAGAGTACCTTTGGAAACATAACTTTGCTTTTTTTTGCTACAAGGCTATCTCAAACCCAATGAAATCAATCATGTTCAGTTTTTGCTTCTCTGTTTTTAAGCCACGATGTTCATTTGTGTGTATCTGTGTGTGTGGTTCTGGGATTGAACCTGGGAGCTTGTGTATGCCACAGTTCAGGTGCATGTACCCTCAGTGACTATGATGAACACAACATGTTACATATCAATCTACATAACAAGATTTCACTAAACTTGTGGCAGGAAAATATGTTGAGTTGTTGTTGCTGGAATTTTGTTCTTGTTTTGAAATGAGATCTCACTGCAGCTGCACTCCTGCCTAGCCTGAACTTGTTATATAGCCTGGGATGGCCCTAAATTCGCAAGGATCCTTCTGCCTCTGCCTCCATAGCACTCAAATCACAAACATGGCCACCACACCTAACCTGAAAGCACACAGAAGTAGTAACTGACAGCTTTTAAGTCGTTTCTATGTATAAATATCTATGCTAACATTTTAGCCCTTTCCATAAATGTACTTTTATGACTGCTTACATGCATGTGAGTGCGCAGGCATGTAGGAAGGGTACATGTCTGTGTATGTGGGTGCATGCAGAAGCCGGAGGATGGCCTCAGTTGCTGTCTACCATCTTTGAGTTCCTGACTACAGCAACCACTAGGCTAGACTGAGATCCAGTGAGCCTCGCCACTTTTACACCTGCTCAGATCACAAGTGTCCATCTTGTGCATTTGACCTGGGATCTGGGGGTTGAACTAGCATCAGCAGGCTTGCAAGCCCAGGGTTTTACCAATTGGACCACATCTGCCTCCTTTTTCCTCTCTACCTTTCCCAGTCCTGCTCTTTAACTTAGAACATGAGAACTTGTATTCCCATATAAAATTTAAATTTGTGTCATTCAAAAGATTCCATCATGAACATTAAAAGGCAACCCACAAATAGGGTGGAATATTTGTAAGCTTTAGATCTGGAAAAAAAAATACTGTATAAATCTATTGTGGTGGCACAATGTTCCTGCAGTGCATGTGGAATGTGAGGCAGGAGGAACATTAGTTCAAGACTAGGCTGGGCTACCTAGTAAGATCCTGTCTCAAACAAACAAACGACCACAAAGACTCAAGCTGGTGAGGGAGCTCAGCAGGTTAGGGCGCCAGCTACCAAGTCTGATAACCTGAGTTTGGGCCCTGGAACCCACATGGTAGAAAGAACTGACTCTTATCTTCCTCACTGACGCTGTGAAACACCACAATGAACACAAAACAAACATAATTTTAAAAACACAAAGACAGCCAGGTGTGGTGATGCACACCTTTAGTCCAGCACTCAGGAGACAGAGGCTGGGGGATCTCTGAGTTAGAGGCCAGCCTGGTCTACAGAGCTAGTTCTAAGACAGCCAGGGCCACACAGAGAAACCCTGTCTCAAAAGAACAAACAAACAAACGAACAAAACAAAAACAAAACAAAAAACCCACACAAAGATCATATGCATTCTATTAACCTGGGTTGTATAAGGAATTCTTATAACTAAAATGATGAAGTAACCCAATTAAAACTAGGGAAACTTGTCAATGAAACTCCCCAAAGATGCAAATAACCACTAAGCAAGTGGAGAGAAGACCTGGGCATCATCAGCCATCCATGAAGCAGATCAGTGAGATGCAGGCACATCCCAGTAAGAAGGCTGTGCACAGGCGGGCTGTGGCGAATGCCCATGAAGATAGAGAACATAGTCCTACACCGTGGATGGAGTACAGCTACTTCGGCATTTCCTCCTTTTCAGTATTTATGTTTATGTGCATGAGATCTATCTGTGGGTCACACACATGTAATGCTCTCAGAGGACAGAAGAAGGCAGCAGGGCCTCAGGAAATATTTGCAAGCTACCATGTTGTCACTGGTAACAAAACCAGGATCCTCTGGAAGCTCTGAACCAGCTCCCCGGCTCCTACTTTAACAGTTTCCTAATGGGCCAATAAGTCCCATGTATAAACTCAACTCTACTAGGTACATGACCAAAAACAAACAAACAAACAAAAAACAAAAACAAAAAACCAAAACCAAAAAAAAAAAAAAAAAAAAAACCCCAAAACCCAAAACACATGTCCCTCTAAAACCCTGAACATCAAAATAGACAAAAAGTAGAAATCAGCTTTGTAAAAGGACTTGCCACCAAGCCTAAGGACCTGAGACTAATCCCTGGAACCTGCAGGACGGGAGGAGAAAACCAACGTCTTCCAACTTTAATACACATGCTGTGGCACATGCAGCTCCACTCAAAAGCAAATATAAATAAATGTGATAAAATATTTTAAATTTAAAATTAGAAATAACTTAATATCTGTCACCTGGTGAATTGATAGATAAAATGTTGGAAAATCCATATAACTAGCAAAAACAGTGCTATGAGATAAACTTGACACATGTGAAAAGGCTACATGTTGTATGGTGTCATTTAGGAGACAGGAAGTGCATATCCATGACTGTCTGAAGTAGGCGGCTACTTTAGGAAGGAATTGGAGTGAATCCCCCCCCCCCCGACATAGGGTTTCTCTGTGCAGCCCTGGCTGTCCTGGAACTCATTCTGTAGACCAGGCTGGCTTTGAACTCAGAGATCTGCCCGCTTCTCTGTCTCCCCAGGGCCAGGATTAAAGTTGTGTGTGCCAACACTGCCCTGCTACAGTGACTACATGGACATAAATGTTCCCTTTGGGTGTGACAAAGGTTCCAGAACCAGGTAGTAATAGTGGCTGCTCAACTTTGAGTATGCTAGAGAACACTGTGTACGGTGTGAAGTGGAAATTTCTGGTTTCTTTGGAGACCAGACAGTTGTATCATGTCATGTTTTGCTGAAAGCAGACATGGGTCGTTTTTCTGGAAGCTGCCTTGTGAAAAGGCATGTGATAGAGCTGATGCTTGCAAGGACTCGTGGTGTTTGGACATAACCCAACAGACATGCACTGTGAGGCTGGGCTTCACTGATGCTGGTCTGGCACTGTTTGACCTGCTCGTCTTCACTGGGCTTCAGCCATGCTGGTCTCCGACTACACTGTGGCATTTGCTCGCCTCGCTTTCTTCACTGATCTTCACTTGTCTGACTTCATAGAGAAACTCGCACAAAAGAACTTCTCCTGATATTCCTGAGGCTTCTTGCCACTTCCTCAGACTCCTGCTGATCAGTGGAGACACATGGATTCTTCTGGACCAAGCTGCTGCTGATTCCTGGTTGGTGTTTTGCTAGTGGGCTGGACTGCTGACAACGAAGACTGGAACTGCGGCAAAGAACTACTTCTAAACAGGCCCCTGCCTCCACAGCTCCCTTGTCCTACTAACCATCCTCCTCCCCTACCCTTGGTAGGTGAGCTATAAGGGAGGTTGAAGCATTTAAGAACCTCTACTAAAGTAGGTTTTGAGAAATTTAAGCCAATACCTGGGAGATACACACACACACACACACACACACACACATATATATATATATGCGCCTTCCAGTCTCCATCTGTGCCCAGAGCTAAGGCTGCCCTACCGCGGCCTCTGGACCCAAAACCACCCAGAGAAGAGAGAGAGCTGGTTTAAAAAAAAAAAAAACCATTTGGGGCAAAAGAAAAAAAAGTTAGATTGCTGGAATCATGGTATAATGGATACTGGAGATGTTTGCCTTTTCCCCTGGATGGGGGCGGGGAACCTCAAACATTGGAAGCACAAAACAAACATTGGAAGAGGGGGTTAAAGATGAAGATTACGTGAAAACATTTAACTTCTCAAAAGAGATCCCTTATTCCTGGGCTGAAAAATTACATTGCAAGAATTTTTATGGTACCTTCATGTTAACCCCACTAAACAATGGGAAATTTAAAATTTCATGAAAAATTGGATATTTGACACCAAACTGGTAACAATGAAAACATTTCTTTAAATTATAAAAATCAGCTTTATTATTGAGGATATTTTTCCTGAGATGTATATGTTTGTTTATAGACCGAACTGGGCTCAAACCCACTGTCTTCCTGCCTCAGGCCCAAGTCCTGGGACTATGGTGTGCACGAATAGCTCTGGGCCATGATTTTTGAGAAGTGCATAGAACTTGAACTAAAGACTCAATTCAGGTGGATCAGGATTTTAGAATGAACTGTCCCAAAAGTGTGTATTTAGACAACCACTAAGCCGAAATGGGTATAAAAAAGTCACGCCAGTCTAATGTGCTCTCTTGGACTGGATAACTACATGGGCTGTCTCTGGGATTTGGACAGAGTAATTGGTAAGACATTTCTTGATATAAAAATAACAAATTTAGCTGGGCATGATGGTGCACATCTTTAATCCCACCCAGCACTCAGGAGGCAGAGGCAGGCAGATCTCTGTAAGTTTCAGGCTGGTCTGATCTATATAGTCCCAGGGCAGCCAGGGCCACACAGAGAAACTCTGTCTAGAAAGACAACACTTTAGACTCAGTAGAATTACAATTAAGTTCATTTCTTTTGCAAATAAACCGTGGTGCCATCTACACCCCCGTGTTTCAGTAACCGGTGAGAAGCACAGGCTGATTTCCTTGGCTTCTCCCTTCCTCAGGCTCAAGCAGGCTTGTTCCCAGTAGGACCTGTACCTCCTGCCTCCGGTGGTGAGAACTTGGCATCGTCTGTCTGTGCCCTTGCCGTGTGCATGGTCAGGTGAGGTCCCTGGCCAGGTTACAGCTCAGTGTTCTCTGAGGAGTTGTCAGCCTGGCTTCCCAGCAAAGCCTAAGTAATATGGTTCCTGTAGACTGTATTGGGTCAGAGGAATCTTTACAGCATGGGATTCTAGGCACACCTGACCTGGGCATGTTCTGAATTAGCATGAATGAGGCCCAGTCAGTGAACAAGGCTCTCATCGTCAGCAGTGGACATGTTATTCTGCACCAGGACCCCTTTCTGCAGCCGTTGACCACACTTCAACAAACAGAATCCCTTCAAAATAAATAAATAAATAAAAAGCAACAGCAAAAGGAACTACGACCACCAACAGAAACCCCAAATGCGATCAATAATTGCAAGTATTCCCACTTCAAACTCGTTAATTTCCACAGTCCCACAGCTCAAAGCAGTCCTGAGCACAAGGGTGAACTTTGGAAACAGCTACTAAGGAAGTCAGTGGGGCAAACCTTGCAGCACTTGTCCCATCTTGGGCTTAGTGCTGCAGCATCCGTTAGCATGGCCCCTCCTTTTACCTCCACTGAACAGCCAGCGTGAGCTTTTACACTTTCCACATCAGAACATAACTCAAAGGAAGCGGTATAGCGATCATTCTTGCAATGCGATTCATAGCAGAGGTGTCAATACCCTGCCTCTGACAAATCCACTTTCTTAATTTCTTCCAAAACCTAATTCTAGGCAGGTGTAATGGTGCATGGCTTTAATCCCAGAACTTGAGAAGCAGATGCAGGTGGAGCTCTGGGCTCTCGTGAGTTCAAAGCCATCTTGGTGTACATAGTGAGTTCCAGAACATCCAGACCTACATAGAGAAATACTGTCTGACAAAAAACAAAGACTCTACTTCTACAATAACCACAACCAGAGAGGCATTTCTGGATAACCATTCTAACAGGGAGGACCCAGAGTATTCATATACTCAAAAGGGAGGGACATATATCAAAATTTTATAAAGAATTTTCAATTTTCTAAGTTCCTTATTGATAGTAAGACAAAAAGAAAGTTCTTCCGACAGTTTTCAAGACACTTTCCCCTCATTTTAAACTATCTCACCATTTTGGGAATTCCCTCCTTCTAAAGTGCTCATCCCCTAAAGTTTAGGGCCTAAAGCATCTTTGTCTGTCCCTTTCAGCAATTCTCACCGGCACTGGGCTTATTTCTCAGGATTTACCTGTGTCTGCTTCCCACATGAAAGCATGGAATTCACCACATTCCTCCTTACTCGCCTCAGGACCAAAGCATCACTTTTCTCCTTAGAGCTTGCTCGAGCCAATATATTCAAAACAATGTCCCTGGTTTCTGTATAGCCCTGGCTGCCCTGAAACTCCTTTGTAGACCAGGCTGGCCTTGAACTCACAGAGATTCCCTCTGACTCTTCCTTGCAAGTGCTGGGATTAAAGTCTTAAAATTATTTTTTTTTCTTAAAATGATTTTTAAGGTGTTTCATGTGTCATATGTCGGGCTGATCTTAAACCAGCTATGCAGTGACAGATGACCCTGAACTTCCGATCCTCTCCCTCTACTTCCCTAGTACTGTGACTGCAGGTCTGTGCCACACAGCGGTTATGCAGCGCTGGAGAGGGAACTCGGGGTTTCATACACTAGGAAAGCTCTCTCCTGATTGAGCCACATCCCTAGACCCCCTCTTACATATCAATTTGTGTAGCTCATTTTCTCTTTTATTAAGGTAAACTCAAAAATGTTTCTGACCTTTCTAAACACATACACACACACACACACACACACACACACACACACACACACACACCCACGCATGCACACACACTATAGAATTCTCAATTCTCATTCTGGGGTGGGGGAAGTCTAAACAATGTCTTCTCCCCTCCCCATAAAGATCTAAGGACAAAACAAAGATTGATTCTCACCAAAGTCTACCCTGAGGAACCAATGGGTTTATTAGGGCTACTTACAAAGCATGCATGCATGGGGTTGGGGATTTGGCTCAGTGGTAGAGCGCTTGCCTAGGAAGCGCAAGGTCCTGGGTTCGGTCCCCAGCCCCGGAAAAAAAAAAAAAAAAAAAAAAGCATGCATGCAGAATTATGACTAGGAGCCTTGGTGACCCTAGGTCTGCACCCAGCATGGGTGAAAGCTTGCCTGTGGCCGGCCAGACAGAGTTTCCTTCCTAGTCTTTCCCAGCCTGTGTACTGGAGCTCCCCACTAAGGCCACGTGCGGTTTGAGAAGAATTGCATACAACTGGTCGGGAGGAGTGGCTGGATACTCAGGTGAGGGTCCTATAGTGCTCCCATCCCTCCTTCTAGGAGGGAAAACGTTAACAGCAAGGTCAGCTGTGCTCATCTTTTGTACGTGGGCACACCTGAACTCCTGAAGACAGCAGTTCAGCTTAGAAGGTAGTTGTGTATAATATACACACATTTAGCTCCTTTTCTCAAATTTATCAAAGACTGGATCCCGCCTGCTGTCTTTGACAACATATACTTATTGGATATATACAATAATTAATTATAGTGCTAAGTTCTTTTAGGTTTGTGTTTTTTTTTTTTTTTTTGGTTCTTTTTTTTTTTTTTTTTTTGGAGCTGGGGACCGAACCCAGGGCCTTGCGCTTCCTAGGCAAGCTCTCTACCACTGAGCTAAATCCCCAACCCCTAGGTTTGTGTTTTAAGACTGAGTTTCTCTATCTAGCCCTGGCTGTCCTGGAACTTGCTCTGTAGACCAGGCTAGCTAAATTCTTTATAATGTGCATTAGTTGGCTTTCTGTTAATGTGATAAACATCATGCCCAAAGACAATCTGAGATGGAAGGTTTATTTCATCTTTACAATAAATTATCTAGGTAAGCTAAGGCAGAAACTCAAGGCAAGACCTTGAACAGCAACCATCAAGGAACACTTCCAGGTTACTGCCAGGCTTATTGGCAGCTAGCTACCTTTTTTATATAGCTCAGGCCCTCCTACCTAGGAATGGAGCTGCCCACAGCAGACTGGGACCTCCTACATCAATTAGCAATCAAGGAAATACAGACACACCCACAGGCCTTGAGGATCCTTCCTGTGGGGCCGGGATCAAATATTGGGTCATGTCTAAACCCCAGAAATCTCTTCCTGAGATCAGCAGGAGTAGGATCACTCTCCCCTTCCCCAGACCTGCCTGAGCCGGCATGCATAGCCCTGTACCCTGCCATTTGCCCCACCATAGAAGGTCATATAGCCTAGTAGTCAGGTTAAACCTATCCTCTTATAAGGTCATATCCAGCAGCACCTGGAATTGCTCTTATGCAAATACACTCAGAGCTGTGTCAGTTTCATTGGCTGCAACTTTACAAGTAATTTTGAGTTCAAGAGTCTAGCAATCGGGCCGGAGAGATGGCTCAGTGGTTAAGAGCACCTGATTGCTCTTCCAGAGGTCCTGAGTTCAAATCCCAACAACCACATGGTGGCTCACAACCATCTGTAATGAGATCTGATGCCCTCCTCTGGTATGTCTGAAGACAGCTACAGTGTACTTACATATGATAAATAAATAAATCATTAAAAAAAAAAGAGTCTAGCAATCACGAGTCCTTTAACGCCAGGATTAGTATCACCCTGTCATACAATGATGTATTTACACCAATTACAGAATGGCGACAAGAGTTACAGACGCTGCAGAGTTCAGGGATGCTCTCCTGAACTTGAACTGATACAATCTCAGTCCTGTAGGGGCTACAAGGAAGTCTGACTAGACACCGTTGTCAGTTCAGGCCCAGGTGTCTGGCCATTTCAATTGTTGATCTGAAGCAGACAGCGCACCACAGGACTGAGGCTGCAGTGGGCTGGAGTCTCAGAACAGTCTTTCACTTCTGCCTGCTTCTTAGACGAGGCTCACGGGTGATGGGTCAAAATGGGGCCACTCTGTGTACAGTGCCAGCTGAGGGGTTCTACCTGCTTCCACAGATAAGTTCACGAGTGTAGACTCTGCCTTGGTTTGATAAGAGACACGGGCAGGGGGCATTGTTTATTCACACTAAACAAATGATCCATCCGTTTAGACGCCCTGGTGTGCCGGCAGACGGCAGCTGTTGACGTGTGTGAACATGTTGTAGAGTCATTTTCCCTTGGAAATTAGCCTCAGTGTGTCGTCAAAGTGCTGCCCAGCCTGAAGGCAGCAACTGTGCACAAGAGTAAGCTGGAGCAGGCTCAGACGGGTCTGTCTTCTACCTCAATCTATCTGTCGACCGAAGCCTTCATTTCTATTCTACAAACGGATCTTCTTGTTTTGTTTGAGACAGGGTCTCATTGTGTGGCCCTGGCTGGCCTCAAACTTGCTTTATTGACCAGGCTGTTCTTAAACTCACATAGATCTGGCTGCCTCTGCCTTCAGAGTTCTGGGATTGGGGTTGGGGATTTAGCTCAGTGGTAGAGCGCTTGCCTAGCTAAGCGCAAGGCCCTGGGTTTGGTCCTCAGCTCTGAAAAAAAGAAAAAAAAAAAAGACAAAATAACAGAGTTCTGGGATTAAAGTGCCACCAAGTCCAGACTTCTTGCAAAAGCTTCTTGATTTCACTTTTCTTCAGTCACAAACTTGAGGATGGAGTGTTAAGAGTATACACATGGCCTACTACTCAGCTATCACCCAGGCCCAGCTTAGGCTCTTTTTAAAAAAAAGGTTTTTTTTTTTTTTTTTTGGTTCTTTTTTTCGGAGCTGGGGACCGAACCCAGGGCCTTGCGCTTCCTAGGTAAGCGCTCTACCACTGAGCTAAATCCCAGCCCCGTATTTTTTTTTTTTTTTTTTCGAGCTGGGGACCGAACCCAGGGCCTTGCCTTCCTAGGCAAGCGCTCTACCACTGAGCTAAATCCCAACCCCCCGTATTTTTTTTTTTTTAAGATTTATTTATTTTATGTATGTGAGTACACTGTTGCTGTCTTCAGACACACCAGAAGAGGGCATCAGATCTCATTACAGATGGTTAGGAGCCACTATGTGGTTGCTGGGATTTGAACTCAGGACCTCTGGAAGAGCAGTCAATGCTCTTAACCACTGAGCCACCTCTCCAGCCTTAAAAAAAAAGTCTTATTTGTTCTTCGAGAACTTTGTACATTTTCATCTTATTTACCCTCATCCTCCAACTCTTCCTAGATCCACGCCCCCTTTCCTTCCCACCTGACTCTGTATGCCTTTTTTTTTTTTAAATATATTTATTGTATATATGTGAGTACACTGTTACCATATTCAGACACACCAGAAGAGGGCATCTGATCCCTTACAGATGGTCGTGAGCCACCATGTGGTTGCTGTGGATTGAACTCAGGACCTCTGGAAGAGCAGCCAGTGTTCTTAACCTGAGCCACCTCTCCAGTCCATCTGTATGGCTTTCTTTTGTTTTTTTTGTTTTTTCTGGAGCTGAGGACCGAACCCAGGGCCTTGCGCTTGCTAGGCAAGCGCTTTACCACTGAGCCAAATCCCCAACCCCTGTATGGCTTTCTTAATTGCCAGATTTTAACTTCTCTCACCTCCTCTAACTACTGCAATAGATACTCAACTGCCCTCAGCCTCAGTCTTCTCCCTTCTGATGCATTCTCTTCATTCATTATCCTTTTTTATAGTGAGAAAAGGTTGCTCTATACAGCCCAGGCTGACCTGAGACTAAATTGGCCGTGCTGGCTTCCTACTCACAGAGACCCACCAGCCTCAGCTGAGTGCTGGGGTCAAAGGCTCTAGCCATCATGCCCAGCTGCAAGTCTTTTCTTAAAGGGACATCAGGCCTGCTGGATTGGGGCCTGCCTGTAGGATGTCACTTAGCTTTAATTATTTCTCTAATTACTACAATTATCTCTCTAAATGCAATTGTAGTGCATCTGAGGCACGTGATTTAATCTGTGTCAAGGACCCTGCTTGTCCCAAAGTCCTCTTCAGGTTTCCTCAGGTCTCCAGCGCTCTCCTTCCCAGGAAGGCTTGGAACTAAAGCCACAGCATGTTTACGCGATGTTTTCATCCACGAATCTGAGAAAACGCTCCACTTAAAGCCTCTGGTGGATGTAAACCCCTTAGACAAGTGAATCTTTATTTTACCCTCCTGAGTTTGCCTTTACATAGCTTCATAGAGCTCAGCATGCTTAACCATATCCTGTTTCCCGTTGCTTCACAAATGCTCCCTACCTTTCAAAGTCATGCCCTCCCCCAAGTACCTGGGTACCGTAAGCAGGACTGACTCATAATACAGGATCTTCAAAGGTGGAAAGCCATGAGATGGGAGTGAAGATTTTAACACTTGACTGGGTAGATGGCAACCCTGGAGACCACACTCACAATTCAAAAAGGTAAGGAGGACATACAGGTCTTTTTTGGGACATAGCCATGTGACACTGTGACAGAATGACCAGTGCATCATACTTGCATAGCCTGTGTAGAGGTCAAGGTCAGTATGGCTGGCTGGTCAAATGGAGGGCAGCTAGCTGCCTATTAGAGGGGCGGTCATTAGGCGACAACTGTAAAAAGCACAGCTGAAGGACTGATCGCTCCTAGGGATGGTGGAGGAGGAATTTTATTGTAGATTAAAGGGAGAGAGCGGGGCTGGAGAGATGGCTCAGCGGTTAAGAGCACCCGACTGCTCTTCCAGAGGTCCTGAGTTCAATTCCCAGCAACCACATGGTGGCTCACAACCATCTGTAAAGAGATCCGATTCCCTCTTCTGGTGTGCCTGAAGACAGTGACAATGTACTCATCATATATAAAATGAATAAATAAAATCTTTAAAAAAAAAGGGAGAGAGCATAGTCAGAGCAAAGAGCAAAGACGGCTGGGAGAGTCAGAGGAGCAGCCTGGGTTAAGACACTGACGAAGAGAGTGCCATAGCTAAAATGGCTGGATTATATAAGGAAAGGCTGTTGGACGAAGGGCAGTCCAGACCTTGGGTTGGGGAAGTTTAGGGTGGGGAGCAGGGCATGCCTGCCATACCCTGAAGGATTCTGGGAAAACCTCATGGCCAGGTCCACTTTGATGTTAGTCACCTCAGTTTGTCCCAGGGTTTCAGACTTAACAGTAATAAGAAAGATATAAAAGTGCACAACATAATCCAGCTTTGCTTTCATGATTCTACAGGTGTGTGTGTGTGTGTGTGTATAGAGGTAGGTCACTGATTAAGCTCGATTTGGTGATCTTCCTTGCTTCCCCAGTACTGGCAAGAATTCCACACCCAACTTTTTATGTTTTGTTTTTGTCATTTTGAGACCCAGGTTGACTCTGAAGGGCCTAGACCTCACTCTGTAGACCAGGTTGGCCTTGAACTCAGGTTCACCAGCCTTGGCCTTAGGAGTGGTAAGATGTGCTTTTCCCTTGGGTGCTGAGGATGGGACTTATATGTGATGTGTACGAGTCCTGGAACAGGGTATGTGGATCAGGTTTTGATCAGCCTGCCTGTTTTCCAGTTAGCACTGGGATTGAAGGCCTGTGCTGCCTCACACAGCCTGCTAGCTATGATCCTTGTGTCTTCTCCAATAAGGAATTCATTCCTTCGAGCCTTTATCACTGTGCTGACTTCCCACGGGAACAATCATCACGTGGCATGAGCTACTCCCTGAAAACGGAACAGCCCAGCATGGTCTTGTCACCCTCCTGCCTTGAGCTGAAATTAGGCCTGTAGGCCTGTGCCACCTACTACTATACCTGACCAAAAGTAGAATGGCGAATAGGCCTTTTCCCAACCTTCTGGGGCAGGGGTGGCCCCATTGCCTAAGTGCCCCGCAGGCCTGTCCAGCGCTGCACCCTGTGACCTACAAGGGCTTGGCAGCGACTACCAGTGACAAACAGCTGACTAACCGAGGGAAGCGACGGGTCTCAACGGACCTCATGACAGCCCAGCGCAGAGAAGGCAGGGACGCCGCCACGTCTTGTTCCAAGGCGAGAGAGGGCAACGAGGGAATTGTTGAGGCTGAGCCTCGCGCCTCTCCTCACGCGAGAACGCCGCGGAACCCAGCCTAGACGAGTGGCACGGAGTGCGCGTGCGCGACAGTCCCACTTCGCAGGCCCTTCCGTCACGTGGCTCCGCCCACCTCCCCCCTCCGTCCCCCGCTTCTCACACTACACATGCGCAGCCGCCCCTCTCTGCCCCGCCCCTCTGCGGCCGGTCTCTTCCACCCTAGAGGCGGCCTGAGCCTCTCTGAGTGGCCACGTGCGCTCATGCGCGCCGGCCGGACGGCCCTCCCAGTGACGTGACCGCCCACTCGGAGCGCTCCTGCTGTAGCTTGCCCATCTCCCGCTCCCACAATCTGGCGTGATGGCTGCCGCCGTTCCTGGCGCCGTTTCGCTCTCCCCACTGCTGTCCGTTCTCCTTGGCCTGCTGCTCCTCTCTGCTCCGCATGGCGCCAGCGGCCTGCACACGAAGGGCGCCCTTCCCTTGGACACAGTCACTTTCTACAAGGTAATGAGAGCGGGGGGTCGTGCGCAGGTGCAGATAGGCGCCCGTGGGAGCGCGCGCCCATGGGGACGTTGGGCCCCGAGAGGTGGCAGCAGGCAGTCCTTAGGGACCATCCCTAGACATCCCATCATCCTGTAGGCCCAGTGTGGACAGTGCCGAAGCCCACCCTGACCATCAGGCATCGTTCCCTTCTGCCTTGCAGCCCGGGTACTCGCTACATCTTTTTTACAAAAAAGCTACCAAGACGGAGTCAATGGAACTAAGTGTCCCTTTCTCGATAGGGAAAAAGGAAATGCCGGGAAAGATCCAATCCACGAGTCACAAGTGGAAGACCGGAGGGCGGGGCGAGGTCGACGCTCCTCGGTTCACGGATGGGGTGGGGGTGGCCGAGAGAACTCTGCACGTTAGCATGCAAGTCTGCTCTTCTGAGGATGGGTTGTAGCGTGTTTGGTAATGTGCAAACCGGGTTCAGACGGCATGAGGACCCCTACAAAGTGCAAGGGTTAAAAACGTTGCAGGTCTCCCACCTGTAGACAACATCCTCGGGGCAGAGAACAAAATGAACAAAACCTGATCAAGGCATGAAAGAAACGACAGTACCCTCAGCATTTTAAAATTTTTTTTTATTTTTTACAAAATTTGGTTTATAAGCCTAGGTAGATAAGATGGACGGTGTAAATGTTGCAGGCTGAATGCAGTGGCCTCTGTAGACCCAACTCTTTTTGCATGTCTCTAGTTACCAGAAGCTTCTCACTTCCTCTATTGGGCCAGCTCAGCGTGGAGAGAAGTGGTCATCTTCTTATTTTGTTAGAATGAGGAACTGAAACGCAGAAGGGGACTCTAAAGGCCCCTCTGCTGTGTGGTTGGACAGGGCTATTTTGGAAAAGGTTGCTGATAGGACCCTACACGTGTAACCCATTCAAGCCCTTTTTTTTCCCCCTAAAAAGAAAAAGAAGTCTGTTTGATGGTCTATTAAGCTAGTTAATCATCTATTCAACTCTATATAGTGCTCTAGTAATATCACAGTCCCCATCCCCATCCCCCCTCAACCACACAGGCCACCTGGAAGCACCTTGAGATTCTACTTAATACAGTAGCAAGCCCTATAGGGAATACACCGTGTTGTATCTCACTTCCTAGCCGTTTGTCCCCTTTCCCAGTCTGCTCCAGGCAACACAAGCCTTCTCTCTGACTGCCCTTAGCTCACATCTGTCAGGCCATCTGCAGTGGCCTTTCCTTGTGACTGGAACATTCTTTGCTGTCTTTGAAATAGGTTATTTCTCATTGCCCTGTCTTAGGTTAAATGTTAACTTCTCTTGTCCCTTCCTTGCTTTCTCAGTTGCCCAGACTGAGAAAGCACTCCTGTTGCTCTGTTTGGCTCTGTTTAGGACACTCATCACTGGTTTATTAGCTTGTTATTCATAGTTCATAGAATATTATGTTTATGAAGTATCTGATCCAATTTTATTTGGATTTTTTTTTTTTTTTTTTTTTTTTGGAGACAGGGTTTTTCTGTGTAACCTTGGCTGCCCTGGAACTCACTGTAGTTGCTGGCCTTGAACTTGCAGATACCTGCCGGCCTCGGCCACTCTCCCTAGTGCTGGGATTAAAGGTGTGCCACCACAGCACACCAGATGAGCTGTGTTCCCACGAGTGAACAGGCGTCTCCTCCAGTCTCTTCCAAACTGTTCCCTCGTAAAAGACAAAGGGTGCCTCCTGGTGTTCTGTCCAGGAATCTTGTTACATGCCTTGCCTTTCAGTGTTCTCCAACTTTAAAAACCGTTTTCTGGTGGTTCTTTTCCACCATCACTAGAGATGGCCCAGTGTTTTCACTGCTGTGTTCACTTAGAATGGTGTCTGGGATGTGATGGGCTCTTAGCAGATCCTTTTTTTCAGTGTATAAAGGATTTCAGCATGATGTCACACCAGGGAGGCAGAGGCAGAAAGGTCCAAAGTTGAAGGCCAGTTTAGGAAACTTAATGACTGTGTCTTAAACCCAGTGAAGGGCCCCTGAGGTGGTTCAGGAAGCTTCCACCAAGCCTGCTGGCCAGAGTTCAGTCCTGTGGACTCACATGGTGAAGGGAGAGAACTGACTCCCACAAATTGTCCTCTGACCTCAATTCACACCCCCCTCCCCATATACACACACACACACGGAACACCACTACCACCTCCTGTTAGCTAAGTGTCCGATCATTCTGGTGTCCTGTATTACAAATGTACGCCCCTTGGTAGGCATTCTGTGCTGGGCTTTTTCTACACCTGCTTCTACCTGTCCCGACTCACAACCACGCAGCATCAGCTCTCCCAGATGCCTAGAGTTCTGTTCATCCCTCAGTGTCTGCCACGTGCCAGACACTGGGACTTGAGAAATGCACTGGAACACAGGCCTGGTCTTTAGTCTTAGAAACGCACATCTTAGTGGAAAGCACAGAAAATAACCAAATGTGGGTTCCAAGCGAGACGGGAGAGCGTTAGGGAATAAAGCAATAGGTGACTGGCGTAGTCCTGTTCACCAGAAGGGAGAACTGAACTGAGCTGTGAGTGACAGAGGAAGCCAGAAGAGAACCCAGGAAGAAGCTTAGTGCAGAGACAGTTGGAGCCAGTGCTGAGCAGAAACAAGGCCAGCTGGGCCACAGGGATATGCTCTGATTTATATTTTCAGTCTCTCCTGCTGCTGGGCCCTTAGAGCGCTGGACTTTTTGGTGTCAGTGACCTGTTCCCATGGCTTCTGTCTTTCATGTCCCTAGGCAGTGTTAATATCCTTAAAAATGTAAAACCAAATGGATGTCAAAAATAAAATCTTTTTATCTTCAGTGTTTGCCTGTGACAAAAATGACAGTTTGGGACCACTGCATTACAAGCATGAAAGGTTGGAGGAGGCGGCTGCAGAGATGGCTCAGTGGTTAACAGCAAACACTGTTCTTGCAGAGGACGTGAGTTCAGTTCCTGACACCCATAGCTGCCTGTAACTCTAGCTCCAGGGGATCAGGTGCCCTCTTCTGGCCTCCTCTGGTACCTTTACTCAGATGCACATGATTTAAAGGAATTGTTTGAAGTTGAAGATGAGAAGGCAAAACTGCTGACCAAAGTCAGCTGGAATTGAGTCTGCACTCCAACATAACACATGTGTGAACATTTAGGGCCGTGCTAGCTACAGTAAGAGGAAGATACAACGCAGGAGTCTATTACTTGTGGTTTATGTGGAGGGAACATATCCAACGTGCTAATAAGCAAGGTGTGCTGACACACAGCTGAGCACTTGGGAAGCTGAGACAGGAGGACCAGTGTAAGGCAGCCTGAACTGCACAGACCCCAACTCCAACAGAAGAGAAGACTTGAAGCACTGTCAAGTGTTATAATATGAACACATTTTAAAAACATGGTAGCAAAGAAACGGGACACAGAAATGAGACTCCGAGTAGACAAACCAGAGACGGGGTACAAGGAGGACAGGGGAGGAACTGTTAAATGGGTATAGGTATCCATTCCTTCTGGGCAGCTAGATAGCAATGGTGGGTAAGTGACATTGTTAATTCCAGGGGTCCCCACCATGTATAGCAGCTGACCTACATCCTGTCCTGCCCCTGCTTCCTGAGTGCAAGGATTATAGACAAGCACCATTATGTTTGGCTCAACTGTACTCATTCAGGTGTGAAATACTTCATTAACATTTGGCCTCAGGGCTAGAGAGATTGCTCAGCAGTTAAAAGCACTGGCTACTCTTCCAGAATTCCTGAGGTCAAGTCCCAGCAACCTCATGGTAGATTATAGCCATCTTTAGATGCCCTCGATTGACATGCAGATTTACATGCAGATAGAGCTCATACGTGTGCGCACACCACACGCCACACACACACACACACACACACACTCACTCACTATGGCATTGACAGTTTAAAATGGAAGTAGTGAAAAGGTGCCCTGGTCTTAGGTGAAGACACTGACCCAAGTCTGACCTCCACAGCCGAAGCAGCCTGAATGGTTGGACGCCTTAATGTGGCTGTTTGCTTTTAGCAGATTTGTAATTGGGTGCTTACTGATAAAGGCCTCCTGAGACGGCAGACATGCCAAGGGACAAAAGACTGCATAGGTCTCCTTAGCACTGAAGGGACAGGTGTTAGCTCTGTTTATGCACATCTCTGTCCTTTTTGTTTCTCTGTGTAGACCAAGCTGTCCTGGAACTCAGAGGTCCACTTACCTCTGCCTCCTGGGTGCTGGATTAAAGGCATGTTACCACCACTTCTGGGCTCTGCAACCGCCTTTTGCTAGTGGGAATTTGGACTGTGTGACACACAGTAAAGAAAGCATGTCCTTGGGCTGGAGAGATGGCTCAGCGATTAAGAGAACTGACTGCTCTTCCAGAGGTCCTGAGTTCAAATCCCAGCAACCACATGGTGGCTCACAACCATCTGTAATGAGATCTGATGCCCTCTTCCTATAGTGTACTTCCATATAATAAATAATTCTTAAATTAAAAAAAAAAAAAAAAAAGAATGTCCTAAGCTTTAAGGGGATTAGTGACTGATAGCAGTGGACAGCTTGTCTCCTGTGTAGGCTGGCTTCCACTGTGTCTCTTCAGTGACACAACAGGGGCCCCTTGGGAAAGGGGGTCAATCCTCAACACCCCTAAACACCTGACTCGCTCAGCTCTGTCTTTGCACCCTCAGGTCATTCCCAAAAGCAAGTTCGTCTTGGTGAAGTTCGACACCCAGTACCCCTATGGAGAGAAGCAAGATGAGTTTAAGCGTCTGGCTGAGAACTCAGCCTCCAGCGATGATCTCTTGGTGGCAGAGGTGGGGATCTCAGGTATTTACAAGTCCAGGATGACTGGGGAGGACCTGGGTTCAGTTCCCAGCACCCACATGATGGCTCACAACTGTTCGTGATGTTTCCAAGTGATTGACACCCTCACATCAGTGTCACAGCCTGACTGGGCCCTCACACCCACAGGCTCTGGCAAGTAGTGGACAAAATAGTCAGAAGATCACCCTACCCCACCCTACCCCACCCCACCCGGGAAGGTAAGCATCACTCAAGGCAGAGTAAAGCCACACAGCTAAGGAAAAGAATCAGACCCAGGTCTCTAGCAAAGCTTCACACTAAACTAGGCCCCAGCCTTGAGTCTTCCCTCTCCTTAGCAGGCCCTGTAGCATTGTTCTGCTGGTTCCTCATGTCTGGTTTCTGTTCACAGACTATGGTGACAAGCTGAACATGGAGCTGAGTGAGAAGTACAAGCTGGACAAAGAGAGCTACCCAGTCTTCTACCTCTTCCGGGATGGGGACTTTGAGAATCCTGTCCCATACAGCGGGGCAGTTAAAGTTGGAGCCATCCAGCGCTGGCTCAAGGGGCAGGGAGTCTATCTGGGCATGCCTGGATGTCTGCCTGCGTACGATGCCCTGGCGGGCCAGTTCATCGAGGCCTCCAGCAGAGAGGCCCGCCAGGCCATCCTGAAACAGGGGCAGGATGGCCTCTCAGGTGTGAAGGAGACAGACAAGAAGTGGGCCAGTCAGTACCTCAAGATCATGGGGAAGATCTTGGACCAAGGTGAAGACTTCCCGGCCTCCGAGCTGGCCCGAATCAGTAAGCTCATTGAGAACAAGATGAGTGAGGGTAAGAAGGAAGAGCTGCAGAGGAGTCTCAACATCCTCACCGCCTTCCGCAAGAAAGGCGCCGAGAAGGAGGAGCTGTGATGGCGCAGGGCTGCTAGGGTTTGCTGAGGGCTGGGAGGGAGAGCCGCCTGCTGACTGTGGGGCCCTGTGGGTGGAGGGGGCAGTGGAGCAAAGCAGTCCTGAGCCAGAGACCTGTGCCCCGAGTGCCTGGACACTGACGCTGCTGAGACCATACCCTGGACATCCTCGGAGCAGTCTGTGGGGAGCCTGTGTGCGAAGACAAGATGGCTGTGCCCCCACAGGAGCCGGTGCTATAGAGGAAGGTACTACCCAGGTCCTTGACAGGTATAATTCTGATCAAATAAAAGTCTGTTTTGGTTAGATTTTCTTTTCAGATAGTACTTTTGGCCCACTGTCAAGAGTCTGAGTTGTTGTGCATTCTATTCTGCCAAGACTTCCATGGCCATCCATGTATGGTGAGGTACAGGGTGCAGTCTATACTCTGATCTTCTCTACACAGCAAGCAAATCCTTACTTTTACTAATGTACTGCCTTTAGAATTGATACAACCAAAGCCAGATTTGGTGACATCTGTAATCTGAGCACTAGGGAGGCAGAGGCACAAGCATCAGGGATTCCAGGCCAGCTTCAGCTACCTAGTGACTTGAGCACCAGCCTGTGCTGTGTAAGACTCTGTGTCAGAAACAAAACCACATGAACATTCATTCCAGTTTCAACATCTAAAATATAAACTTTCCAACAAAATCACTTGCTGTAAACTCTGTCAACACGAACTTTTGATAAGCTGAGTGGCACCAACTGACTCAGATTCAGGGGACTGGGACTCTGCGGCACTGAACCCCAAGCCTGCCCGCCTGTTATAAATGCTGTGGGGCTGCAGCTCGACAGATGTGGGCATGCTCAACCGTTGGCAGAAGTGTGGGTCGCTCATGCTCCTCCACTTCCACCAGACTGCTACTCAGAATGATCTGGAAACAGATTCACACACGTGCATGTGCACGACGCACACGTGCACACACCCGCCCACGTTCAATTTAACTAAAACACAGTAGTGAGGTCGTCAGTGTGACAACCCATCCTTCATCCTTACAAGAGTGGCTCATGCGACAGGGCACAGAATCTACATCTCCGGAATGAATGTGAGATCTAGAATTTTAATCTTCAATTTTCTTCTAAATTTGTGTCTTGAGTGCTGCTTGCCTGCTTGTTTCTATATCCACTGTACCTGTGTGCCCATAGAGGCTAGAAGACGGTGCTGGGATCTGGAACTACAGTAGTAAATGTAGGTCCTGGGAACAGAGCTCCAGAGCTCCTAACTGCTGAGCCATCTCTCTAGTTGTGAATATTTTAACTTTTAGTTCTAGTTTTAGTTGTAATCTATTTCAGAATTTCTTTGGGTGCTTCAGAAAGACTTGCCTTAGTTCCTCTGGTTTCTATACTTATCTAGGCCAGGCTAAATCTAAAGAACAAAGTAGTTGTCCCTTCATCTTTTGTGATAGCAACAGGATGGTGACAGTCCTCCTGAGCCCTTATAGGATGGGCTTCAAGCTGGCTGCAGCCATTTCTAGCTGCAGGAGTTCAGGAGCAGAAAGACTATTATGTCTTCTGAAGCTGAGTGTGCTTAAGAGACCTGCGTCTTTCGTGGAAATGCAGGCTCCCCTCCTTCTGCAGGCAGTGATTATGTCCAGCCACACTGGCACAGGGCAGCACTCTAGCTCTCACGGTGCTACCTACAGTCCTTAGGGTTATACGGCTACAGACAGCTTGAGGGAATTCCTCAGTAACATGAAGCAGTAAACACTGGATCTAACAAAGAACTTTACTCTAATAAACCCGCACATTTTCTCAAATAGTACCAAGAGGGACTTTTTAATTCAGGAATATAAATTAAATGCCATTAAACAAAGGGCAGAGTGAGGCAGGACAGAGAAATCCAAGGCCAGCTCAGGCTGTGCAGGAAGCCTTAAGCCCTGTCTTGCAGAAAAAGGATCTCAATTTTAACTCTTCCATGAGACCCGTGCTGTGTGTGTGTGTTTGTGAGAGAGAGAGAGAGAGAGAGAGAGAGAGAGAGAGAGAGAGAGAGAGAGAGAGAGAGAGAATTGAATAAACCTGTGCCCATTGCCCCCGAGCATGATGTGCATTGGGTGACCACAAATAACGCCATTATGAGACTCATCCTGTAAGTTTGGCAGCCAGGCAGGAATAGCACCTGCAGATCCGCACCATGTCAGGAAGGTTAAGAGCAGGCAAGCAATCTTTTTGCTGAAGGAAAAAAACATTCAAATAAAGTTAGTTCCTCCCTGAAGAAACAGGCAAATCCTGCTAAGGGCACATACTATCAGGACAAAGGAAAACCTCCTGCTTCTGCTGTGTTACCAGACTGCCTGAAAGAAACCGTGGAGTGCTTTGCCAGGAGGGGCTTTGCCTTTGACTCACTCAGATCTGCACACTCGGACACACGTCAGCACAGATTGGCTCTACAGCACACAGCTTCCAGTAGGACCCAGCGTCTCGGCGCCTAACAGACAGCACATGACAGTTACTCAGATTCACCTGTAAGAAGTGGAGTTGCAAGGCACAGCTGTTATGCCAAAAAGATTAGTTTTGCCCTTTACTCTTTGGGTTTTGTTTATTTCCATTTATTTGTTTTAAGACAGTGTCTAGTAGCTAAGCATGGCTTTGACCTGCTCCTCCTGCTTCCCACCTCTTTAAAGCTGGATCTACAGAAATGCCCCAAACTAGGCCATGTTAGGGATAATGAGATGAGGTATACTGTTCTAGAAGCTCTAACTTTTAAGACTCAACAAAAATGAACCAAGAAAAAGGGCCACCTTAAAATAAAAACATTTATGTAGATTAGCCCGTCCAGATAAAGTGGATTTGCTGCCTGTACTTAGTTCTCAAGAGCAGATTTCCCATACCAATAAATCACATAAAAAAGTAGGAAGAGTTTCAACGAACCTGCAGATGAATTGAACCCCTTTTTGTATTGAAAAAGTTGAAATGAAAGACATATACAGATTGAACGTGGTGATTGCAAAATATAATGCAATTTTGAACAATTAAAATTATGAAAATATACAAAATTGATGGCAGCACACCTAAGTTTGTGCACTCTCCCTCGTGAGGAGAAACTACAGAGGACTCTCCGTCCACGGCAAAGAAATAACTTGAACCCAATTCCTGCTTTGCAAAGTCTTGACTTAGGATCTCAGTAGTATAAAAAGCAGTGATTTTTTTTTCAGTCTGTAAACAGTAGTCGTGTTTTTTGTTGTTTTTTGTTTTTTAAATATCAATTTATCACACAAAAACAAAACAGAAGAAAGCCCATATAACCAGAAGAGCAGCAGTGCCTCTGAGCCTCTCCTTAGACACTAATGACACACAAGCATGGGGGCGGAGGCTGTACACAAGGTATAGTGCATGACAGTTTCCAAAAGAATAGACTGATAAAAGATATTGGCCATTTCATAATTTCATTCTTTTTTACAGTTATCTCAAAATGTAAGAATTAGATCTGATTGAAATGCTACATTTAGTAAGAAAATCAGCAAGGAAGTGTAACCCCAACATGACATTATTTGCCAATCAGACCAGTGGAGGTCCTCCGGGTTAGGGCAGGAGACTGACTGGATAGACCATTAGAGGAAGGAGCCATGCCTGAGAACCAGAGCCAGCCCAGAGTCCACCCTGGTCACGGTCAGCTGAGGAGCTGTTTTAGAGCATCTATGACCATGAAAACAGTACAATTTGAATATCCCAAAAAAACATTATTGCAGGAGCCATGGCAGGGCAGGCAAAAGCCCACCCAGTCCCAAGGGAAACAGGCCACCACTACAGAAGGGGACCACAAGTTGATGATGTTCAAGGCAAGTCAAAATCAGGGTCTTGGATCCATCTCATTGGAAAAGGGCCTCCGTGTTCGTGTTAGGATGGAGCATGTGATGCTCTGACGCAATGCCGTGGCTGAAGCTCCGGCACAGCTTACAAGTCAGAAAGTAGTTTGTGCAGATTTCCTTACACGTTTAAATTATTAGTGACCACTATGCTGGTTTGTGAGTCTAAGTCTGTCAAGATAAAGGATGAGATGCAGACATAGCCACCGAGACCGCCAGCTGTCCTTCAGCTGCTCTCTGTCACCTCTCCGCTGGAGTGGTACACGGAAAGACCAAGCCTCACCAAATTCATCTTTCACCTTCTAGTTACTGACTCTCTGGAGTCAGGTGACAGGGAACAAGACCAGAAGAGGAGGAGGAGATTCAGACACAAAACAGTCACCAAAGGAGCTGTCAGGGCTCAGCATGACATAATCAAGAGCAGTTTTCATCTTCTCTCAGACCAGCCTCTTACGTTGGAGGCTTAGGGACCAGACCTCCAACCCCAGGTGAACAACGTAAAGACATCCTGAGGCAGTTCTCAAGTGTCACCAAAGTACACTGACACCAGGCCCATTGTAAAACAGCTTTTGTCAACCTAAAACTTGAAACCTAGGTTAAAATCCATAACATACAATTCCTTCCATCCCAAACCTCCCCCTTAAAAGCACTGAAGTAGTAAATCTGTTTCCAAGCATATTTATACATATGTGTTCTGTGTGTGACATGAATCAGCTGCAGAATGGGACTCAAAAACAGTACACGCATCAGACTCGCCTGCACAAAGCATGTACAACCTCTTCCAACAGCTCTTCCGCCTCTCCTAGAGGGCCGTCAGGTCGCAGTCGCAGCAGCTTATGAAGCTCACAGTGGGCTGTGCTCAGAATTCCTCCTCAAAGTGGGTTCAACTTGGACTTCCTCGATGCCCTGAGGCTGAGCTCTCCCAGGAACGGGGCTGGGGATGTCTTGGCTGTTGGGGCTACGAAGCCAAAACTGAGCACCTGTGGTCATGTGTGGTGCCCTGCAGTGGCATGGACTCAGCCACATCTCACCTGATCCTCTGTGGGATGTGGTTTTGTGGGACCTCACAAAGAACCTGCCACTAAGGGAAGGGCCCTGCTCCCAAGTCGGCTCCTACATTTGCTTTTTGCCTCATATGGCTCAAGTCCCAAAGCAAACTCCCACTGCACGATAGAAAAGTGCCCCAGCCGCTCGGAGGGCGATGCTATACTTATTCTCTATTGCTGCTTGTACAGAAACGCCCACCCCAGACATCTCTGCTGACAGGAGTGACGGTGGGATGCTCTTGTTGCTGTCCTGTATGTATGAACAGGTATAAAGAGTGGTAAACCCAGATGAGGGTCCTGCTTCTGGTTTATATACAATAATTTAATTTGTTGTATATATTTAATACCTCAAGAATTAATTCACGATCAAAGTCCTTCATGCATTTGTGAGGAAGTTCTGGATTAGAACGATGCCAGCCAGATGTTGTTTTGCTGGGGAAGGTGGTGTCGTCTTCTGCTATGGAGTCTTCGGTGCCTGTGGGTCATACTTCTTTCTTCCTTAAATTTTTAGTTTCTTTGTAGTCTCAAGCCTTTTCCTCAGCAGCTCCCCCGTCTCCAGAAGCGAGTGCAGGTAACTGCTCTGCACTTTGCTCTGCACAGTCCTTGAAAACTTTCTTTCTTCCTACAAATGAAACAACAAAAAGTAGTCTTGCTCGAAAATCAATCATGCAGCTTACAGTGACCTCACCCTGAACACCCATATCGTTTTCAGTTCATAGAGAATATGGAAGGGGAAGCCATTTCTGTCGTCAGATGACTCACATAAGGCACACGTGGCACTGACTGGGATTAACAGGTGTGGACCCCAGACCAAGAAAAATGTGAGTCTTCCTGAGTAGCCTGAACACAGAACTCTACTTTATGACAAACTGGGCAAGGTATAAAGTCTGGGATAAATTGAGCCTTAACTGACCTTCACCCTGTGCACAAAGCTGCTGCTTGTTCATGACCTCTTACCGGAGAGATAGACGTGTCCTCTAACGTGAGCTCCTCAAGTTTAAGTGCAATTAGATGTGCTTCAAGTCCTTTAATATGATCCACAGCATTGGAAATTACAGTTTGAAGCCCAGTAACATAGTCCTGGAAACTGGTGAAAATTGGGGGCTGGGAGGAAGAAGATTAGAAAGCTGTTAGGAGCTTCTGGAACATGTCCTGTTTGGAGGATGACTTCCCAGCTCGCAGTGTCTGATGTGGAGACCACAGGGATGGATACACTTTGGGTAACCAGACTGACTGGAGTAACCCATTAGCTGCTGACAAGCAGTGATGGTTTAGACACTCCTGAATGGGAAAGGGGATCCTGGGACTCACCCGGGCAGTTTGTGTGCCTCACTAGCACTCTGGATCCCTCTGAGTGTGTATCCAGGGTTGGGCCTTTCTCCTTTATAAAATGAATTTCTATTCCTTACTCCCAGTATGAGCTGGAGAAGAACTACAGAAAGTGTGTTAGCTGTTTCTGACTCCTCAGGCCTGCCTATGTGCAGGAAGGAAAGGGAAACAAGGCTCTTCAGCACTGGAGGCGGCTCAGTGGGTTAAAAGCTTATAGGTGTGCAACCCCAGCACAGACATAAACGCTCTCTGTAAACACCAGTGAGGCAGACAGGCAATCCTGGGAGCAAGGTCTCTATCTAGACTGGTGTGTGCTGGGTTCATGTGGGAGACCTTGCCTCAGGACGGAGGTGGAGGAGAGCAACCAAGGGTGATTTATGACGTGATGTCCATCTCTGTGCTCACACGCCCATTTGTGAGCTTGCACTCTTTCACAAAACACACGCACACACACGCAGACAACCAAAGCAAGGATGTTATTCTCCGCCCTTACATCTGAGACTTCCAATATTAATAGAAAACTGAATCTTCATTTTGCTTTACTTTTAGGTTTCTGGGTTTTTAACCATAAGATCTCACTATGTACATAGACCTGGCTGTCCTATAGTTATCGAAAGAGGAAGAAAAAGAGGCAGGCATGGAGGCTTGTCCTGTCATCTCAGCACTCCTGGTGGAGACAGGAGGATCACTAGTTCAAGGTTGTCCTTAATTATGTATGGAGTTCAAGGCCAGACCCTGACTCCACAGTAACAAAAGTAAGCACCACAGGAAGGTCTAATCTGTGTACGTGTGCAATTTTAATTTGTACAATTTGTTTATGCGTGAAAAGGCCTTCCTAAACATGACACTTAACTAGATACCTTTAAATGCATTTTTTTTCCCCCATAAAGAAGCCATCCACTGTATAAATAAGTGAGGGCTGGAGCCATGACTCATGGGTCAAGAGCACTAGCTGCTCTTGCAGGGGTCCAGGCTAGAGACTGCCAGCATGCACTAGGGTGCACAGATCTCAGGAGAGCCTCTGTGAGGATCAGGCACTCACGTGGTACAGAGACATGGGGACAAGACAACCACACTTTTATTAAAAAATAAGTAATTCTTTCCCCTTGCTTGTGAGAGTAAGAAACTGGAAACCCTCTGCAATGAGTAATTAGGGTAACGGTCAATACCAACTCTGTTCAGCCGTTCTCCTAAGAGCTCGTCTCTAGCGGCTCAGTGGTCACAGTGCTGGGGGAGGCCACCACTTCAGATCTAAGTCTACATTCCAAGAGCAGCTTTATTTACAGTCAAGATACTATGACACAACTACATACTCATCAAAAAAATAAACTGCAGGACATTAATTACTATAATAATGAGGGCTCATAAAACCTAGGTTGGCCTCGAACTCTTTTTGACCTCTGTGTCCACTTGCTGAGCACCATCATGCCCCCTTGGGTCAGAACTGTCTACTAGCACAATCCTGACTTGCTGCATTGGCCATGTCACTCGACTGGGAACAGGGGTGACATCTAGTCACATTTTCATGGGTTATTGTGATAATCAGAAAACTACAATCCAGGTGTAGTGGGTCAGCTTGAGTCCAGTACCCACGAGACAGAGGTAGGTGAATCCCTGGACGCCAGCTGGTGGACTGCAGTACAGCAAGGGGCACTAGAGAAAGCCTGCTGTAACACACACACACAGACACACAAGACACAAACGGAGTGAATGGGTGAATCAACAGACAAGCACACAAAGCCCCTAAGGTCCAAAGTCTCTTGGCTAAGCTGTAGGGCTGCACAGTATGGGGTTTACTTTATGTGGCGTCCATTAGGGGTCTGCTATGTGGCTTTGGCTGCAAGGAACTCTATGTGGCTCGAAGCAAACCTCAGACTCCTGTGTTCCTCCTGCCTGTGCTTTCTGACTCCTAGGATTTCAAGGACATGCCAGCATGACAGCTCTGTAGAATCTCCGTGTGTGTGTGTGTGTGCGCGCGCGCGTGTGCGTGTCCATCCCTGTCCACGGAGGCCAGGAGATAGATGGGTGCTGAGAGTCAAATTCAGGGTCTGTGGATTTCCTAACTGCTGAGCCAGCTCCTAGCCATATGGAAACGAGAACCAGGAAGATACTTCCTTTCCTGAACACTAAGAATGGAGCACAAACACCAGTGTTTCCCTATTTAATGAACTGAAAGGGCAGTGCTAATATCTAACCTGAATTTCTGCCTATATCTAAGGAAATAAGCCCCAATAGTGTGACTTCTGCAACACACCTGCCTAGACTCCTCATAACAGATCAAACAAAAGGGTAAAGAGCAGTTGGATGGCAGAAGGTCGACAGAGGTGAACTAAAGCGGCAGACAGGATCCTGCACTTGGAAAGGACGAGCAAGGGTCGTGGCACGCACAGGTGCTGCAAACTTGAACCTGTTGTGACCATGGCTCAGTGTGAGGCCCCGAGAACACAGGTCAGTGTGAGCACCTGGACACAGGTTCTTTCAGCTGACCTAGAGCAGATCTCCGTGTGGCCGTTAGTCTTCCACTGTTACTGGAAGGATAGCCCTGGGAAGTGGCAGCAGGGACCATGTAAGTTCAGGGCCAGCTCACATAGTGAGACGGTCTTAAACCAACACACATCTGTGTCCCAGCTCCTGGGGAGGCCGAGGATCAAGAGTCAGGACAAGCGCAGGCAGCACAGCACAGCCCTTTCAGAAACGGCTGCAGGAAAGGGGCCCAGAGACCTGAAGACCCTGACGACAACATGCAGGAAAACAGCACAAGGAGAGGCAATCCCATCGTGCCAGGCTGTCTGTCACCTGTTCCTTGTTATTACCATGACGATGCTGGTTTCTTTTTTCTTCTTTTTCTTTTTCTGAATATTTAATTTGTATGGTCGCAAGACACTCTCACAGTAGCTGGACACCCAAAGGACGATAGAAATAGTCTGAAAGAGGAAATTTGCAAACTCGTCAGGATAAATTACACGAAGGCTTCTACATAGCAGCCAGAGACAAAGGTTAGACACTTCTTCCTTGGAAGGTATCCCTCATTCATCTGTCACGCGGTTTGTTGCTCCAACAGCATACACAGCTCATTATCCTTCCTTTTGGCTCTCACTCTGCTAGCCTCCATTTTACATCCCTTCCCTAAGGAAAAGAGCGGATCTGTGTGTTCCTTTGCTAAGTGCAAAGTTCACATGCCAGCATGTGGGACGCAAGGGTTCCTCACAGTGTTACTCTCCACAGAGCGGCCAGCGGCACACGTAACCTAGAGCATTCGATGGCTCCTGTTCCATTGTGGGAGTATGTGTGAGCTCAGTGACTCAACACCACGGGCTGGAGGGACAGAACACTCTCCAGTTAAGAGGGCTGGCCGCTCTTCTAAAAGACCTGGGTTCAGTGCCCAGCACCCACATGGCAGCTCTGGCCTCCTGCAGGTACTTGTATGCAAGGTACATGTGAACTCACACAGATACACAACATACACAGAAATCTAAAACAACAGAAAACTGGTTAAAAACAAGAGTTTTACTGCCAGGTTTGCTGGCATATGCCCATGACTCCTAGGAAGCCGAGGCAGAGTTCAGAGTTCAAGGCCAGTCTTGACTACATAGTAACATTTTCAAAAAAGCAAGATGGGAAGAAACTACATTGTATTTTTTTTTTTTAAAGATTTATTTATTTATTTTATGTACAGCATTCTGCCTGCATATGTGACTGCCGGCCAGAAGAGGGCACCAGATCTCATTACAGATGGTTGTGAGCCACCATGTGGTTGCTGGGAATTGAACTCATGACCTCTGGAAGAGCAGTCAGTGCTCTTAACCGCTGAGCCATCTCTCCAGACCACTACATTGTATTTTATCATCCCCCAGCCGCCTTGACCATACAAAAGGCTGGGCAATTAATAAACCAAATGCCATGCCCAAGGAGGAGGACAGAGTGGTGATCCAGCGAACCTCAGAGGAAGAATGACACTCAGAAGCTGTCCTTAAGCACAGCAGAGGAAACCAGTTTACAAAATGACAAAAATGGCATCTAGTGTCCTAAATAATCAGCAACAAGGGGTAATCAAGCTGCAGGTGTAAAGTCCACGCTGTGCTGTGAAGAAGAGTTAACAAAGCCAAGCCCTCAGGACGATGACGCACGCACCTCAACGAAGAAGACCAGATTCTCTAGGACTGCAGGCTGGGTCTTCACATTGCCGTCTTTAACTTCTAAGAGGTCACCCTTACATGTGCTGAAGACACCTGAGGGAAAGAGGGTTTTATGCTATTATTCTCTGTAAGTTTTGATGCTTTTAGAATGCAGAATCTGAAAATAAGTCACATAAAAACTTCATCCAAGTCGGGACTAGTAGCACTGGAAGTCAGAGGCATTATGAGTGCTCTAAGTTTGAGGCCAGCCTGGTCTACATACTAAGTTCCAAGCAGCCTAAAGCTACAAAATGAGACACTCTCTCAAAACAAAAACAACAACAACAACAACAAAAAACCCAAATAAATGAAAGCTACAGTGGGACAGGAGTGGAGCTATGCATCAATGCTTGCTAGCCTGCTCTAGGTCTCAGACCCATCCTCAGTACCACCAGAAAACAAAAACCAAAAGCTTCCCCTAAACAAGGAGTCAAGGCAGAGAATATAAAGTTAAAAGTCTTAACAACTAACGTGCTACAGGCTCCAAAATAAGAAAAGTAGTCTTAAAAATTATACCTGCTAGGGTCTGGCCATCAGCTAAGAGATCTGAAATACAGGTTATCATAAACTATAGACTGGGTGGTTTAGAAGACCTGTGCCACTATGACGGGAAATACTCAGGCCACCACTTGAGGAGAGCATCTGCACGGGGCTGGACGGGGCTGGAGAGATGGCCTGGTTAACAAATGAATGCTCAGGGCTGGATGGGGCTGGAGAGATGGCCTGGTTAACCAATGAATGCTGTGATTACCAGCAAACAGGTGAAATGAGGCAGAGCAGAGTCCCTGGGGCAACAGTAGACTCGTCAGATCAATAGGCTGTGGGTTCAGTGAGTGGCCTTGCCTCAGAGAAGAAGGTGGAGTGAGGTAAGAGTGACACTCACTCTCCAGCCTCTGCACATTGATGCCACCCTCCCATACACAACTCCCCCCACCCATCCACACCCACAGACTCACTCGCCCATGTCAACTGAGACTATTAACTTCACACTGTTGAGCGGCTGACCGACTGAGTCTATGTAAGTCTAAACCCACTGACATCCCTGCTTACACTGGTGTCCAGGTACTGCTGTCTAAGTTTAGCTTTCAGGCATAACGCTATCGCATGCCTGCAATCCCAGGGGAAAGAAGAAAGAGCAGCAAGCAAAACCATCCTGGGCTGCACAGGAAGTTTGAGTTAAGTCTGGAATATACACAAAGGCAATCTCAAACACAAAAAAACAACTACCCTTAACTTTAAACAGTAAAAAATAATTTTTAAATTAAAAAAACTGCTTATTATTTCTAATCCTTCCATAGGTTTATCTATTTTTATACACTGCGCTACTGTCAGACACGCAAGCACAATTCAGAAATCTATGCTAAACACTTACCTTTCAACAGTTCTAGTAAAGATGCAAGACTATTTTCTATCCGTTCC